>NC_135625.1:31849284-32152314 GCF_053574225.1 Canis aureus | reverse complement strand
TGGGATTACACCCTGAGCCAAAGGCAGATGCTCAACCACTGAGCCACCCAGGTGTTCCTACCACAAAAGGGTTTTGACTCAGAGGGAAAGTCCTTTATCTGGGCAGCTTACCCAAGTGTGTCTGACTTCATTTCCCTTGTTCATAGCGTTGGCCACCTCCATGGGCCACTTCCATTTTTTGATGATGGGGGTTCCTTAGAGCTGAGTCACCTCTGATTCTGTATGACCTGGGAAACCGCCTGGCATCTCCACTTCTGTGCCTGTAAGATTGCAGATGGCTCAATTGCCACACAACGCCAGTGGGAACACTTGGTAAGATCTCAGGATCATGCTGCATAGGCAGGACCTTTGTACAAATGAGGCCAGTGCTTGTGAAGTTAGCCATAGAATCTGCTCTTTCACCACTACATGTTTGGGACCCTCTGTAATCCTGTTCCTTTCTCAGCACCCCGCTCCAACTAAACAAAAGCTTCCTTGTAGTAGAGAAGTCTCATGACCCGAGAAGTAGGTGGAGGGTCCTGCCCTCTTCGGTGGCATGGGGCCCACTTACAGGAGTGATGGTGTTGAAAGAAAAGGGGATTTGGAGTCAGGAGTCCTGGATTTCAGAGTTGGCTCTAGCATTTGCTAGAAGCATGACCTTGGGTGAGCCTGTCAAACTCACTGAGCTTCAGTTTCTAGATCTATAACATAAGAATAGAAATGATCTTCCCTGCTGTGGCATTGTTGAGAGGATGCAAGGGGCAATATTTGAAAGTGCTTTGTAAACCATAAATCCCCACTCATATTGTGCTGTTATTAAGTGTTATGGTAGCAAAAAAAAAAAAAAATCACACTACACTCTGATGTGCCAAATAAACGTTAACATTCTTCATAACTGAACTCGTTGTCACCGAGAGCTCCATATCTCTAGAGAACAAGTCACAGCAAGGACATTGATTACAACCTGTCAGACTGCAAATGCTCTTGACATACTACTTATTAATTCTCACAGCAACCTCGTGAAGTAGGGGCCAATGCCTGCTCCAATTTAAAGAGTGGGAAGGAAACTCAAAAATGCTTGGTAACAAAAAAAAAAAAATGCTTGGTAACAATATCTGAGCCTCTTTAGTTTAAATCAGTCCTTTTCAAGGAAATGCTGAGTTCTACTCCACTTCATCCTCCTCCTCACTGTGGCCTCTGAGTAGTAGTATTTGTGGAGTTTCTGAGTCCTTGCGGTTGAAGAGGCAGCCTCTGAAGCCTGTGGCGTCCTCGTGCTATGCTGTCCTGTGGGGCATGGTGCTGCCAACGTTCTGGAAATTCTAGGTCAGCTCTGCCTGTGTTGACTCAGCCCCATCTGGTCTCACTGGTGCTGAATGTCCCCCTGACACTGGCTGAGGACTCTGACCCCCCCAGTCAAAAGGGCTTTTTTATAGCCTACTTCGTGGCAACACTCCACACAAGCTCACCACTTAGCACCCTCCGCTCATCCATGTGCCCCCCTCCCAGGTTCTCATAGAGACTCTTGGATACTTCCCAGACCACATGGGGGAACTCTGCCCAGAGGTAGCATCCAATCAATTTTATGCTGATGTAGTAAGCTCTATGTTATTGAGCACATACTATGTTCTAAGCACTGTTGTAGGTTCATAAAATCAGTGACCAAAGATCCTTGCCCTAGTAGAAATGACATTTTAGCAGCTCCGTGACAATGGAGAAAGTACCCTTGTAGAACGGCCTCCCAGTGCCTTAATCAGAAATGGAACAAAAGTCCCTCTCTTCTGGGCCTCCCTCTCAACATCTTCCCTCTCCTAGACATGGAAGTCTGGGCATACCGTCCCTAGGCCCACATTCCATCCCACATTCCAGAAAGTCAGAAAATGGTGGCATTTCACTTTATCATCTTCCTTTGGGGGCAAGGACTTCATCTGCCCCCAAATCTATCCCCTTCTGGGCAATGGATTGGGAAGGGCTCAGGGGGTATGTGTTCTCTCTACTGCTCTTTGATAGAGGCATAGTGTGTCTTGGTTCTTATCATGGCAAAGGGAACTATTGGCGATTTAGAAAAAATTTCCCTCTCTCTGCAAAGCCTGACTTTCAAGAATATTGTCATGATGAATAGGCAAAGAAAGTCAATTGTGAGACTTGAAGTCAAGTGGGACCCCTCTGTTCTGGGGGTCCTGCTCTGTCCATCCCTGAGTGAGTTCAGCCTCAGAATTCAGGGTTAGAGGTACAAAGTTGACAGGGAACAAAAGATTTAGGGGTAAGTGAAAATACATGAGCAACCCCTGGTTAGGACAGAGACATTATCAAACAAGAGCTCATATTCTGACATACATGCTGAAGGTCAGTTACATTTTCTTTTCTTTATTTTATTTTATTTTATTTTACTTTATTATTTTTAGAGAGAGAGAGAGAGAGTGGAGGGGCAGAGGGAGAGGGAGAGAGAGAATCCCAAGTAGGCTCCATGCTGAGCATGGAGCCCAATGCGGGGCTTGATCCCACAACCTTGAGATCATGCCCTGAGCTGAAATCAAGAGTCAGAAACTTAACTGACTGAGCTACTCAGGTGCCACGTGTTCAGTTACTTCTTATGTGTTCCCTGTAGCTTTCACCATAGCCCTTTATAACAATGTTTACACCTCATAAATCTTTTGTTGAGTGAACAAATGACTTATTAAAGAATGTATTCCATGTTATTCATGGCAATGATAATCAAGTCATCAAAAAAAAAAATTTAAGTCCTACTTTATACTCAGCATTTGAGAGTAGACACAAAGACAGTTCTTGCCTGTGACGAGGAAGAGAAAAGTAGCACATATGAGGCAATTGCTGACTTGTTAACTCAGGAAGGGAGAGATGAGTGTGGGATGGGATTGACCGAAGCTCTTCCTGGAAGAGCAAGATTGAGATAAGCAGAGGAAAGGAGGCAGAGGGCAGGGGGAACAGCAGGCATAGAGCAGGGAAGCTCAGGGCCAGTAGAGACTGAGATGACCAGAATGGGGAAGGCAGAGGAGGGAGCAGTAGGAATGAAGCCAGATGGAGGAAGAGGTAATACATGGAGGATCTTAAAAATTCAATAAAGGACTTTGGATTTAAGTGGGTTTCATTAGGCTAGGCTGTAATAATAAATAGACCCAAATATTTTCAAAGACAGTACAAGTTTACTTCTTGCTGATGTGGATAAGAAGTCCAAGTTCACTGGTGGGTGGCTTTCCTCCTGACAGTAATTCAGGGGCCCAGACACCTTCCATTCCTGTTGACAACATCTCCTGAGCCTCACTGTTGTCTACTTATAGCTGGTGCTCTTCTTTTTTTTTTAATAATTTTTTAAAGATGTATTTATTTATTTGAGAGAGAGAAAGAGTGCACACAAGTGGAAAGGGGCAGAAGGAGAGAGAGAGTCTTAAGTAGGCTCCATACCCAGTGAGGAGCCTTACATGAGGCTCAATCTCACCACCCTGAGATCATGACTTGAGTTGAAATCAAGAGTTGGATGCTTAACTGACTGAGCCACCCAGGTGCCCTGGTGCTTTTCTTAAAGAGTTGGACATTTTCCTCACTTTCTATTGCCTGGAACTCAGTGATATGAGACCTTTTAACAGAGAGGAGACTGGTAAATGTAGGCTAGCCATGTTCCTAGCAAGATAAAATGGATATTGGGGGTGCAGGTAACAGTCACTGCCACACATGAAAATCCCAAAGGAGTTGCATATAGTAGTTTGGACCCAGTCCATCATTTCATCATCCAGTAGGACTTGGGAGGCTTCAGGAGAGAAGCACTAGCTGCTGATTGACAAGAGATCATATGTGAAATGATGAGGGCCCGAAGGTGTCTGGTGGCAGTAGAATGTAGAAGAAAAGAAGATAGAAGAGAGAACTGTGGGATTGGGAAGGGCAGGGGGACAGCATTGACATCAGGAAATAGATGAAAGAGTGCTCAGTGAATTTACTAAAGCCAAGGTGACTCCACAGTCTGTGACCTCAGAGACCAGAGGGAGATGGAACATGTGACAGAAATGTGGTTGGTCAATGTTAGATTGAGGGAGCCAGTCTGGATGGAGGAAAGGATAATGAGGTGAGAGACCAAATGCCTTGCAAAAGCAGCAAGAAGGAATTTCAATGTAAGAGATGAATGCTCACTTAACTAAAGTTCTTACAGAACTGAGACCTCAACCCCTTGGGACTACATCCTCCTGTCCTTAGATAACAAATTGAGAGGCCATTGGTCCACAGATCTTCAGTGGCTGTACCAGGCAAATTGGTGCCCCCTAACCTTCAGATTGGTGCTTAATCATTTAGACACAGCAGGTAACCATGCTTTCTCTGAAAAAGGTCCCAGAAAAATAGATGCTCCTTCTACCATGAGGTCTGATACCACTCCCCCAACCTCCAAATGCTAGCCTCCTCCCATATATCCTTTTCAATGGCAACAGTGCAGTACACCAACTGGAGGACAAAAAACATAGAGCTGTCCACATGGTAGGCCCTCACAGGTGCAGACTGCTGAGCTTTCAGGAATCTGAATGACCCACAGTTTACTCTCAGACAAAAGTCAGTAAATGGCCTCCTAAGGTGATAGGCCTTGTTCTCCCAGACCTTTTCTCCCCATCCAAACCTGCACCAATGCCCCCCTCTCAGAGAGGGCGCCCTTCTCCCCTGGGCTCAATGACTAATGCCTGATTCAGCTGTACTCTTCACTTGAGTGTCAGTATTTTCCTACCAGTACATCCACTCCTTCTTTTCCCCCCCACATCAGCCTGGCGAGGTGACTCACCTGCTATTAGCTGTGCCCCAAGTCCTCCCACCCCCTACACCCCCAAGCAATGACTGGGCAGGAGTGAGGACGAAGGGAAGCTTATCAGGAGGGACACCCTCCATAAGGATGAGGGAGCCCACAGCCAGACACTCGGTAAAGTGAGGCCTAAGCCTGTTGCAGGAGTGCCTGGGTGAGGGGACAGTCTAGAGCAGGAAAGGAGTGGTTGACAAGGTCGAGAAGAACCAAAGCTGTCCAACGGAATGGACAGCAGCCTGACTAAACCTTGAGTATGTGAGATGGTATGAGCGACCTTCGGCTCCACCAGTGTCTCTTCATAACACCCAGAACATCCTCGTAGGCTCTGTCCCATGATTCATTGTATGCATTCCCACTGTGGCATTGAGATCTGCAACAAAGGGAAAGATAGAGGGAAAACCTTCTAACACAGCCGTGTGAGGATGACTTGGCCGCAGAAAGTTACATAAAAATGACTTAGTAGTCACAGTTACATGAGAGATAGGCTCTCAGAACTCTGGTGTGACCTGCCTGAGGGTAAACCCACTCCCCGGGGCAAGATATAGAGGAAAAGTGCTATAAGTTCATCTGGCAGGAGTGATTGCTTCTCCTTGTCACAAAACAGAGCCCTTACTTTGCCACGGAGCAACTGGAGATTCAGACCAACATATTCAATAATTCAGCATGTTTGAGCATTTGTTTCATATCAGACACAGTGCTGGAGGAGAGTCACACACCTCAGAGCTGAAGGAAATCTGGAGACCATCTACTCCCTCAGGGCCCCAAGCAGCGAAGGGACTTTCCTAGAATACCAGCTAGTCGTGATGGAGCCAGAGCAGAGTTCCTGTTTCCTGTTTCTCTTCACTACCCACTTTATCTGGCCTTCTCCCAGGAAATCATTTTATAATAAATAAAATTTTCTCAGGGAACCTCAAAATTGAGACCAATAGAGAAAATATCTAATGCTGTGCCATGACCCCTGGGCCCATGCAGGTTGACCATGCCCGTAAACAGAGGCGAGCCATCCTTGACCCTGACCCTTCCCTTTCTCATCCCACACAGTCTTTCCCCCATTTTCTCTGCAAGACCACCTCCTGCCCATATACCCTGATATTCCTAGAATCAGGCAGCCTCCCCCATCTGCTATCCCTTAAAGGTGACCAGTCACTGAGAACCAGAGGAAGTCTGGTTTCTATTTCCCCCACTTCCTTCTTGTGGCTGCTTCCTCATGACCACCTCACTTCCCCATTCCCTACCACCCCACCCAGGTGGGGGACGCTGACAGAGGGCAATGAATGTATAGTGGGAAGACCCATTGGAGTCAAGCAGACATTGTTTGAATCCAATCTACATCAGTCACTGACTGTATGACCACCACAGGTTATTTGATCTGTCTCAAAGTCTTCATTTAAACTTGGAAACAAAAATAATAATAATAATTTTAAACATTAAAAAAAACTTTGAAACTGATAATATCCTACTCTCAGAGCTTTTCATATATGTGACATACTAATCCTATACTAACATACTAATCCATGAACATACTTAATTCTTTTATTAAACTAAATTAAGCCAGTCTCTGCTGGTTTTGTGTTATTGTGAAGCCACAGGGCCAGAGTTGGGGCAAGGAGGAAGGACAAAGATGACAAGAAGGAAGAGCGCTCTTCAGTAGCCCAACCACGGTGCCTTTCCCGGGCCTCCCCGCTCGTCTCACCCCTGACACCACCACTAGTTGGGCTTCTTCTTCTCCTCACTACCAGTCATGCCCTGTGTACTCCCGCCTGTTAGCTGGCCTGGTCACAAAAGGCCCAAGAGACTCACAGCATCTCTACCTTCCTCTGAAATGGCAATGCTCTGACTAGGATCCTTTGGGAGTCCCCTACATCATCTTTCTCGTCTCTGGACTCCCTTACTTACAAGGCCTAATCAAGAAAGGAATTGGACCCTGAGGAGAAAGGGTCTTTGCCTGAATCTTGTTCCCACATCTCCCAGCAGCAGCATGCCTGGGGGCCAAAGGGAGGCAGGATGTTCTGGTCCTCCGATAATGTGGCAGTGGGGTTTTTCAAAGATGGCTTGGGATGGTTAATTTTATGTGTCAACTTGACTAGGCCACAGGGTGCCCACACACTTGGGCATATCTGGGTGTGTCTGTGACAGTGTTTCTGGATGAGGTTCCCATTTGAATCAGACTAAGTAAAGCAAACTGCCCTCCTAGTGTGGGTGGGCTTCATCCACTGAAAGCCTGAATAGAACAGAATAGCTGAAAAAGAAGGACTTTTGCCTGCCTGCTAGAGCTGGGACACCGGTCTTTTCCTACCCTTGGACTAGAACTTATACAGGTGGCTCTCCTGGGTCTCTAGCTTGCCAACTACAGATCTTGGGACTTCCATCAACTTCCATCAATCATACGAGCCAACTCTTAATGACATGTCCCTGTGGATATGCGTGTATACCTATTGGTTCTGTTTCTCTGCAGGACCCTAATACATGCTTACAGCAACATATCCCATCCCAGTCTCTCTTCTTGCTAGGCAACTTTTACCCTCCCCCATCAAGTGGTGTGGCCTCTGTTCCCTCCCTTTGAACCTGGTTGGGATTACGACAGCAAGGAAATGACTCTAAGTGACTGCCAGCCCTAGGTCATAAAAGATGCTACAACTTCTTCTTTGTTCTCTTCCACTATTGTCACCCTTGCTGATGTAGCCCAGAGAAGCTCAGAGTCCAAAGGTCCGAGAGAGCTGGAGGCAGGGCAGGGAGCAGGACCAGTCCCTACCTCTTGGCCTGGCCTGGTCCCTGAGTGGTTTCTCACCTCCCACAGCCTGGCCCCCTGCCCCCCTGGCAGTTTGGTCAACTTTTAGGCCCCCCAACCTGACTCCCTTAGGGACACATGTTGAACAGATGAATGGCTCCCAGACTCAGGATGTCAAACAAAACAGCGCTGCTGTTTTTAGCTACTGTAAATTCCCCATGGCCCTGAGAGTGAGGATGTGGTCCTGGAGCTGGGTGCCCCCCACCCCTTCACTTCTGAAATTCCTGCTTGCCTCAGAGCAAGTGAAGAAATGCAGCCCTTCCTCCAATGCCGTCTGCCCCCCGTGTACATCTCCCACCCAGGAAAGCAGAGAAAGAACAACATTTTACATACTTGTCATGGACCAGCCTTTATGTCCCAGGCAGAGTGTCGGGGCATTCCAAGCCAGGGAGGCAGACACAGAGACCAGAGGAGACAGACAGACAGAGGGAAGCAGGGAGTGAGAGAGTCTCAGGAGATAAATCCGGCTCAGCCGGCATTGACATGCGGCCAGCAGTTTGCCAGCTGTGCTCTGCACAGAGGGCAAAAGACAAACAAGCCCCTGGCCTACCCCTGCAACACTTCAGTTCTGGTGGCCTTCTGGACTCAGGCATAAATGAAGTCAAAACAATGCCGTGGAAAAAGTAAGCTGAGGATGGTCAAGAAGGCAGAAGCAAGGGACCGAGCCCCTCGGTTCAGAGTTCCGGAGAAGGGTGTGAAGAGCTGAGTTCTGAGGCTTTGTCAAATGCCTTTTTCCACTCTGTCCTTAATAGTTTTAACATATTCCCGAACCTTCACTGTGTGTCAGGCACCATTCTATACCTTTGCTCGTCTGACATGTATTCATCAATAAGCCTATATGATTGCTATTCTTATTACGTCCATCACACAGGTGAGGAAACAGAGGCGTGGGGAGGCGTGATTGCCAAGATCACCCGGCTGGTGAATCTCAGAGGCAGGATTTGAACGGAGGTGTGCAGCCTCCCGGGCCCTTGCTCTAGCCATCGCCTGCTGTCCTTCTGGAGACAGTCACAGGACAGCGAGGCTGAGGAGGCCCTGGAGAAGTCATCTGCACCTGTTTCCCGCATGGCCTGGTCCTTTAGATGACAGCTTCTCAGAAACAGAGCTGCCCACGGCCTTCCATGGAGGGTCAGATTCTGGTGGTCGGTTGTGAGGCCCCAAGAGCTGGATTTCTAAATGATTTTTCTGGTCAGACACTGACCTAAATCCACTTGCTTAACCACTCAATTTTACAGGTGAGAAAAGCAACTGAGAAGAGTTAAGAGAAGGGCTGAGGATCGCAGGGCCAGCTGGTGGCCGAGCAGCCCCTGAAGCAGACACCTGGTTCTCTCGGCCTCCCTGACACCTGCTGTCCTGCCTGCTCTCCGAGGGAAGACTTCTTCAGGAGAAGCTGGAGCAAATGTTACCTTTCCTTGAGGTGAAGCCAAAAACCCCTGCACTCCTACATAAGGAGGTTCACTGTCTCTGTTGGTCTGGGGGCTGTTGATTCCACCCGGGGAGCCAGCGGTCACATATGTCCTGTGATTCAAGGGCCTCTGAGGGCCACTTCCCCACTGCCCCATCCACCATGCCTCTGAAATCCTCTCCATCAGATTCAAGAAGGTGACAAACATGCAAACCTCTTGCCTGGAAGTGGTAGGATGCTAATGACTGTTAGGACTTTTGTTCACTAACAGATCCAGACTTTGAAGGGTTGAGGCAAAGGACGGCTGTGCTTTCTTAGAGTAGGATGAGGAGGAGGACGAGGGGGAGGAGGACTAGAGCAGAAAGAGAATAAGTGAGCCCCTCCGAGGTCTGCAGGTGAATCTCAGCAATGTAATTTCCCTTTCTCTGATTTTTAAAAAGATTTTATTTATTTATTCATGAGAGACACACACAGAGAGAGGGAGAGAGGCAGAGACATAGGCAGAGGAAGAAGCTCCCTGTGGGGAGCCCAATGCAGGATTGGATCCCAGGACCCCAGTATCATGACTTGAGCCGAAGGCATATGCTCAACGGCTGAGCCACCCAGGCATCCCCTTTTTTCTGATTTCTGAAAGTAATTTGCATCCATATTTGTTCTTTTACCCTTGTTAGCTGAGTCTCTCCTTAAAACTTCCCCATGACGTCAGTGGTAGGTGTGTGCTAACTAAGAATCCAGACAACCTTGAACTGCTACAATCTTGACTCATGTTTTTTGATTCTGGCAGCCCTTATCACTTTTCCTTTTTCTGGAGTATCTTCTCCTCACCTCTCCCCAAATCCGGTGCTACTTGGGTTCTCCCTCATTACAGATGTGCTCCTCTCAGATTTGAGTGTGGATCAGGATCATCAGGAAGTCTCTTTGGAGCACAGATGCCCCCAGCTCCTCAGCTCCTGATTCAGTAGGTCTGTAGTGGGGGTAAGCATTGGCTTTTTTTTTTTTTTTAAGATATTTATTTATTTATTTATTTATTTATTTATTTATTCATGAGAGACACAGAGAAAGAGGCAGAGCCAGGGGCAGAGGGAGAAGCAGGCTCTCTGCTAGGAGCCCGATGCAGGACTCGATCCCAGGACTCTGGGATCACGACCTGAGCCAAAGCCAGATGCTCAACCACTGAGCCACCCCGGTGCCCCAAGCATTAGCCTTTTTAACCCAGAAGGCACCGGTGCTGCTGGTCCAGGGGCCGCAATAAGAAGCCCTGCTCTTGCTCAGTACCATTCTTCCTCTTCCAGCGGTGTTTGCTTATTATTCTCACACCATCACCTTGTCTATCTGTTCTGGCCTCTGTGGTCACCAACTCAGTCCTCTCTGGTGGAGTCACCTCCAAATGGCTGGAGCCACGATGGATTTAGTTTCTAACTTATCCCCACAGACCTGCCACCTAACCATTTCATAGCTTTGATGCTGATCAAAAGCCTTTCCTCCATTTCTCTCCCCTCTTACTCTAAGTCAAAGCTGAGGAAACCCAGATAACTAGGCCTTATGATAAAAAAACAAAAACAAAAAAACAGGAAGATCTGGTCCCAAGCAGGGGAAGCAGCTGCCCTGGTGACCAGGCTGACGTTAGATACTCTCAATAGACCAAGAAAGTGGGCAGTCTGGCACTGGCTCCAGCCAGGTCTGGGATGATTACAGAGAAAACATCCAACCCAATCTCCGCCCACCCATCCACCCATGCTCTTTCTGTCCTCACCAGACCCGCACGCCCCAGAGTCCTGCAACCCCTCTCCAGGGTAAGGCATCCAGATGCCAGCAGACTGTCTTCCCAGGACGTTGAGCAACACTTGTGGAAGTATTTCTAGCATTCATGCACTCCCCAACAGCCTGCAAGACATTTCTCTAAGGAATTTCAACACACATAACTAGTGCTTTGTTCTGATGTGAATGAGGGTTTGTCTGGGTGCCAGGGTTTCACCATACAGGAGATGAGCAAACATGAGCTGAAGCCTCCTAGCAGCCACATCTCAGGGTTAATGATCTTTCTTCATATTATGCACAAATGTCAAACCACTCTAGAAAAAAAATAGGGAGGGGTGTCAGTCCTATTTGGAGGTCTAACCATCTAGACAATCTGTTGTCACAAGCCTTTTTAATGTCAGGTACCCACTGTCAGTTTTGCTAAAGATGGTCTGAGCTAAGCATGCCCATGCACTTAGGCAGAATCTTGCTAATAGTGTGCTGATACTCAAAAACTCCTCACATTTTCCCCTCATGCCCCCATAAATGGAATTTTTAAAAATAAAAGGTCAATTGCTAATGGCACTAGTTCAAATATAGCTCTCATGTCCCAAGTGAAGAATTGACTCCTCAATGAATTGAGACACAAGTGGAAGGTAAAGTCTAAGTTGTACTAGGTTAATTAAATAGAAGGGACCAGCTGATGTTGGGCTGGCCAATCTGCTAGAATAGGACTGTCCCGTATCTCAGCTCCTTGTCTTGTGGTCTTAAAGAGCTTTCTTGAGGGGTATGCATTAGTTTACTTGGGGTGCCATGGCAATATGCCACAATTTTCTTTGGCTTACCCAAAGAAATGTATTTCCTCACAGTTCTGGAGCCTAAAAGTCCAATATCAACGTGTCAGGAGAACTGGTTTCCTTGGGGGCCTCTCTCCTTGGCTTGCAATGGTTGTCATCTCCCTGTATCTTCACATGGTCTTCCCTGTGTGTATATATGTGTCCTGATCTCCTCTTCTTATACGGACACCAGTCATGTTGTATTAGGGCCCATCTACATGACTAATTCTACTCAACTCTATAAAGACCTTATCTCTAAATACAGTCATATTCTAAAATATTAGGTGTTAGGACTCCAACATATGAATTTTGAGGGGGACACAATTCAGCCCATAACAGATTAATCATTCACTTAAATTATTTACCATATCTCACTGATTTTAAGGCACATGTTTTTCCACATTTAACAAATTTATTTATTTATTTATTCATGAGAGACACACAGAGAGAGAGAGAGAGAGAGGCAGAGACACAGGTAGAGGGAGAAGCAGGCTCCATATGGGGAGCCTGATGTGGGACTCGATACTGGGACTCCAGGATCGTGCTCTGGGCTGAAGGCGGTGCTAAACCACTGAGCCACCCGGGCTGCCCGTTTTTCCACATTCTAACATCTCAAACAGGCTACATCTAACAATATATGGTATTTAGGGTTTAATTGGCAGATGATCTTCTTCTATTAGTGGTACATAAGGTAATGGTGCATCTTACAATGGATGACATCTTGGATTCCATGAAGTATAATAGTCCTTACAACACCCCACTGAATTAACTACTGTATTAACCCCCATTTTACAAATCAGAAAACTGAGGTACACGGGTTAAGCAACTTCCCCAAGGACACCACCTTGTAAGTGGTGGAGCTGATTTAAACCCAGTCAGTATGACTCCAAGTCCCCCCTGGGATGGCTCTAAGGCTAAATGGGTTAGTTAATATGGAAGTGCTCAGTACCTGGAATGGAGTACATGCTTAATAAATGTTGGAAACTATTATTCCTAATTTTGGAGAAACGTAAATGTCATTTGGGTACCTTATAAGTCACAGTGAACTTGACATGTATTCCTGGTAGCAGGCCTTTCCATAGTGATGTGTGACCCTGATGCCTTCCCCTTCATGAGCAAACATATCCCATCTAATAAAGTAGAGTGAAAGTTTTTCTTTAACATGAATGTACCAATACAAATCATCTACCATATACAAAGTTCAGTGAGCTTCAAAGGATAAGAAATGAATATGGAAGGTCCCTGTACTGAGAGATTTAGTGTCAAATGGGGGGGAAAAGATGGGTAACAAGTAGGTATGTATCCAGGCTGTACATGACAAATGCCACTGGGGTGGTATTAGGGAGTCATGACAAGAGTTAAGAAGACAGACATTGTTTCTGGCTAGCTGATCAGATGTGTGGCGTCCCAGAGGTGGAGACATTTGGGCTGGGAATTAAATGATTGGTAAGATTTCAAAAGGGTGAGAATGGGCCAAAAAAAGTGGTGGAGCCAGAAAACAACATAAACAAAGGCCCAGAAATGAGATCATTCCATGGGAAGTGCTGGCTCTGTTGAACAAAGGTTATTATGTATAAGGGACAATGAAACTAGTAAGGCAGGCAGGGCCAGATTGTTGAGGCCTTGAATGGCACAGCAATTAATTTAAACAAATTAGAAAGCAAGCTATGTACTTAAAAGTTGAAGATTTGGGGGTCAGGAACAATTATACATGGTGAAATTGAGTTGGCAGGAGTCCAGAGGTGATGTATGGACAGGAGAGGCTGTATATATGTGTGTGGCATTGGGGGGGAGGTGACCTCATCCTTGCTGCAATGGTCCAGGCACAGGGTGTTCCCAGGACCTTCCCAGCTGTATCACGGAAGTCCAGCATCCCTCAGTCCAAGGCAAGTCAGGATGGGTGGTCGCTCTATCTGCGTGAGAAAAGGGGACGCTAAACTTGGCTGCAGGAAAGGGATCCCATAAAGGCAAGAGACACCGTGAAGGAATAATCTACCCCACATGGGAACTGATTAGGTGGAGAGAAGGGTAAAAGACAAGCAGGATTTAAGAAGGGGCGGCACCTGGGTGGCTCAATGGTTGAGCATCTGCCTTTGGCTCAGGCCATGATCCCAAGGTCCTGAGATCGAGTCCTGCATTGGGCTCCCCACAGGGAGCCTGCTTCTCCCTCTGCCTATGTCTCTGCTTTTCTCTCTGTCTCTCATGAATAAATAAATAAAATCTTTTTTTTTTTAAAGGATTTAAGAATATTTCAGAGTTTTCAAGCCAGGTTAAGGAGGAAAAGAAATGCTCATGTCAGGAAGGGAGGCCAGGTGGGGAAAAATAAATGAGGAATTTTGCTTCAGATGCCCTCAGTTTCGGTGGTTTGAGGCCAGCCAGATGGGCTGTGAGTGTTCGGACCTGAGGATAGTCAGAGCAGCCAAGGGCAGACTTGGGCAGAAGCCATGCCCCAGAATGTGACCACTGCCCAACATTATTTTCCCACCCAGGGCAGTCTGCTGGGGAAAGATAGACCATTGCCTAAACAGGGTTCTCTAACTTCACACCGGGAAGCTGGCATAAATGCAGACTCCGTATGGAATCAGGACCCGAGGCACAAGAATCTGTTTTTAACACTTCCTCCAAGTGATACTTTTGCAGATAGTTCTAAAGACTACAATTTGAGAAACTCTGGGGTCAGAGAATAGGCAGTAAGGTCTCCAAGCCCTTGCTGCCCCTTCCCCGCTCCCCACTTTCTTTGCTGGTTCCATTTTATGTGCCTATGCTGATGAGTTAGTTGTAGGCACCAGCCAGCCTCCCTCTCTCCTTGGTGGCTCTGGCCTCTGGGTTCTGGCTGTCTGGTTCTCAAGCAAAGCGGGGCCCCTTGGTCTGGGTGTGCCCAATGCCCAAACTCCTGTCCACGGTGAGTAGTATTGGGAATATCAGTTGATTCTCTTGCCCCCAAAAGACTGACTTTGTGTGTTCTGGATGTTATCAAGACAGTAATTGTAACCTAACCTAAGGAATTCTGTGGGTTCATCTAGCCACGTCACCTGTTCGAGTGAATCATTTCCATCAGTCACCACAGCCCAACACAGGAGTGGCTGAGAGAGTCACAATCTGACAGAGGTAAATCATTTATCTGAGGTCCTCCAGGGGTCACTTGCTCAGACCACCAGAACGGGTTCAGTTAGTGGCTCAGAGCTGCTGCCCGAAACAGACCATAAACAACCCATGTGGGAGGTGGCAAACTGGCTCCACTCTGTCTTTTCCTTCCCAGCCCATGAGGTTGAGGCAGACCTTTATCCACTTCTCAGAGACCATCCAATAGCTGTGGAGTCTATACCTGGAAACAGACAGGGAGGGAGGTAGCAACTGGCATCAATTGCCCCTGGGCTACTGGTAGAGCAATAAACCTGGTGCTCAGCACCCTCCTCAGTATACAGTAATAGTCTCATAAATGCCTGAGAGTGTCACAAGGCTCAGGGATACATATCATCCATTATTTTCAATGAACATGAAGCAAGAGAGATATAAGCCTTCCCCTTATCACTGAATTTGAAGTTGAATTGATTCCACTTCACCTAAAGGAATCAGAGAAGCTTGCCTACTCCCAAATGTCACATTCAAACTCTCGTGGACAAAGTACCTGACAACATCACATCACTCCGCGGGCTACCGACAAACAACCCCAGTGATTGTGTAAGGTTATTTCATTCTCTGCCTTGTGACTCAATTTGCTTATTTTCATCCATTCAACTAACACTCATTGGACACACAGTACAGGCCAGGTGTGGGATGCATCGATAAACAGCTCAGAAAGAAAGCCCTGCCCCTGTGGGGTTATAATTTAGGCAGGAGAGAGGATGGGAGCAGGGAAGGTGTAGTTTGAGAAAAGACTTGAAATTTTGGACCAGAAATATCAGGTGGCTACCAACTGAAATTAGGGAGCCTGGAGCAAAGCTGGCTTGAGAGACAGATCAGGAGCTCAGGTATGGAACATGCTCCACAAAGTTCCAAGCAGAACCAGTTCCAGCTGGTTTCTGCCATTTGAAGTCACAGAGCAAGGTCTGGGATAGATTTACAAAATTGGTAGTCCTGGACATGAAGATGATACTTAAAACTTTGATACTTGGTAAGATCGCCAAGGGAGGGAATGTGGATAGGAAAGAGGGACGTGAAGTGAGCCCAAGTCAGGAAGAAAAGAGGGAGCCTGTGAAGGACAGGGGAGTGAGAAGCAGCATCTGGTGACTTACAAAGACAGGCAAGAGTGTGTGGGTTCTGGAAGCTGAATGAGAAGGTGCTCCCTGGAAGGGGGTCGTGATCAGCTGTGTCATGCTGTGGATAAATCACTGAGGTGAGGAGCAGCACTGACCTTATCGTCCTCAGGGATGTGGCCTCCATGAGAGCCTTTTCTGATGAATAGAGGACACAAAAGCACATCTAGAGAGAGTTAGAGAATAAGGAGGAGAGAGATTGGATCCAGTAAATATAGACACTTCTTTCAAGAAATTCTGCTACTGAGTCAGGCAAAAAATGAAGCGATGGCTGCTGAGACGTGTGGTTGAAAGACTTTAATTTTTTTAATATTTTATTTATTTATTCATGAAAGACACACACAGAGGAAGAGAGAGAGAGAGGCAGAGACACAGGTAGAGGGAGAAACAGGCTCCATGCAGGGAGCCCAACGTGGGACTCAATCCCAGGATCCCAGGATCACACTCTGGGCCGAAGGCAGGCACTAAACCACTGAGTCACCCAGGGATTCCCAATACTTTAATTTTTTAAGCGAAGAAACTGGTGATGTGAAAGAGAGAGCAGGAAAGTTCTAGAGTAACAATCTTGAGACCTCAAGGGGGTGTAAGAGCTAGCCATATGCTAAGGGGTCGTCTTCAGTGGGGAGCACAGAGCCCATCTGTGTGGCAGGTGGGCAGGTGGGCAGGTGGGCAGGAGGGCGATCTGGGGGCAGATGCGGGAGGAGCTGGGTGGGGTGGTGGAATCAGTAGTCATCTCTTCTGACTGCTTCCATTTCCATGGGAAATGGTCATCAGCTGAAAGGGAGACGAGACAGGAGGGTTTGAGGTGGGAAGAGAAATCATCAACTAACTGTCTAGGATTCTGGAAGAGTGCAGGGATGTGAGCTGTAATCTGTCTCCCCGACAGCACTGAAGGCTGCCCTGGGGACTGTAGTTGTGACTTTGACGTGAGTCTAGAGGGGCTGAGGGCTTCTCCAGCCATGTTGGGTTGCACCGGTGTAGATGTGGCATAGATGGAGAGCAGGTGTACCCAGGGTTATGGTTTTCTCAAACCAGTACTTTGTAAGAAAGGCCAAGGGAGCAGAGATTTGCAGGACAGTGATTTAGTAATGATTAACCTTGGGATATAAGTGGGTAAGCAGGAAAAAGAAGATATCAAAGGGGGACAGAACTGTGAACAAATGGTAGGATCAGGTGATGGAAGGTTCCAGGGGGCTGTGAACTCTTGGAGTCAGGCTGCCAGAGAGACTGGGTTGGACAGATAAGAGCCGGTGGTCTGAGATTGGGATATAGGGACCTGAAATATAGAGGATAGAGGATTCACAGTTGTTGGTGACGACTGGGTATGGAGTGTGACCCGGGAATGAGTCACTAGGGTAGAGTGGAGGACAGAAGCATTGGAGGAGAGGAGGTCAAGGAATTGAGAGGCCAGGACATTAGAATGACCATCTAAGAGAGAATCCTGAAGTCACTAAACATTAAGACAAGAGACAAATGGGAGAGAGTGACAGCAGCTTAAAAGCTCAAATCTTAAAGAAACAATGGGGAGTGACCCCCCTCCTACATGGCAGCAACGATAAAGGGTAGTGAGTGGCATGATCTGCTATGGTGATGCCTGGGTGGAGGAGGGAGGAATGGACTTTAAGAGGCAATAGGGGGTCAGCCGGGGGGGCTCAGCGGTTTAGCGCTGCCTTCAGCCCAGGGCCTGATCTTGGAGTCCCGGGATCAAGTCCCACGTCCAGCTCCCTGCATGGAGCTTGTTTCTCCCTCTGCCTGTGTCTCTGCCTCTCTCTCTGTGTGTCTCTCATAAATAAATAAATAAAATTTAAAAAGAAAAAAAAAAGAGGCAATAGGATTCATGGAGAACACATAGCACTCCTCCAGGCCCAGTGGTACAAAGACTACTGGAGAATAATTGTCACCCATTGGGGGGCTGCACTGTCTTCTGCGGAGATTCAGGCAAGGATAAGAGATTCAGATAT
Source organism: Canis aureus (assembly GCF_053574225.1). Lineage (NCBI taxonomy): Eukaryota > Metazoa > Chordata > Mammalia > Carnivora > Canidae > Canis > Canis aureus. Next base: position 32,134,560 of record NC_135625.1, on the reverse strand, counting down.
GTGGGATTTTGCTGATGATGGACCAGGGATGGCAGAAACACAACAGGAGAGGTTCAGGAGTTAGGATCGGCAAAGAGAAGGACTGGAACAGTGGGTATACAGAACCTATAGGGATTAGAAGATGGGAAGTGGGGGTGACCTGGGAGACTGGGACTTCTTAGGGTAACTAGGAGAGACTCTACTGAGATTAGTTCTACTGAACTCCAGACAAGTATTGCTGGTGAAGCTAAAAGTATTGAAAGGTAGGAGGAGTGGGTAGCTCAGGCCCCCCAAATTTCTGGGAAAGAAGGCCTAATAGAAGCAAGGTCTTAGTTCCTGAGCTCAGAAAGCATTCCTAACGCCTACAAGTGAGTCCTAGGGCTGAGTCTCCCCCACCTCCCCCTCGGAGCCTTGTAAATAAGGTTACGGACATTTGGGAAAGTCCAGTGTTACTCTACGAACAAACCTGCTCTTGACCTCTGTCAGTGGAGAGTGGAAGGCTTGTTTTTTTAGAGATTTTGCAAGTAGTATTAGCCCTGCCATAGCCAGAAATATTACCAGTGTTGAAGATCCCTGGTAAACCAGAAAGAATCTCCAATGAAACAAAGAGAGAAGTAAGAATATTGAGAACAGTGAGAAAGAAGATCCCATGTTGCTTGTTTGGAGACACTCTGAACTTGCAAACAATTAGATTTTAGACCAATTTTAGGGACCCCTGGGTGGCTCAGCAGTTGAGCATCTTGCCTGTGGCTCAGGGTGTGATCCTGGGGTCCCAGGATAGAGTTCCGCATCAGGCTCCCTGCAGGGGAGCCTGTTTCTCCCTCTGCCTGTGTCTCTGCCTCTCTCATTGTGTCTCTCGTGAATAAATAAATAAAATCTTTTAAAAAATGATAAATAAGACCAACCTTAAAGTGAACTGACTGGTGGTTTTCAAGGGATGCAGGGGAGGAAAAATGGGATTACCAATCAGGGGGCATAAAGTTTCAGCCGAGGGAGACAAATAAATGACAGAAATCTGCTGTAAAACATTGTACACTTAAAAATTTGTTAGGAGTTCTTACCATAATAAAATAGGACTTAAAAAAAGATGACCTTGAGGACATAACCTGTTTGTAAGGAAAGAAGTTTCAATATACTCCATAAATTCACTAGTCAATATTCTCAACATGTGTCCTGCATTATAAGATGCGAATATAATATAGCTATAATATAGCTATTATTACAGGTAACTGTTGCTTTTTAAAGATTATTTTCTGATGTTAATGCAATCAGAGGGAGAGAGGAAAATCAGTTTGGATGATAAAACTCGAACCTCAAAGCACTTATTGTCAGATTCATAAAATGATGGATCTAGAAACAGGATGTAAGGAAATCATGTAATCCAATGGCTTCCCTTCTTCCATTTCTACCACTCCTAGGACACTTAATCGTATATCACCTCGTGAGATCTCTGTTGTCCTCGTCTGTTTGGGCTGCTGTAAAGAAATACCATAGACTGGGTAGCTTATAAACACGGAAATTTATTTCTCACAGTTCTGGAGGTTAAGCCCAAGATTGAGAAACCAGCAGATTCAGTGTCTGGTTGGAGGCCTTCTTCCTGGTTCATAGATGGCAGTCTTCTAGGTGTGTCTTCACACAGAGAAGGACAAGGGAACTCTCTGGGGTCTCTTTCATAAGGACACTAATCCCATTCTGTAGGGCTCCACCCTAATCACACCCCCCCCCCCTCAATAGACTCCACAGCAAATACCATCACACTGGGGGAATAGCTTTCAACATGAATTTGGGGGGGACACAAACATTCATTCTACAGCATCAGCTTATACTTACCTTACTATTTACACTTTTATATACTTAACACCTTCCCCTTGAACCTACTCATAAGCTCCTGGAGAAAAGTTGTCCTTTGTATGACCCATGGTGCACAATAAATATTTGGTGGTTGATAATCCTGGCCTGATCCTAATCCGTAAGCTCCAGGGATTGCCTCAGTTTCCTTACACTGTTACTTTATACTTCCAAAAAAGAGTTCTACACTCAGGAAACTACAGTGGTATTATATAGAAGGCATTGTTCATCGGTTTTACCCCCAAGTCCCTAGTTATGGTTGGAGTTTTGTGTTTTTCTGCCATTTCAGAGAAGATTTATAGAGAATGTGAGCAACTCAGAAAACCAGCAAAGGGGTGGGTAGGAGAGCAGGGCAGGCCTCTGAAAGTTGGGAAGAAGGGAGCTGCTGTGGGAGGGGACACACTTTCTGGTGTGACTCCTTTGCCCTTGGCATGGTCTTTCTTATTTATGGTAAGGGGATGTTCAGATCTATGCTACCGGGAGTACAAGGGACAGACTCTGAGGGGAAAAAGGGTCCCTGGCAAGCATGGAAGGAAGAGTGACTGTCCTTCCCCCTCCTCTGATTTCTGAAGTCTTACTTATCCTTTAACATCCCACCCAAAGAAAATTTCTTCTCTAAATGAGAACACTAAGCCCCCGCCATCCTCTGTCCTCAGTCTCAACACCCTCTTCTCTGCAGGCAGGTCATATTCAGCCTTCAGTGCACCAATGTGTCACTTGGAATAGTCCTCCTCCTGCTTTGGATGACAGGCTTTACATCTCCTCATCCAGTGCGCAGCCCTCTGTAAAAGTTTACCCCGAGCTGAGGGTCATTTTCTGGTTTTTAGAATAATGAACATGTCCATGTGAATGCGTGTATGTGTGTCCTGCTACAGACTGCCAACTCCTTGAGCACAGATGCTTTGTTCTGCTATTACCTTTGTTTAAATGACAACCCCCTCCCCCAGCCTTGGGGTGCCTGGGAGGCTCAGTCAGTTGAGCATCTGACTCTTGATTTTGGCTCAGGTTGTGATCTCAAAGTGGTGATATTAAGACTCATGTCAGTCTCCACACTGAGCACGGAGTCTGCTTAAGATTCTCTGCTGCTCCCCCACACTACTTTCTCTTGCCCTCTCTAACTTAATTAATTAAATTAATTAAACGACACCCTCCAGGGAAACCCAGGTGGCTCAGCGGTTTAGCACCACCTTCAGCCCAGGGCCTGATTCTGGAGACCCGGGATCAAGTCCCATGTCAGGCTCCCTGCATGGAGCCTGCTTCCCCCCCTGCCTGTGTCTCTGCCTCTCTCTGTGTGTACTTTCATGAATGAATAAATAAAATCCTTAAAAAAAAATTACACTCTCCACATTGTTTGTTTAAGAAAATCCTAGTCAGCCTTTAAATGCCACTGTCTCTGTGGTTCTTGCTCAGGCACCCCAGGCCGAAACCGCCCTCTCATTCCCCTGCCTTACAGTGGTACTGATTATCCACTAATAGTGTCATGATTTCTTAGTTACCATTCTGCTTTCTTTCCCTGCAAAGCTGAGACTTTGTAACCCTCGCTCTTTTCCTAGTGTCTGGCACTTATTAGAGCTTTAAAGAAAATCCTTGCTGACCTGAACTGAAGAGATTTCACAGGTAGCAACTTAAGGAAGTAAAGTTAGAACTATGTAGTGGGACTGCAGGAGGGGAGATTTTTTTTCTTCCCCCTAATATTTTCCTAACCTCAGATTAGGGCAGGATTAAGATTTGGATTGTTTCACAGGGCAGCTCTCCTGGGATGGGGTTCCATTTAAAAAGCTGCCCCATCCCAGGAGAGTTGGAAAGTCATTAGGACCCTGAGCAGCCAAACATTCTGGGGCAAGACGGGCTGTGCCTACTATATGATTTGTATAACATACCAGCACCATTACATGGTTCCCCAGAAGCAGCCCAGTCATGGACAGGGAAGGGGACAGAAACACAGATGGCTCACCAGGAGCTATGTCTGGAGGAAGGAAATGGGCTACAGAGAAGATAAGAGAGAAGTTAACTCTCAGCTAAACAATTAACATGCAACTCAATTTACACCATTCTCCCACAAGTCCTATTGTTTAAGTTCATTGCCCCATAATTTATAAGATGAAATCACTTCTCACCTTGCTGTGCATTTAACACAGATTTAGAGGAAGGACTTAAGGCTCCTTCATGCCAACTCCCCTTTCACAATTTAGAGATAAAAATCAGAAACGAATCTCACCTTTACCAGAGTTATGCAGATTGCTTTGGGCAGGACACGAGTGGGCTGTGATAAAAAGTGATAAAGTGAAGCCAATGTAGTAAGAGGGAATGAGCAAAATGAAATTCTGTGCTGTTCATGTAGAGGCAAATGCCATCTGTGCTCTATGGAGGCAGATGCACCATTCCAATGGTGACAACAAGGTGATTTGAGAGGCAGTAACTTCTCTGAATAGGGCTGACTCCATTCCCAGGATCATGAGCTGGTAACCTGACACTAGGTGGAAGTGCTGGAAATTTCCATGATGGTTTTGTCTGTTATACAGTTCGAGCACTGTAAATAAACCGCTGGAATATGTGTGCTTTACCATTTTTTTATATTCCAATAGAAATCCATATCTTTCAATTAAGTTTACAAAAGAGAGATTCTCAAGCATGCAATAGTATATTTTCTCTTTTCTCCTTCTTCTTACCAAGTTCCCACTCCCAGCCATTCCCCAGTTCCAATGGCAAATGTTACTGGCTGAGAGAAAAGAATAGAGATGATAGAAAGCAGGTGTTAGAGATCAAACACACACAACTCTTTCCAAATATTATTTACCAAGGACCTACAGTGTGCCTGGCACATTATTTGGTGCTAAAGGGGTTGCAAGAAATACAAATGCTATGCTACCTGCCCTCCAAGAACCACATACTTAGTGGAAATTCAAGGTTATCAATAGAAAGCAACTAGAGCATCTGCTGAGTTTCAAAGCCCTTTCCATTGCCCTGGTCCCTCTTAGAAAGTTCCATCAAAGAGGGCCCAATATTCTGGGTCTTTGGTGTTTCCACCACTGAATCTTATCAGACGCTTGAGGCTGGTACTTCTGTACACTCATGTGGGTGCCTCTCAGCACCACACAGTGTCAACCCCTCCCCAGACACTCCACACCTCATTCTGCCTCATGACCTCCTGGCAACTGTCCCTTTAGTCCATTATATCAACAAGCACTGTCGTAGGCATAAGGTCTCTGCCTGTTTCCCACATTTTCATACTCAGCTGTGGCCTGAACTCCTGCTCCTCTTAAAGTACTCTCTGTCTTAAATTCTCCTTAGTTCTGTGTCCTCACAACAGCATCCTTGAGCCAGGGTCCTCTAGACTAGAATGTGTTCCCCAGCCTGTGTTTTGCTTTCTCCAACAACATCACTGGTCATTGGTCAGGTAGGACCATCTCCCATTTAAGGGAGATGATTTCAACTTGAGCCTTGTTAAGGTTGGGGTGCCTATGGAGATGACTAAATATGTGGATCTGAGCTTCACAAATGAAGTCAGGGCCAAAAGCATAGACTTGAGAGTCATTGGCATGTGGGGACACCAAAACAAAAACAGCAGAACAACACCTCTGGAGAGAATGGAGATCCTTCAGGGACTAACAAGAAGAAGAAGAGAAAAAGACTGAGAGCTGCGATCCTGAAGAGGTGGGTTGGGAGAAGAGAAGCCACGTGGATGGAAAGAAACAAGAGGAGAACCAGATGGCTAAGGAGTCACTGAAGGAATGGGAGGACAGACAAGGGAGAAGTCAAGACAGCCAGCCATCACAGAGATAGCAAATGAGATAAGGATGCCAGTCGCCATTGAGTTTGGCCACTACAGAGTGGGGCTTAAATTTGTGACCTAAAGAAGTTTCAGAGAAGAGAGAGGAATCAAGAACCTAATTCTATAAGCTGAGGAAACTTGAGACAAGAAACTTTTTTTTCAAGAAACTTGTTTCTTGAAAAAGAAACAAGGAGGCAGATATGGGTATAGACTCTTCTTTTGAAAAGCTTTGACCAGAAGGAAGGAGTCAAGTGTCCTTAGAGGGCCATGTAGGATTACGGGAGGTTCTCCAGCTGAGTGTTGGCTTGCTTAAGGTGATTTAAATCTGAACATGTTGACAACATGCGAGCCAGAAGCCTATGGACATGGTAAGAGTGACAGTCCCAAAGGGGATAGTTGGTGGAGCAAGAACGTGAAAGAGAGGGGAATTAAGAATTTGGATGGAGGGGCACCTGGGTGGCTTGGTGGTTGACCACCTGCCTTCAGCTCAGGTCATGATTCCAGGGTCCTGAGATCAAGTTCTGCATCGGGCTCTCCACAGGGAGCCTGCTTCTGCCTCTGCCTATGTTTCTGCCTCTCTCTGTGTCTCTCATGAATAAATAAATAAAATATTTTTTAAAAAATTTGGTTGGAATTTTTAGCCTTATACTTCTCTGAATCTTGAAGACAAGCAGCTCAGGGTAACTTGATATGTGGGAGCTCTGGCCTAAGAGCTTCAGGGCCTCTCCCGAGGAAGGAAGAAAGGTCATCTTCTGAGAATGAGAAGGAAAGGGCTGAGTTGGGAGTTTGGGAAAAGTGGCGATGGTTTGAAAAAGCCTAAGTGAATAGGGGAAAGGGTTGGCTGAGGACAAGAACAGAATTATCAGTCCATCATTCAAGGCTCTACCGAGATGGTGTGTCTCCCAATTGTAAACCATATGCGTGGCTGCCTTGAGCTTTTGTAGCTGTCATCAGCAATTTCTACATTCCGTATTCAAGAGCAGAGAAACAATTTGGGGAGTTTACTTGTTGGGTTGTTGAACAGAATTTGTGCTCACTGTAATACACGCTTGTTCTAGACGTGGATTGGTCTTCCCTGCCTCCTATGCTCCTGTGGACTCACTCAGTATTCTCTATGGACTTACTGCCTTTTTTTTTTTTTTTAAGATTTTATTTATTCATTCACGATACACATACAGAGAGAGAGAGAGAGAGAGAGAGAGGCAGAGACCCAGGCAGAGGGAGAAGCAGGCTCCATGCAGGGAGCCCGATGCGGGACTTGATCCCGGGACCCCAGGATCACGCCCTGGGCCGAAGGCAGGCGCTAAACCTCAGAGCCACCCAGGGATCCCCTGGACTTACTGCTTTATTCATCATCATTGTATCCCACACTGTATTGCTTCTATCAGAGAAAGCTATTTCATAGGAAAAGAAGTAAGGCCTTGTCCTCTTGCTCACAGGAGTCATTGGTCTTACCATATGCCCTTCATCCGGGAACACATGGCCTCCTAAAATGGAGGAGTGGCCCACTAAGGCCCAGTTACAGTGCTAGCTGAGAATAATCACTAGCATGGTTGTGGAACGTAGCATATGTTCCAAATCAGCAACAAATAAATGGTGATGTTTCTTACAACGATACCTGACTTTTCCTTAATTTTTTTTCAGTATTTCTAAGCTTCACAGTTCACCTGAGAGTTTTTTTCAAATCATTTCAAATCTCCCAAAATATTTCCAATATATTTACTATTTAAATCTGCATAGAAAGGGACCCATACAGTTCTAACCTACCTTGTTCAAGGGTCAACTGTACTTTATAAAAGTGCTTTGTTTTCTCTGAAACCCATGAAAAGAGCTCCAGATTCATAATCAGATACCCTGAGTGCTACGTCAAGCCTTCTCTATCTCTTCATACTTCAGTTTCTCCCTGATGACATGTGGCTCATAACAGACTAATTATTACAAGGGGCAAATGAAATAGTGGGAGTAAAATCATTCTCTAAATGTTCAAGTGCTTTGCAAATACAAGGCTTTTTGAATCTTGCTTTGAAGAATCCAAAGTGAGGCATCCCAAAAGGGCCTGGTGGGATGACATCCACCTGAGCACAGGAGTCACCCAGCTGTGGCACGATGGGAAGAGCAGAAGCTTTGCTGTAACTCTTAACTTTGGTTCTGCCCTTTCCTACCTGCATGACCTCAAGCAGGTGACTTCCTCTCTCTAAGCCTTGGCTTCCTCACCCCAAAAGCAGGGCAGTATTTCCTCCTAAGAAGGCTGCTGTGCAGATGAGGTGAAATAATGCATATAATGCGCCTTGTTTAGTGCCTAACACATGGCAACTGTTGAAAAGAAATGTCACTTGCCAACTTCCCTGACATCCCCTGACCCCACGGTGCTCTGCCATATGGTTCCATCCTAACCAACCACCCAGTCATCCACTGCTCTGGGGCGACAAATAAAGAAAGGTTTCTAGGTATTGCAGTTCACTTTCAGTATAGCTTCTAATGGTCAGCCTTCTTGCCACATGAAGAATTTTTACAAGTGGTTAAGTGATCCAGAAGCTGTTCCATTTATCCAATTCACTCAACAAACATTTATTGATTGCCCCAAGAGCTACAGAGTGATGAGAACACACTGTGCATGAGCCTGTCAGAAGACAACTGTTTCCAGGGCCAAGTGGTAAGGAACAAAAGGACATCTCAAGCCTCAGCCAGGGGGCATTGGCTGCCTCCTGGGCAGCGGAAATGTCTTGCCAACACTGCACTGACACAAGCAGGAAGCCAGCTCTCCCCAGCAGACCGCACTAAGGTTCTTCATGTGCCAGGAACATGGGGCATTGAATGAAAGCCAGGCCATGCACCTGGGTAACAGAAGGTGACAACACCACAGGCAATGAACACTGTCCCCACAGCCCTAGCAGCCTCCCTGTCATTTGTATTTATAAGATTTGGTGAAGAGTTGGGTTAGCTGTGGGTTATGGGTTATGGGAAAGCTATAGTAATTACCTTAGGATAGAAAAGAGAGAGATCGTGTCTGCTGTGCTTAGTAGAAAAGAAGAACATGCCAGCCATTTGCCAGGGAACTAGAAGTGGACACTTGTTAGGCAGCCATCCATCCTGGGAGCACATCCCGCCACTACGGAGTAAACACTGCCCATTCTCTGTGGCCAAAATGCAATCTCTCCAAACCATCAGCAAAGGCTGTTCAATGACAGACACCAGCCCAAGAGGCTTAGCCAGACTTTCCAGCTGACTCCTTGGCTGGCAAGGACCTCAGGGAGGTGGCTGGACAACCTTCAAGTTCAGTGACTTAACTTAAAAAATGATGACTTGGCACTTGAGCATCTTACAAAAACAGACAAACAAACAAACAAAAACCCACAACAGTCAAGGCATTGCTCCAAATTTATGTGAGTTTCGGGTCCTCATCTTGTATGCTAGCACTAATGGCTTAATAACTCAAGAAAGTGTCAATTCTCAGAAAGAGCCAAGAGCAAATATAGCTAAAATGAATAATCCTTGATCTCAACTATCCCCTTAAGTTTCGATTGTTTAGTTAGACCTAGACAAGTTCACATCTCTTCAATGCAGTAGAGCCATTAAGTTATTTCAGAGCGTTTCTCAGCACAATTCTAAATCAGCCCGTTTTGGCAGAAATCCCTTGTGATCATCAAATATCTCAGGAAGGAGAGAAAGAACATGGCCTGGACCATGGGGGTTGGGATTGGGGGATAGAATTGCCCAACGAGATTTGTTGGTAATGATGAAATCCCAAGAAATAGTAAATTGGTCTCTCTTTTTGCTTTTAATCTCAAGCAACAGTAAGTAGCTCAAAATCTGGAAGGCCAAGGAGTTCTAGACACCAAATGCTCTGTTAGGCAATCCGTATTGAACAGGAAGCACCCACATCCCTGCACAGGATCTATCTGCTGCCTGGTAGGTCGGTGTTATGCAGCGGGCGGTCTGCATTATTTAGAAGCGTAATCAGCTGGTGAGTATGAATGAAGTCATAAATTCTGCTGTCTCATCATCCCTTTCGTCTGTGTAAAATCCTCTCAAATCCTCCCCAGGTATTTCTCAGAGCCCTCTGGGAATGTCTTTCATTCTATGAACAGTTCTGGGCTTGCTGAACTGGGCTCCACTGGGCATCCACTTGGTCTTCACTGGGGAAAGGCTGCCTGCCCAGAGCCTGTGTTCCTGTGCCCCCAAATCTGCCTTCCCAATGCTGCCCATGAGGGCTAAATTTCTCCTTCTCTCACTCTATTAGAGTCAGCCTGGTTCCCTGTGGAAATACAGATGTGGGGAAGACTCTTCCCCTTTCCAAAGGAGTTGGATCCCTCGCACACACACTATTGGCACCACCTCTTTCTTCTACCCATCCCCCATACCCCCCCACCGTCCCCCAGCAGATGTTTTAGCACCTAAAGTTTTCTATTCAAGGATCCTCTTTTAGGTCCTTCTCCCATGCAAAGCAACTCACCTAAGGACACATCGGAACCCCACATGCCCATTCTGAATATTGGCTCAGCCAGGACCACTCTGCCCTAAGAAACCTCAGGCTTGATTGAGTCCTATTGGGCTCCCTGCATGGAGCCTGCTTCTCTCTCTGCCTATGTCTCTGCTCTCTCTCTCTCTCTCTCTTAAGAATAAATAAATAAAATCTTAAGAAAAAAAGAAAGAAAGAAACCCTGGGAGTTCACAAGGCCAGGCAGATCTTGCAGGGAAGTCTCAGAGAGGAGGTGGGACATGAAGGGGACTTTGAAGCAAAGGAGACAAATAGGTAGAAAAGAGGAAGAAAGATGTTATACTAACTCAAGGATCTGTTGTATCGTCTGACCTTTGAGAATAAAAGAGGAGATAGCAAAAGGAACCAACAGTTCATGGAAGCCCAGCCCAGGTATTATCTCATTTAATCCTCAAATCACTGTATTAGTTCCCATTATCCATTTCTTACAGGTGAGAAAACCAATGCTGTGAGAGACCAAGAGCAGCCTTTGTCACACTGCAAATTATACTTTGGGAATCGCTGTTCTGGAGAGGAATCAGGATTCTGGAAAACTTGCAGGGTACCAGGGTGAACGTTGGCTAGAAGGACGAAGGCAGCTGGCTTTCTGGCTTCTTGCACACTAGTGTTCTCTGTCCATACCACGTGGCTCCTTCGAACAGCACCACATGTGTAAGACCACCATTGTCATCTCAGACGCCAAGCCAGCTAAAAGGTGCCAAAACCCTAAAGAGAAGACAAGGGGTTGAGAATATTTGACACCCTCTTTTTCTATGAACAGAGGAGCCTTGGGAGAAAATGAAGCTATTAATAGCTCTTTTTCTAAATATAACCATTTTTACACCTCCCCTGGAGCTGGTTCAGAGGCTACCCCATTCCATGGCTGTATTTGGATTGGCGTATCTAATTTCAAACTAGAGGGATTATTCAAAGCTATTTAAAGTCCTAAAGCATGAATAGGAATGGAAACAAGTAATGTAGGGAATGAGCAAGCAGGTCACTGAGGTCCTCAGTCATTCATGCAGATAACAACATACTGAGTATCTTCTAGGGGCAGTACCTTCCTGGATGCTGGGCTAGGGACAGGGGCAAGATAGGAAGATAAATAACTCAAGGTCCCTACCTTCAAGTGAAAATCAATATCTCTCCTTTTCTCCCCTTGAAACGGCTACCCTCCTCAATAAATAAAGGAGCTGATGTAGTCACATTATCAGGGTATCTTCCTCTGTTGGAGACACCAGACTGGACCCTTCTCTACCCTCAACATTTTTCATACTCACTCAGTTCTGCTCTTATACTCAAGTTGTAGAGAACAGATACACCAACAGGTTAAAAAAAATTGCCTGTGATGAAACAAGAAAATGCTCTGTTAGACTTTGTAAATCCCAAACACAGTTTTCTCTGTACATAACTGAACAGAAAGCTTAGAGTGAAAAAAGATGACCCTGTAACATGATCCTTTCTGTGCAAATAAGAATGTGTGAGTGGGGCGGTGTGCTCTTTGACCGAAACCTTTGTTCAGGGGAACCAGGTCATGCCTCGGTCCTTGACCAGAGTTCTGTTGGAGGTCAGCAGCATCTCAAGGGCTGAGGAGCAGAATGAGCTACTAGAAAGGAACATTACTCATGCAGAATCGAAATCACGGCTTCTTTTTTATGTGGCAGAGAGTGAAGAACACTGGACTACGGGTTAGAGGTTTAAATTTGAATCACAGTTCTGCAGCAGCTAACTGGCCATGAGCTCCTAAGCAATTTACATTGGCTCTTTGATCAAAGCCTCAGTATTCCTGTCTTTAAATGGGGGCAGGTGGCAACAGCTCCAGCTCTGATGATCACAAAGCAGTAACGTGAGATTCTAAAGACAGATTTTAGATCATGCTATAGGCTGCCTAATGCATCACAAATATTACAGATTCCCCATATTATTGATATAACCATCCCCAGAATGATATATTTAGAAAATTCAAATAGTATAGAAGTAATTCTGTTTGTCTCTGACCATTTCCCTTCTGTGTAGGTAAGAAGCAGCCACCCACATCGAAGCATGCCCAACAAAGAGAGAGGCAATCATTCATGAATTCTATTAAAAGTCTAACCATCTTGCTTCCATCTCGTGTCATAGAAATGCTGGTTATCCTTAGGCATACTGCTTGAAGGCATACAACCTGAACTTGATTTTTATTCTTTCCAAAAATCTGTCTTCTTTCTTTTCAGGAGGGAAACCCTGAGAGGTCAGGGAGGAAGCCCAGAGCTTAATTCTGTCCCAGCATTGCCACATTGATGTCAGAGACAGCCCTTAAAGGACGCTACAGCTAAACCACTACTGTCCTTTATGCCTCGCCCTGGGCTTATGATCCCCTCTCCCTGGAGGAAACCTGATGGCTGTTATGGGAACAAGTACATTTGGCCTTACAGAGGGCTTTCCTTTTTTTTTTTTTAAGATTTTTTTAAAATTTATTTATTCATAGAGATAGAGACAGAGAGAGAGAGAGAGAGAGAGAGAGAGAGGCAGAGACACAGGCAGAGGGAGAAGCAGGCATCATACAGAGAGCCTGACATGGAACTCGATCCAACATCTCCAGGATCATGCCCTGGGCTGCAGGCAGCGCTAAACCGCTGCGCCACAGGGGCTGCCCTACAGAGGGCTTTCCTAGTTTATGGTTTATAACTCACCCTTCGCTTCCAAAAAGCAGATAGAAGCTCAATCCATAAAGTCCTCATCTGAGCTCCATACCAGTGATTTTCTATTATCTAAAGAAAAATCCTCAGTTGCTTAGCCAGGCATGCAAGGTCTAGGTCTCTCACAATTCACTCTCAAACTGGCTTTTCAGTCCATATTCAATCACATCCATCTATCTATATCTATCTATCTATCTATCTATCTATCTATCTATCTATCTATCATCTATCTATCATCTATCTCTCTATCTCTGTAAATAACTACATGGGAGGGAATTATTCCAAGTTCCCAGGGGACACACTAATGTACATTGTGTCTGAAACAGTATATTGACTTATGGATTTATTGACTTTGATAGACACTTGAACTTATTCAGATGCAAAACATCATTGTTCAGGTATTACGCATACATTTTCAATGTGGGCCAAAAAAGTTCTTGGCACCTTGTCTTCTCAGAGTCACTATTTCTTGCTAAGAGAAGTTGAATTTTAAGCTGCCTTTTTAAATCGTTCTGACTTGCAATGATCTCCACTCACTTCATATTTCTCAATACTCATCCATTATTCACAAACATTTTTGTGTTCTCTCTCAATAGGTTAGATGACCTCCTTGTCACTGTGCTAACTCCTTGTGAGTTTGTGTTCATATTCAAACTCACTAGCTACAGAATCCCTTCAGGAAGTGCCCGGCTGGTGCAGATTTTCCCAGTACAGCTACACTCTGCTTTGGGGTTCACTCCAACCACCTTTGTTAATTCACATGTTCATACTTTCAATCTCAGATACACACTCAAATGTCTTCTCACCAAAATGTGCTGTAAAGAGTGCCTTTAGTTGGTCACCTTCCTAGTTTACACTCATTTGGAAGCTGAGATCTGAACACTATGGTCTTTCTCTCTGAACAGCTCCTGGCTGATGCCTCAGCATGCCTTGGACCCCCTTGACTGTGTCTTTGGTCTGTTTGTGACATCTCCCTCTACTTGATTTTGTGTATTTTGTATATTGTATTTTGATGCCTTTGCTATGCCTACCTCCATTCAAAACCTAACATTAATCCCTCTTCCTCTGAGAAGCTTTCCCTGGCTGCTCACAGCCACAGTGGATGTGGGATAAGCCACCATGGTACTTGTTCTCCCTGTCCTGGCTTAGCTTTTAGTGTGCTTCTACCTGTTCTTCCTCTAATGAGATGGTGGTACCCAGAAGGCAAGGATTGTTTGTCTCCACTGGCACTTTTCTCTTCGTCAGCACCTCGCTGCTCATTTATGGGTGAAATGACAATGGCTTCCTGCCTAGTGGAGCAGCTGAAATGTAGGAGAGCTATGGAGAGAGTATCATGTGAACATGAGATCTCCCATGCCTGCCTTGGTGAGGAACACTCTCGGCTCCCAAAGGAGCCTTGACCACAGAAGCCTTGACTAGATGACTCTTTGGGGAACATAAAACCACTCTCTTTTGGACAAATAAAGATACTAAAGCCAAGATAAATGTGATAGGTTCACATGCATACAGTTAGTTAATAGAGCTGAAACTAAAATAAAATGAAAAGCCACAACAATCCAGAACAAACAGTACAAAATTCATTTCCTTGCTGAAACATATGAAGAGTCAAAGAATGTCTTCCTTAGTATCAGTGGTCATTATCATCAGCATTTATTGAGCACCTTCCAAAGTCAAGGCTCTTCTGAGTCAAGGTAATAAGGGGGAGGAAAATTGGTCAAGCAAATCCATCTCCAGTTCAGCAAGAGAAGCAGAGGGTTATCATTGCACAAGCACTGCTCAGAGACCAGCTAAGGCAGATGGGCCTGGAGAAGAAGCATGGGAATCTGTCCCATATCTGCTGTGACATCTTGAACCAGTCCTTCAACCATTCTGAACTTTGGCTTTCTTATCTGTGAAATAACCCTGACTGTCCTTGTAGCTTGCACATTCTGAGACTGTTTCTACCCTTTAATATGTAAATGATAGAACCTCAAACCTTTTATTCTCTGTCAAAAATTCAGTGCCTGATAGAGTCAACCTCACGCCTATGTGTAGCCGATGTTTACATTAAAGACTTTCCACCCCAAGACTTAATAAATGATTTCTGAATGTGAGGAAGGAAGCACTCACTCATGTTTTTCCTTGCCATTCCAAATCAATTCTTAGCCTGATCAACTTTTCCCTTGTCTTGGCTCTTACTCTGTTTTGGGGTGCTGGGGAGATGCTCAAGTGTAAAGGGTTGCATTCGCGATATTTCTTGGTCCACATCACCTTGTCTTTGTTGGGCCCTATAGATCCCCTCTCTTGGCTTATGTGTTTATTTGTTGCCTTTTAGCCTTACTTCCCACTCATTCCCCATCCCCAAGAACAACCGCTATATCGGGCTTATGTATATACATTATGCTTGAATGTGCTCTTGTGAAGAGTGGACTTCTGCTTTGTGTGTATGTATTTCTAAATGTCTGTCAGTGGTATTGAGTCATTATGTCTGTTTTGCTGGGGAAGCTGGCAAGAGAACTCCCGTCCCAAGACCCTTTCTCCCCATTACACAGGATGTCTTCAAACAGAGAAGATCTCTCCTCAGTGTGAAGGAGCACATATTATTCATTCCTTCAACAAAAAGAAGGGAAACAATATAGCCCAGTGATTAAGAACACAAGCTCTTGGGTTAAACACACTTTAGTATGAATCCTGTTTTTTCATGTTCACGTTTAGGGAAATTATTCAGTCCCTCAAAAAAATCTCTATTTCTTCATCTGTAAAATAAGGATGAGAGTAAATCATTAGGTTATTGTGAGGCTTAAGTAATCCAGGCTCAGAACAATGGGGGCTGCAGTAGACTAAAATCCAGATAAATGACAGCTGAATTAATAAGAAACACTTATCAGAGTGCTCCCAGATGTCAAGCCCCACACATCTCAAGCAGGGGAGGGAGCTGAGAATGAAAGAAAAACAGAAAGTTAAAGACACTTCTGAGATCATAGAAAATTGCACAATTAAAAACCTTGTAATCATTAACCCTTCAAGTCCCTGGGATAAAAGTTTCCAATGCAGACACTTACAAGGGTCATAGCTGGTTGTTTTCTGTACTAGCATGAAGAAACCAAAGGAAAAGAGTCACCCTCCACAGAAGGAACTTCCTTTTTTTTTCTTTTTAAGATTAAAATATGTACTTTGAGGCATGTGCTTTGTCTCAAACTTAGCTTCCTCTACCCGCAAATGAGAGTCTCACGTACATGTAAACTACCACCTGTGTGGCTCAATTTGGCCAAGAGTGTTGTACCAGGGCTATCTTTATTCTGACATTGACTAGTAAGGAAGCTTCAAGGTATAGAAAGTTGGTCGGAACCTGAGAGGTCCCTAGTGACTATCTGCACTATCCCTCCTTTACACATGAGGAGCTTCTGTAACGTCACATGTTTGTTCTTGTGTAATGCGCTCCAACAGATATACAATGACCATACAAAAAACCCCTGTCACCGATAATTAGCCACTTTTCGTATTATGTCGAAATTCATAGTCACCTTCATGGAGACAGCAGTGTTGTCCGGCCTTTCCCTAAGGCCAAGAAACCCTCCAGAAAGATCTCTGGAACCAGAATATACCAGCGAAGAATGCAGCCTAAACTTAGCAAGTCATATGTTCCTAAGCCCCAGAGCCTGTGCCATCTCCCCACTGATTTAACCTTTAAAGGCCATGCCCTGGGGAAACTATGATCTTAGTCATTGCCCTTCAGCGACGTGAACTCTGGACTGTGTGTCTAAAGCAGCCTGAGCCAGGTGAGTCACAAAAGTGACGCCCAAAGCCACAGTGATTGTAACAGGATTATGAAAACCTCAACCTGTATGATAGCTCAACCTGTATTTCCTCAAAAAAATGTCTTTTGACTAGTCTAATGATTCATAAGAGATCAGAAAATATGTTATGTCTCTATTTATACTTTGCAAACTGAGCGTAACTGCCCTGAACAACTCCCATAGCACATGGGAAAGAGATCTGTTGAGTTTAAGAAAAATGGTAAATTAAACTTTACTCTTCATTTCTCAAAATAATACTTGTGTTGTTGTTTTCAAATACTTTCTTTAAAATATACTATCAGCATCTATAGATATCAAACCAATAATCTGAAATTAGACATTTTAACACATACCTAATTAAGTCTCAACAGCTGTCAATTATGAGCATTAACTGGTAAATGGATTGTAGGCATCCTAGTGTCAAAAGTATAAGAAAGAGCATTTAACTTTGTCCTCTTCTGTTAAGGCAACTAGAAAGAACAAATATATGGAGTTTTGTGATTTCAGAAGAAATTTAAAATAGATATGTTGTGGACTTTTATGTTCATTGGCATCTACCTGTTGGTAGTCCATTGGCACTTCTAGATGCATGCTGAGAGTTCCTAAAATTTGTCACATTTTTTTCTGATTAGTTTCAGGCTTTCCAAGACTCCGTCTATCAAATAAAATGCATTTATTAAGACATAATTAACCTATTTTTCACATTTTAATCATCTAAGATGCATATAACTGTAATCACAGCTTCAGATCAGCATGATAATCAATGTTATCAAACTGAATTAATTTAACTCTAATCAAAAGCAAAAATACCATGACATTCTAGTTTATTCACAGAGTTTTATTTTGGGAAACATGAGATTTCTGTTGGACTTTTTGAAATATTAAAATAACTCAAAAATCTCTCTTGCTTACTTCAAAGACCCTTGAAGGGTTCATATAACCCAAGGGGTGAACCACTGACTTAGGGCCTCATAAAAGGCCCAGAGAGAGAGATTATATAGCCTTGGAGAGGGAAACCTACCTTTTATTCCTTTTCCTATCTCCACCCAAAAAGGTGTGTGTAACCAAGAGATGAGCACAATGCTTACCTCTATCATGTTTCAATTTCTCAATCTGAGAATCGGAATAACTAACAGACAAGTGCAAAGGAAGGAAGGTGGGGGGCGGGAGGGAAGAAAGGCTGGAGGAAGCAAGGATTGAAAATCTGCACCTCAGGGCTAACCAATAGTTCTACAGGAAAGGAATCATTTGGGTGGTCTGAATTCAGAGAAAAGCTTGCAATGTTGACCTTCACCACTTCTGATCCCCAGATAAACTCAAGCTGTTTGAAGGTTTAAGGAATTCCAAAAAGTCAACTAGACCAGATTAGCTCTATTTCAGGGGGTTTTAATTCAATAATATTCAAGAAAGAGTACAAGATAGAGGGAGAAATTTTGAATTCTGAACCTGTGAATGAAACCAAAAGTTTTGACTCAAACCCTAAAGAGATTCAAATTTTATTTCAATTGGAAGCAAAGAGTTGTTGGATTATGGCCACATCTTCTTCTTCGGCGGGTTAATGTATAGCTGTTTGGAGGGACTTTTCTTAGGAAACAGCTTGTACCTCAGTAGATAAAAGGATCCTTTTTAAAAAGTACACTGATGTCTCAAAAGCACACTGAACAAGTTTACTGAGACCTAAGTTGATTGGCTAGAGTAGCCAATGAATTAAGAATTAAGTTAATTCCTAATTAATGGATCTAACAGACCAATTACACTATCTCTGTGCTCTTGAGTTTATAGCAAGGTAAAAATAAAAATTAGCTTCCAGAAATTAATGAGATAAACTTCATAAAGTTTTCCAGTATGTATGTAGTGTCCTGAAGTGACCAGTTCCATGAGATTACTGTCATACAAGGTAGATTTTGGTATTGCCTGACTAAAGGAAGGTTAGAGGAAGCCAGAGAGAACAGTGACAAAGTCATACCTTTATAGTGCAGGGGTTGTTTTTGCTGTCTATTATCATGATTTCTTGACAGGAAGTTACAGAGTATACAGATTAAGAGCACCTCCAAATTTAACCCTAGAGTCTTTTTTTTATCCCCTAAAGATTTTATTTATTTATTCATGAGAGACACAGAGAGAAAGGTAGACACACAGAGGGAGAAGCAGGCTCCCTTTGGGGAGCCCAATGCGGGACTCGATCCCAGGACCCTGGGAACACAACCAGAGTTTAAGACAGATGCTTAATCTAAGCCACCCCGGGCACCCATCTGCCCTAGAGTCTTATTCCAAAACCTCATTTCAAATGAATGCTGGGGAAAAGAAAAAACAAAACAAAACTGTTTTCTATCATACAATATGCTTCCAAAGTATTTGTGTTTGCTTCTTTGAAGTCGGGGGCAGCATCTGGCTAGTAATACCATTCCTGTTTTTGATAAGCACCAACTCTCCCCGCAGCCTGGCACCTGGTGGGGGTCAAGCACACATCAGGAGGCTATTTGTTGCTTATGCTGCCTAAGACAGCATAATCGCTATAGGCAACACACCTACGGAGTGCTTGCTGTCTGCGAACTATTAGACTCCAACCCTATACTCTGTTTTGGGAAGATTAAGGTGGGCTTAGAAATACACATTTTTAACAGGCCCCCAAGTGACTCTGATGTTACAAGTCCTTCACAGATTTTAAAGAATACTGGTATAAAGAATGCTCGTATTCTGGCCCACGTGAGACTGAAAACCCTAACCTCTGCCACGTTGAGGTGGACTATGTCTGATTTAGAATGTTCATGGCACAATCTTCCATTATCTCTTATTTTATTTGTATGCTATTTAATGCTCACTAAGAGATTTTTTTTAATGGGTGAAAATAGTCGCATGGGGCATTGTCGTTTGCACACAAAAACTCCAACATCTCAGAAATTGATGGCATCACATTACTTTGGAAGTAGAGTTAACCACTGAATATAGAATTGTTTGGAGAGTTGTTTAAGAAGCAATTAAAAGGAGACTGCTTCTGATAGAGCAGAGGGAGCTCCTACTAGACCTGCCCTCCCACAGACTGCAGCAGTAAACTCTGAACATTAGGAATAATAAAGTCTCAGAAGGCACTGTCTGCTAAACAAAAGCAAACAGATTCTAGAGAAGGGAGCTGACATTTGAAAGAAGGGAATGGCACAGGGTGGCAGTATGAGTGCCCCCCCTCCCTTTTTATTTCTTAGTTGGAGAGAAGGTGACCAGGTTGCACAGCTAAAGTTTAACAAAACTCTGTAGTCTTTCTGGCCTAACAAACCAGAGAGCAGAGTTCAGGGCAACCACAGCCACTAGAAAGTGAAGTTGTAATGTTGGAAAGATGAAGGCCAGTGACAGGAAACCACAAATTATGTGCATAAACTCTGACCAAATGTCTAGGTGACTCTCAAGCTACAAAAGTGTAGGGAGAGGTGCAAACGGCCCAGCTAAAGGTACAAGAACTAAAAGGACATCTGAATCCACTCTTCAGAGTGCAACCAAATACCTTCAGAGGTATTTGCCTGGAAACAGACAAGACTTTTCCAGATTATCTATAACATAATATTTGCAATGTCCAGAATACAATCCAAAATTAATGAATTTCTGAAGAAATTTAAAAATGTGACTCATACTCAAGAGAAAAAAGTAATCAGCAGAAATTGACCTTGATATGACCCAGGGAGCAGATGAGGATATGAAAGCATCTATTATAATTACGTTCAATAAAGTAAAAGAAAATATATTCATAATATATGAAAAGGTAGGAAATCTCAGGAGAGATATGGAAACTTTTAAAAAAATAAAATGGAAACTCTGAAATGGAATAGTATCATCTGAAATAAAACATTCACTAGGTAGGCTAGTAAGAGTAAGGTGGAAATAACAAACAAAAACATCAGTAAGCAAGAAACTAGACCAATAGAAATCCAGTCTAAAGACCAGAAGTAGTTAGAACTCCAGAATCTCTCCCTTACTCAGCTAGGAGACTTGACCTCTGTCTCCCTGGCGGAAGACTGAAGGTTTATTCTCCAGAGAGGGCAAAACAAAAAGGTCTCTGTGTTGGGAGACCAGGCATAATTGAAGATAGTGGCACAATATGGAAAACAAAAAGATAAAGTAGAAATTGACATACTGAGTATGGAGATGGCTCCCCCAACACCTCCCAGCTCCCAAAACCCCACCCCAGGACAGCTCTCTTTCTCAAAATCTTAGCAACTGGGCTTCAGGCTTATACTCTCCAAACAGGATATTAGAAAGTTCCCCATTAGGGAAAATCTTCCCAGCCAGGGAGAAAAGATCCAAAGAGGCTGACAGCCAAGGTTCTATTCTCCAACAAAGCCTCTTAGCCAGTTCCTATCTAGGAGGATATATGCCTGGAGGGTCATGTTCCAGGAGCAGGGTGAAGAAAGAGGGCTGAGACTTCCATCGTTCAGTATGTAAACTTGTATAAAATACCCCTGCTCTCCAGCCCCACCTTCTCTTGTGCCAAATATCTCTACCTACATGGTGAGCTGGATGTCTGAAGAATGAAGTCTAGAGGAGACTTTCTTCTCTCTACATTCTCTTTTATAATTTTGAAACTTTAACATAAGCATATATATTATTCACTTAAAAAATTGATTTTTAAGTGCTCAGTAAAGGGACTGACAGATAAATGTGAGGAAATCTCTCTAAAAGTGCAACCAAAGGAAAAAAACGAGAAGAAAAATAGAAGAGAGGTAAGAAACTTAGAGAATCAAGTCAAGAAGTCTGACATCAGCTAATAGCTGTTCTAAAAAAAGAATGAAGACAATGAAGAGAGGAAATTGTCAAAGAAATAACAGAAAACTTTCCAGAATTCAATATGAGTCTCCAGATTGAAAGTAACCACAAAGCGCTCAGCACAATGAATGAATAAATAATGAAAAAGGTATGCCAGGCATAAAAGGGAAGCTACTAAAAGCATTTAGAGAGAACAAAACAGTCCCATACAAAATAAATGAAATCAGAAAGGCATCGGAATGGTCCACGGTGACTGAAACTAGAAGACACAGAGCCAACCCTAGCTTCAAAATTCTGAGAGAAATGGTTTTCAACCTGGAATTCTATTACCAGTCAAGTGGTTGATCAGGTGTGAAGGTAGAGGAAAGACATTTTCAAATATACAGGATGTCAAGAATTTTACCTCTAATGCACCCTTCCTTAAGAAGTTTCTAGAGAATGTGCTTCTGAAAAATAAAGAAGTGAAATGAGATGAAGATGTGGAGCACAGGAAAGGTCTGAGGAAAATCCAAGCTGTACCTGGGCAGAAGGCCTGGCATAGAACCAAGTCCAGGCTGGCAGCCAATAGAGGGCTCAGGGAGGGACACCTTTGGAGCTGATTGATTATCAGAAATTTGACTGTTTGAAAGTGAAACTGGAGGTGTTTGACAGACTTGAATAATTGAGTGTGTGTGTGTGTGTGTGTGTGTGTGTTGGGGTGTGGTAAGGTGGGGGTTAAAGAAATTTAAGGAAATGAAAAAACAAGGCAGTTAATTATCTCCAACACAAACAAAAATCTCCAAAACAAAATGTAACTATAGCACGCCACTTGGTTCAAAATTGAACAATATACCCACAACTGTGGCAAAGCGAACACCAAAATGTGATTTAACCATTAAGTCTGGTGGAATTAGAGATATGGAAAAGAGTAAACTTGACTGCTACAATAGAAATTAATAATACCTAAAACTGATAAATCAAGAAATGCGTATTATATGGCACCAAGGAGGTAAATTCCAAAATAACCAGCTAAAAGAATAAATTGGAAGTGACTGCCTCCAGGCACCAAGATCACAGATTGGTTGTAGAGATGAGGAAAGCTGTTTTTCATTATTACCCTTTCAAATTTGATAAAAGTCAAATACAGTTTGATTTTTAGCCAGATTATGTATAACTTTGATAGACTTGGATAGTAGTTAAAAATAAGTAAGTACAATAAAATAAAGGCTGAATTGTCACCCATCCAGAATATTCTAGAGAATGATTCTGGGAAGAGTAACAACGGTAGCTAAGACTTAAGTCACGTTCACCATCTGCCTGTGCAATTGACTACGAATTGCCTCTTGAAGGGAGATATTACTGCAGACTCCTGAAATTTCTTCTAACTGCTCTCCCCCTTTCTTCTATTTTGTGCTCTATTTAGGCTCAATGATTAGAGTACACATTAAATTTGTTAAAAGAAATCTCAATTTTTAAAGATATCCCAAAGACATTATTTTATTTCATAATAATTATCAAAAAGTAAACAGGTTAAAGATTTTAAGTTGTATAAATTATGAGGAGAACCCTTTGTGCATGATTTATAAAAATATAAAGAAGAGATTACTCTCCTCCCTAAAATTTCAAGTTCGGCAGATCTCTAGAGCAGGGCAGAGTGGTTTGAAGACTACTGTTCCAAACACATTGGGCTTAGTAGAGCTTCTGTCCTATTTGGGCTATTTGAGTTTAAAGCCATTCAAATCTTACATCACCATCAGAGCAAAGTCACAATTTCCTATCAATGGCCTCCCTGTGTCTAGAAGTGTCATTTTCCCCTGTGCAGGCAGCAGCCCAATCACATTAATCATGTTGAGGGAAGAGTAGGTACTATCATCACTGCCCCCCTTAGCATGGTCCCAGGGCTATCTGGTGAGGAAATCTGGGCAAAGCAAGCTGGTTGTGATACCTCAACAGATGAGTTTGAAATGAGAAGCACAGCACCCGCAAGTTGGCACATGCTGGATGGGTTTGTCAGAAGGCCTGGTATTTTTTCAGTTTTCATGTATGTAACTGTGTTCTCTCCATCTCCTAGGTCCACTGCATCCTCAGTAGGAGCCCCAAACTCTGAGAAGTCTCGTAACCATGGGTGGTTTTTCTCACTGTACTCCATGTAACGAGTACCTAGAGGAAAAATGCCTTAATGCTCACATATTGAACACTGTGCTCACACACAAACCCAGTCACCATTGACAGTAAACATGCAGGCTAGTATTATCATCCTTATTGTAAAGATGAGAAGACAGGTTCAGAGAGGGTAAGTAATTTGCCTAAAATTGCACAGTGGGATCCCAGTTAGTGCCATTCGGATCCAGTTGATTGACAGATTTCCCCATTATCCAACTGTTCCTGCTTTCTCTTGTCTGCAAGAACAAAGCTACAATACACTTAGATGATTCCGACCCATGGAATATTTTTCAAAGGTCAGATGTCTCTTCTTCACAAGTCAGTGTAAGGGCCTCGACAAGAAATCGCTGCTTTAAAGAATGGCTTGAGGTGTACTCAGAACCTGAAAAATGTCTTGTCTTTCATTAAAATCACATATGCTAAAGGTCAGTCTAACATTATGAGCGTTGTCTTGGGGGTTTTGGAGAAGGAAGGGAAACGGTGGTGTTTAAATCATTTCAATGACCTCATAAGTTTCTCTTAGTTCCAACATAATTCCTGAGTAATTTGAAGGCGCTTATAGCTTTGCAGGGTTTGGGCATCTATTCAATGTTCGGCAACTTCCCCTTCCTTTGAAAGAAACATTACACTAGTTATCTTCCAGAGCGCTCTGGGAACATTTTAGAGATCTATGCATCTTCGAGGGGAAATGGTTTCTTCCCTAAGATATTGTTTTAAGCATTTAAAGCCGGCTTTGTTAATCTTCCATTTCTTAAAAATTGGGCCATCGCAGTGACAGTATCAGAGAGCAGTTGTCTATAATTTGCCCAGCTAAATTTGGTTTCCGGATTGTCAAATAGGCAAACGTATTGTTTGGAATAATAGTTAATAATAGTTTCCAAGCAAGTCGGAAATAGAGCCATTCTCATTGAGAAGCGGGAGCCCAAATGCAACCGCCTCTCGAGTAAGATAATGAGTTAATGAGGAGGACCTCTTTCGAACCAATAAACAACACTGTCATTCAGGGTTATCTGGGCACCCACTACCTTGAACATTAAATCGCCAACCCATTACTATGTGATCACTAAGAATAGACCCATTACTGCCTCTTTAGCAAGGGCTGGAGCTAAACAGCTGGCACTCGTATCTGGGGCTGCAGAGAACGATGACTACAGTAGGAATAAGGTCCTGGTTTATAGGGCTTCGGCTGTGAACCAGGGCAAGCTGTTGGATTATGAAAGGGAATGAATTTAAAACTCTGAGCTTCTAGGGCACCTGGAAAAGCTCCTTTGATGCGCTGCCCACAAAAGCCTTCTCAGATCTCCCCCCTCCCCACAGCATAGGCTTTGCCCTGGATATTGTCCATCTGCCTCTCCAGACCTACCCTTTTGTCTTTTTCCACTCTGCTCTGCACTCCCCGGAGCCCGATCTATGAGCACAATACCCACGTAGCTCCTGTGAGGCCAACCGAGAAGAGCAAGGAGTGAGCAGAGGACACAAGGGAAGTGAGGATCGGGTATTTAATTTATTCTCCAACCTAAAACTCAATATACTTCCTTCCTGGCCCCAGTACTGTCTGGCTTTTAAGGCTCTAGGTGTTCAGGTCTCTAACTTACACATCCACCCAATGCTCCAGTTCCCTTCCCTCCGGTCAGGCCTTTCTAGAACACTGCCTTCCCAGTCTCCATACACAATCTCCTACTGAGTCCCTCCTTTTCCCAAACACATAATATGATCTGTGCCAGGAGATGTTGCTTTTCAACTGCCAAAGCACCAGCATGATTCTCAGGGCATGCTAACTTCTTAGTTCTTGTTAACTAAAAAACTTTGGGAACAACTCAATGTACATAAATTGATATCAGCAGCAAATTATAATTGCCCATGTATTTTGACCAGTTTGCCTCCGTGTTCTGTTATAGACTGTTGTATTTTATTTTTCAAAGGCATTTGGAAGTTTCAACAATGGAACATAGCATACATCCTACTGTGTCTGCATAGGTATAATTTGTCTCGGGATGGGAAGCAGAGGGGGTAGATCCTTGATATGCAAAGGACAGGCTCTAAAAGAGTAGAGCTCTGGATTTCAATTCTAGCTCGTTCCACTTGCTGTGTCACCTTGGACAAGTTGTTTTGACCCTCAGATCCTAATTCCCCCTCTGTCAACGTGGTGGTGATCCCATCTCTGTAGGTTGTTTGTAAGGATTAAGTTATTTATTTTATGTAATGTGCTTGATACATAGAAGATGTTTAATAAGTGTTCATTTCCTTCCTTCCAGAATTATGGCAAGTAAACAAAGAAAATCCTGAAATTCCTTGGAAGTTCTGGCAGTTTTTGTTTTTCTAAAAGTCCTTGATTCCTTGGGTCAAACTTCTCAGGACCAGAAGTTGTGACATTAAAGCATGACAAAATAAGCTTTCTACTGCAAATGACTTCCAATTAATCTTATCAATGTCCCTTGAGTTCAAATGTTTAAGCACTGGAAATTTAGGTGATTAAGACTTCATAGTAGAAAAGCCTTAAATTTTGTTACCTATCTCCTGATGCCTCCAGAAGTAGCCATAAAAGTGTAAATCAGCTTGTTAGATGTCTTCAGCCCAAGTCATCAATCTGTTCTATCTCAGTAACTAATTAGAAAATCCAGAGGCAAGAGGGAACTTCCAAGTGTAATGT
The DNA here is from genome assembly GCF_053574225.1 of Canis aureus. Taxonomy (NCBI): domain Eukaryota; kingdom Metazoa; phylum Chordata; class Mammalia; order Carnivora; family Canidae; genus Canis; species Canis aureus. The sequence continues at coordinate 32,108,486 of NC_135625.1, read as the reverse complement.
ATGTGCAAACTGTCTTGGTCGTGGGGATTGTTCCTGGTATTTACATATGCATGAAGTTTATTACTGTATGCCAACTGTAGCTCCTTAAAGGTCCTTTTAAAAGTCACCCAAGAGGGGCGCCTGGGTGGCTCAGTAGGTTGAGCGGCTGACTCTTGATTTTGGCTCAGGTCATGATCTCAGGGTGGTGGGACGACAGCCCCAGGTCGGGCTCTGGGCTCAGCAGGGAGTCTGCTTAGGCTTCTTTTTCTACCCTTCTTCCCCCTCACACACTTTCCTGCTCTCTCCTTAAAATAAATAAATCTTTGAAAAAATAAATATAAAAAAATAGAAGTCACCCAAGAAAAATTAATTTTAAAAGAGGAAAAGTTTTCATTGGCCGATGCACTTGAATACGTTGTACATTTTACTGTAGAGAAGTTAAACCTCGTTAAAGTGCCGCTTGTGCGAAAAATATAAGATATCAAACAGAGAGTATAGTACACTATCTTCAGTGTAAGAAGTAGAAGGGGTATAAGAGCGTATGTCTTTATGTGTTGTTATCTGCATAAGACTCCTGGAAAAATAAATAAGAATCTAATAACAATTATCCACACTTTTGGCCCAAGGGGTGGAGAATGAGGACAGGGCAAGGAGGGAGGCTTTTTAATGCATACCTTTCCAAATACTCCTGCTCTGTGAACTCTGTAAAAACAAAAAAATAAAGAGTCTTTAAAGAAAATGAGGAACCAGGTGATTGAGGTAGGGGGTTGAAGCAGGGAGGATGAAAGGCAAGGTGGGCATTCTCTAAAATTGGGAACAACTTGAAAGCACATACAAGGAAAGGCCAAATGGGAAGATGTGCAAAGTTCAGCGACAAAACCATCCACAATGTGAGGCAGAGACACAGGCTGTTTACCACGAGACTAATCTCTCGCCCAAGGCACCTGGCTGGCTCAGGGGTTGAGCATCTGCCTTCAGCTCAGGGCATGATCCCAGGGTCCTGGGATGGAGTCCCACATCGGGGTCCCTGCCTCTGCCTCTCTCTGTATCTCTCATGAATAAATAAACAAAATCTTAAAAAAAAAAAAAAAAAGATTGCTATACCCTAAACAGATTTGCCAGCATATTTAAAATTAAACCACAGCACCCCAGATGCCCACATTCTACTGCGAGGGATCTCCATTGTACCAACAAGTCTTTTTTGTCACTTGGGTGGTATCCTCTAGCAAAACTTCCATGAGTGATTGTGTTAAAAGCCCCCCTCTGCAGTGTTGGGGGAGATGAACACTGGGATAAAGAGTGAGGAAATCCACTTCCTTCCACCTTGGGGAGGGGGAGCAGAGACAAAGCAGGGAGAGGGCAGAGAGCCCCGCTGGGTGATCCTCAAAATTTTGCTTTAATGCCATCCAGAGGGAGGCGGCCATGCAGGGCATGGGCTGTGGAAGCCAGAGTGAGGAGACGTGCCTCCCTGCCCTGCTCACCACCACCACTAATCAGCTGTTTAATATTTCGGATTCCTAGTTTCCCCTGCCTGTAATATAAAAGGGGTTGAACTCCATTGCCCAGGTCGTTCATAGCTTGCAAATGTTCCGATTTCAGGGTGACATTGGGGGTTTCCTGTCATCACTGATTCTGGGTTAGCCAGAGGTAACTGCAGGCAGGTCTGTGCCATGGCACCAACGCCTCCTGGGCTGGAAGGCCAGAGCCTGGACTGGCAAAAAGGCAGGGGCAGGCCCAGAAGGGTGTGGAATGCAGCTCTGCAGGATGCTGGCCCAACCCCTTTCACACACCAGCTCCGGGGAGGGAGTCACCTTCAACCCCTCCTCTTACGCCAATTATTTCCCTGTTCATTGGCACACCGCTCAGAGCAGGGCAAGGGACACTGAAAAATGACCAATTAGACCTCCTGTCCACCAGCCCTTGAGTTAGAAGGGTCTTAAGCAAGGCCTGAGACTTCCTGAAACCTGACCTCTCAGCATCCCTACCCCTGAGGTCCCAGCCACGCCCACCCACCGCCCTCCCTTCTGCAGGTGCTCTCCGTACCACTGGGTGCTAGGCTTGCACTCAGCTGTGCAATCAACCAACTATTTTCCAGGATCCACAGTGTGAATGGGATACCTCCATACCTCCAGAGGGGCTCCTGACACAGTGAGACTAATGACCTTCTATTCTGCTCTGGCCTTCAAAGGGAGACACCAGGACAGGGGACCGAGAGACTGAGGGGACACATCTGATGTTGTGTTCTACACAATTGTTTGAACTCAGGCCATTAAAGCTTTAAGGCCTTTGTCTAAGGGGATGGAACAGTTTGTTCTGAGAGTTCCTATAGCTAATAGAAGGGTCATGTTCCCCAGGCCATGTCTTATGTGAACCGGTGTCTCCCTTTTTCCTGGATGAATGTGTATCCATCTGTATCTCTGCTCTCCTTGCTCCAGGAAATGCTTTTCTCTGGATGTTCTTGGGGTCCCCACCCTCCAGCAGCCCTCTTGGATCAGAATCATCCTAACCATGGACCTCCTCCACTATCAATGCTAACATCCAGTGTTTATGACCGCTGTTGTCTTCTTTAAATTCCAGTTTTTTTCACATTGCAGTGCAAGCCTCTACCCAAGATTGATCTCTTCCCTCCACTGTTACCTTCCCCGAGTCTTCTTTTCACATTGATTTCATCCCAGTAGCTTTATTTCAAATGAAGCCAAGCATATTTCTCCTTTTTTTTTTTTTTTTTTTTTTACTTAATTCATTCCCTCAGGAAACTGGTCTTCAAGGACAAAAGACCCATTAAGGGACACCTGGGTGGCTCAGCAGTTGAACATCTGCCTTTGGCTCAGGGCATTATCCTCGACTCCAGGGATCGAGTCCCACATTGGGCTCCCTGCAGGGAGCCTGCTTCTCCCTCTGCTTGTGTCTCTGTCTCTGTCTCTCTCTCTTTTTCTCTCTCATAAATAAATAAAAATATTAAAAAAATAAAAATAATATAAAAGAATTATTGACTGTTTTATTAAGTAAAGGGAATGCACTTCCTCCTTACTTTTGCCTCAGTGGCCTCCAACCCAAGTCCACTCCTCTTGTGTGCTCTGGTACACACTCTGGTACACCTCCATCCATGGTTTATAGGTAGAGGAGTGATGGGGTCACAGGATGCCTGAGATCCTGCCTGGCTTGCCTATGAATCACTACTTCCACAGAACTCCATAGAACTACCAATCGATCAGCCCCTATTGCTCTTGTTATGTATTTCTGCAAGCAAAACACTCCAAAATCTAGTAGATTAAAACAGCAATCACTCCTTTATCTTACAAGTGTCTAATGTAATTAGGGCTTATGGGGAAGGCTCATGTCTACTTCACACCGTGGCAACTAGGGTGGCCCAACTAGGGATTGAAGGATCACTTCCCAGATGCCATAGTCTATGCTTGGAAAGTTAGTGCCAGCAGTAGGATGGGAGGTCAGGGCTGGGAGCTAGGGGCATCAGCTCCTCTCCACATGCATGGATTCTCTCCAAGCTACTTAGTGTACTGTCAGCCTGGTGGGTGAGTTCCCAGGGCATTCTAAGACAACATGGGACTTCTACGATGTAGCCTCAGAAGTCACACCATGCCCTTTCTACCCTATTCTGTTGGTGCAATTATAAAGGCCCACTTAGGTCCAAGGGAAAGAGACATAGACCCTGCCACTGGTTGGGAAGAATGTCAATGTCACACTGTAAGAGCATGGGGAACGGAAGATTGCCCTTTCTGCTGTATGCCCTTTCTGCATACTTAGTTTAATACAAAAAATTCTGGTTTTCTCCAAATGCTCAAGTTGTATTCACACTCCTGGGAGAGGTGTCGTGTCATCCAGTGATTCGACAAACGCCCTGGCACGATACCACATGCCTACAAATGTTTAACAAGAATAGTCAACCCCACTGTAACTGGTGAACGCCTCATGCCATGTAGGGTAGTTCCAATTTTCGTCCTTATTTAATAATAAAGATGTTAACTGGTTGGGCAATGCCAAATGAAGGGAGATGACAATAATTTTCCCTTATGGGTCCTAGAAACTTATGATCCAACTAACTCAGATGTTGATTTTTTGAAAAGAGAGCTATTTAAAACCGTCTGGCTTTTCTACCCCAGAGAGGGTAACTGGAAAAACCTTGGGAAGCCCTTAGAAGCTTTACACTTGCAAGGTGTGATTGACACTGGGCTCCCAGAGGTCGCCTATTAGCAGCTGTACCATGCTGACCCATACAGAGCCAAACGTCGTTTCCCAAGTTTCTCTTTCTCTAGAGACTCACTGTTGCCACAGAAAATGAACTCCAGTAGTGATTCTCAGCTTTTAAATGTTTGCTAGTACTGTGCTACTCAAAGTGGGGTTCACAGACCAGCCACATTTTCCCTCACCTCAATAGAAATGCAAATATATGGGCTTCACCCCAGATGTACTGGATCAGAATCTGTGTTTTTAAAAACTCTGCTGGAGGTGCCTGGGTGGCTCAGTCAGTTAAGCAGTTAAGCATCTATCTTTAGCTCAGGTCATCGGGGTCCTGGGATGGAGCCCTGCAACCAGGCTCCTTGCTCAGCGGGGAGCCTGCTTCTCCCTCTCCCTCTGCCTCTCCCCCATTTGCAAGCACATTCTCTCTTTCTTTCTTTTCTCTCTCTCTCTCTCAAAATAAAAATAAATATATAAAAGCTGTCCTGGTGATTCTCTTGCACACACTCGAGTCTTCCAGCTGCCCTGCAATGCTACCCCTCCGGGAAGCCTGCTTGCCCTCTGCATCCCAGTCAACTAAATATCCTCCTCCACTTTCCGTCGGTTCCTACATCAAGCCATTCCCTTCAAAGAGTGCCGTCAGTCGTTTGGTCCTCACCTTAGCATGACCACTTCTTCTGCTTCAGCCCAATAGAGTGCAGGTGTCGCTGGTTTATTGCCATAGAAGGTGACAGATTCACTGCCTGTCATAAAAGTAATCTACACATGCTGTATTTCCTCACTAGCTGATTGGCTTAAATTTAGAGAAGAAAACTCTGTTGTCCTTTAGGATGAATCTGCTAAAATTTGACCTCATGACCTCAGGGATTTGAAACATTGCCATGATCAGGGTTCTTTTGACTGATGTGTTGGGTTATTTCATTATCCCAGCCATCTTGCCAATTTTCTTTAAAAATCCTCTGTTTTCGGGATCCCTGGGTGGCGCAGCGGTTTGGCGCCTGCCTTTGGCCCAGGGCGCGATCCTGGAGACCCGGGATCGAATCCCACATCGGGCTCCCGGTGCATGGAGCCTGCTTCTCCCTCTGCCTGTGTCTCTGCCTCATTCTCTCTCTCTCTGTGACTATCACAAATAAAATAAAAAAAAAAAAAAAAAAAAAAAAAAAAAAAATTCCTCTGTTTTCTTACTAAGTTTAAATCTGACACAAGATCTGAAACATTCTTGGTTTTAATCAATTCTTTTTGTCTGTGGTTGGGAGTCTTGTTTGCTTTACTAAGGGGACCAAACTCCCTTTGGAATTCTTATTCCTTATACAGAATGAAAGCCCATACACTAGAAATCTAAAACAAGTCAAATAACAAATAACGGGCCTCACACTGGACCACTTGACAAGTGTAGCACCGGGCTGTTGGTCTGGGGAATCCCCAGGTATCACAACTGCCTGGTGCTCTTTCGGTTGGTCATTATCTTGGGAAATTAGCACAAAGTTTATTTCTCAGCCTCTGAAGTTCAGAGGCTTGGTTTTGTTTACACAGAGATGGTGGCTGCTTCTCTCATAGCAGAGACAGATCACGAGATGAATCAAAATGGAAAGGCAATTTATTAGCTTATGCTGAGAAATTACTCTCTCTGGAAATGAAAAACCGTGGTCCACATATAACCAACCAGTGCCTTATTTTCCTATAGCCCAGCTCCATGGAAAGCAAAACCATTCTGTAAGTCAGACTTACACATTTTATAATAAGAAATCACTGACACAGGATTTAGGATACTTCAAGTTTGTATGACTGAGACATACTTCCTCAGAAGGGAGTATCCATGGAAGCAACATCATAATCTAAGGGTTGCTGTTTGGGTTTAACCGAGTCCCCCAAAGAGATGTGTTGAAGTCTTAACCTTCATTAATTGTAAATGTGATGTGTTTGGGATGTAGAGTCTTTGCAGGTCTAATCAAGTTACTATGAGGTCATTAGGGTGCTCCTTAATCCATTCTGACTAGAGATGCATCTAGAAACCAAGAAATTCCAAGGATTGCTGGAAAACACCAAAAACAGAAAAAGACAAGGAAGGTTTCTCTCTTACAGACTTCAGAGGGAGCATGGCCCTGCAGAAATCTTGATCTCAGACTTCTGGCCACAAGAACTATAAGAGAATAAATTCCTGTTGTTGGAAACCACCCAGTTTGTGGTGCTTTGTTACAATAGCCCTAGGAAGCTAAAACTATTGCTTTTCAAGCATGGAATCCGAATGAAAGGAATAAAGACAATCCCATGTGTGACGGTATCATGCTATGAGAGCTGGCTCACCTTTCTTATTAGAGAGGGCCTTTCATATGGGACTAGAATATTTGAAGTCCATTAGCTAAGGCCCACTTTTACATGGACAGTATTTAGGGGATTAAATAGTACTTGTGCGGTCAAATTTCATGTTTAATAGAAATCCCACACACTGAGGCACAGAAGACGCAAAGACACTCAGGAATAGCCAATTAATGGTATTCCTACCCACCGCCTTTTTTTCCCCAATACAATCCATATTCTGACAATGCTTTGTAACCGGCAAATGTCCTAGAAAAATCTTTCTGGGCTTCACTTCCACAGCTTGTATTCACTGGCTTCTGAGGCTTCCTTGAGGGGTCGACAGCCTGTGAGCCAAATGAGTGGACTCCTTACACTGAACGTGTTGACAATTTTGTTCTAATGATTTGAGTGTTGGTTTGAATTTTGAGTTTGAATTGAAGATAAAATAACAGGCATCTTTGTGTACCCAGCTTCCCCCAGGGATCCATAAACCCTGGCAGCTCCTCCTGAAGGCAGTGGAACACAGCTGGCTCTCCAGACAGCCACCCTGCTGGACCCAGCCAAGCACACACTGACTCTTCCAGATGAATGGGAGAGCCCTCAACAACCCCCCACCCCCACCCTCCCAGCTCACTGCCACCACCTCTGGCCCGGCAGCTCTTTTCTCCCTGGACCAGGGAATGATGGAGGCAGCAAATAAAGGCCCAGCAGGCCTTCCTCTGAAAAGGAGTGTGGAAGGGTGATTCCTTGTGAGGTGGAATCAAACGTTGAAAGAATCCCAGACTGATCGGCCACCAGGTCTATGACCCAGGGACTGCCCATCACAACACACGCAGTTAAATCCACATGACTGCAAGTCTAGCTTCAGAACAAAGAGCCTCTCCCCTCTCTACTGTCCCCAGACTCCCATCCAGGGTCCCCACAAAAGCCACCTTCAAAACCTCCCAGGGAAAATGACAAATCTCCTTTGACATTGAGAAATCGAGAAATGTGACACTGACATTGACATTGAGAAAAAAAAGTATTTTGTAGAAAGACACCCTAGCCCTCTTCTACTTTAGGGAGCTTTTCCTACCATTATTTAGAACACCTAAGAGCCCTATCTATGATATTTATATTTTTGGATGCCTCACCTATATCCAGCACTACCACCTGCCCCCATAAACACCCACTCTTCTCACATGGTGTGATGGAGAGAGCACAGCAGAAACAGAGCTTGCCCTGAAAACAAAGTTTTACTTCTGCCATTCGAGCCGCGGGGGAGAACATTTCTGGCAAGTTGGACTATCCGTTCTGCGGCTCTCCCACCACCCAGGGATCAGAAATGCTGGGCTCCCACTCACAGCCTCCTGCCACTGATAGACCTTTTCAGGTTCCCTTTGAAAAACATGCATTTTGTTTTATCAAACAGAAGGCCGAAACACCCAGCTGTCTGGATCAATCCCAAGGGAGCAGACAATCTCAAGGGCACATGATGCACGCTGCATCATCTGCCTCTGAGTTTCATCCTGGCTCTGGACCCTGGCCTTTTCTAACATATCTTTTCTTCAGATATGTTAATACCTTTAATCTGGACACACGTCATATGTTGAAGATCTTGCAGCCCTTCTACCTTTTAAGGTAACTTTACCCACCTCTGCTCTGATCGTACATTAATCTTACACTTAAGATCAGAGTAACCTTATTTTTTTTTATAATCACTCTTCCCCACCTCGTTTCAAAGAAATGCCTGCAGGGCCTTTATTTGCTGCTTCATCATCCCCTGACCTAGGGAAAAATTGAGCACTGGCCTTCCCAAGAACTGACACCCCACACTGCTCTGCGGCCTCAAGCGTGAGGACCGCAGAGGGGAAACAAGGAAAGGGCTATTTTTAAAGCTGTGTCTAGGTGTTCATGGTGTTGGGATTTGTAAAATGTCCTCATTCTTAGGGGGTGCAAGCTGAAGTTTAGGGATTAAAGCATCATCATGTGTTCAACCTACTGGCTTTTTTTTTTAAAGACTTTACTTATGTATTTGAAAGAGAGAGAGAGAGAGAGAATGTGTGCACAAGCAGGGGGCACAGGAGAGTGAGGAGGAGCAGGGAGCCCAGTGTGGGGCTTAATCCCAGGCTCCTGGGATCGTGACCCAAGCAGAAGGCAGACACTTAACCGACTGAGCCACCCAGGCACCCCTACAACTTACTTTTAAATGAACCAGACACACACACACACACACCGCTATATATATATATATATGTAGATAAAGCAAACACGGCAAATGCTAGCAATTGTTCAGTCCAGGTACAGGGCATGTGAGCATTCTTTGTACTAGTCTATCATTTCTGTAAATGTCCAAAAAAAAATTTAATATTAAGCAGAAAAGCAGCTGTGGTGCTTTGTGTATTCTAGAAGGCCGGCAGGGGGATGCTTCCTTTTCCCCAGCAAGCCTGGTTCTTGGAAAAGCCAACAGCATCATCCAGATGAAACTGCTTCAGATTGAGATGTTAAATAAAAATCCACCTTCGTTTTGGACAGGGGAGGTCTTTGTAGAGATTATTTATGGCAGTTTCCTCCCTCTGCCCAGGGACAGGGAAAAGCAAGAAACTGAGGGCCTCTGAGCTGGTACGTGGGCTGATCTAGCCAGTCAAGGGGCAGGAAGGGGTGGACACATGAGAGGGTCAGTAGTGAGTGTAGGGTGGCCTGAAGATAGGACCCAGAGAGCCAGGGCCACTGCAGCAAAATACCACAGACCGGCCAGCTTAAACAACAGAAACCTAGTTTTCACAACTCTAGAGGCTGGAAGTCCAAAATCAAGGTGCTGGCAGGGGTGGTGTCTGGTAACCCCTTGGGTAGCAGATGGCTCGCCTTCTCACTGTGTGCTCATGTGGACTTTCCCTGGATGTGCCTGTGCTCATGTGCAGAGACAGAGAGCTCTCTGGTACCTCTTTTAGGGACACTAATCCTGGGGTGTCTGGGTGGCTCAGTTGGTTGAGTGTCCTACTCTTGATCTCAGCTCAGGTCTTGATCTCAGGGTCATGAGTTCACAGTGGGTGTGTAGCCTACTTTAAAAAAGAAAAGAAGTGGAAAGAAAATCATGTTAAATTGGAGATAATTTTTTTAAGACACTAATCCTATTGGATCAGAGTCCCATCCTTATGACCTCATTTAACCTTATTTCCTTAGAAGCTCCATCTCCAAACCAGCCACCCTGGGGTTAAGGCTTTAATGTATAGATTTTGAGGGGCACACAGACATTCAGTCCATGAACACCTCATACTGATTTTGCTTCCATTTTCTGCATTATAATTCCATTCAATCATCTTCAAGCCCTAAAAAGTTCATTAAACACAAGAGCCTCGTGTTAGCCATTCTTGGAGAAGGGGAGGGAGGCTCCAGGATCCCCCCCTTCCCCGAGGAGCAGACCGAAGGGAGCCCCTGCAGCATCAGTTGGCAGCTGCAAAATTGGCCAGGACTGGCCAAGGAGAAGCCCTGAGCAGTGGGCTTCCGGAGCAAGCCAGTGGGTTAGTGGCATCTCTCAGCTGTCCCCGAGGGAGCCTCAAAGATATGGGGAAGGGGCTGGCTGGGCCACCCTGCACAGCAGTGAGGCTGAGGCTGTTTCAGCAGGCAGAGAAAACCTGGAAACACACAGGTTATATAATAACAGGGACAGATTTTTGCTTTCTGCCTCCCCCAGTCACTCGGACAAGGGGAGAAGGTGCTATTGGGAAGGTCTTTATTGTGCCAAGCATTCAGTGGCTTTGAGAAAGCAAGCTAGGGGCGGAGATGTTGGCCTCGGCAACAAGTCCTTGGAAAGGGGCACCAAATCTGCACTGTAGTGGAGAAAAATCTGGAGCAACCAGGGGCCGATCCGGGATGCCGTGCGTGAGACCCAGAGATTGCAGGGGGAGCCACAGAGGAGACGGGGATGGGAGAGGGCTCAGCACTGCTCGATGAGACCCCATCCTCAACACGCCCCCAACTGCAAGCTCAACAGGACTTGAGATGTGCTGGGCACAGAGAGCTCCTGATGGAAGCCAAGGGCGAGGTGGATGCCAGCACCCAGCCCGGGCTGGAGAGAGGCCGAACACCGAGCCAGGGCAGGGCCCGCACAGTCCTCCCGACACCCCACGAGAGGCGCACGCTCACTTTCAGGTTTGATCAGAAATGGTCGGTAGGTACTTGAGGTTTCTTAGCACAGGTAACAATATCTTCAACAGTCATTTCCTTCCACTTTCTCTAGTGGTTTCTCCACATCATCTGCTCCAGTGTCCTGTGTTTCGTGCCAATAAGCTAACTGCTTTCTCTGCAGTGGCTCAGTTCTCAGAGAGTGTGATTTGAGGTTTGAGGAACTCTTAAATATATAGCGTGTCCCTGGATTTATGACAGGAAGAGAAGAGCACAGAACGCCTTAAGGGATCAAAGACAAGCCGGACCATGTTCTCCAGAAAGAAAGGGCCAGCAGAGGACCCCCTCTTCCCCCAAGCCACCCTCCCCCCCAGACCCCCCTCCCAGTGTCAAGGCCATGACCTTCCCCACACACACCCTGTATGCTGCTGGGCCCCTGCTCTGCGCTCTGCTAAGAGCCCCTGTCCTGAGATTGGCTGGTGTCCCCAGGGAGCTGGAGCCGGCTCTTTGGACAACTGTAGCTGATTAGTTTAAAGCTCTTGTTTAAGGAAAGCGAAAGACAGGGCTTTCTGAGATAATGACCTCCAAGTGGGTACACCACTGATCCCTGGCCTCCAGGGTTAATGGCTTAGAGGTAATCGGGGTTTCTAGCGGCTGGGAGAGCTGCCAAGAGTCAGAAGAGTCCCTCTTCCTTACCTAAGCCTGCGCCCCATTCTTTTAATACATGACGTCCTCCAGCACTTCCTCTAGCTTGGGGGAGAAGGATGCAAATTCGTCTAACCTCTGAAAAAACTTGTGGTATGTGCCTGTGAGTGTTTCAAGCGAAAGCAAGCAGAGACCAGGGGCCGTTTCCGCCCACGCGCCTCAGCTGGGCCTCCGGAGAACACCATGTGGTTTGTTGGGACCCTCCCAGAGTCTCTTCCAGATGCTGTTGGGGGAAAGAAAAAAAAAAACAACAACCTGAGCAGCATATGGCACAGCTCAGATCCCAGCAGCGGAAGCGCAGGCACGCGGGCGCTGACCCCGGGCGAGCAGGTGCAGGCCCTGGGAGCAGGCAGGCAGCTGCTTCTGGCCTCCACTCCCCCCCATCCCCCCCCCCCGCCCCAAATCTTCGAGCCCCTCACCACACACCCGCAGGGAGGGTGCAGGGATACCTACAGAGCCTCGGCTCTGCGGGGCGTGGGTGGGAGGCTGAGATGGCTGTGCCTGTTCCAGCCACAAACATACTGGTGACTTAATCGTGGGCCCAACCGCCCGCCTTTGCCCAAGGTCTCCGGTGGAAAAGAAAGCCATTCATGCAGCTTTTGTGCACGGGGCTATTTATATAGATGGAACTGGAGGCCTGGAGGTCCGAACCATAGTCTGATCTTGCCAATCATTGCTCGTTTCAGGACACCCAAAACGGTCCTTTGTGACTTACTGAAATGCATTAAGAAAGAACTGGCTGATTCCACTGTGAGGGACTGACTTCAGCCCATCTTGTTAGGACAGACTCCCTCCGGCCTTCCTTGCCCTGCTGGCTGACCCCAGGGGCCCACCCTGAAGGGGGCCTGGCTCAAGTGCAGCCACCCTATGGGAAAGACCATGGGTGGAGAGGGACCTCAGAGGCCCTTCCAGGTTAGAATGTGCTTCCCTATGTGGTCTAGGGACCACCAGCCTCAGCATCCCGGAGAGTAGTAGGAATGCAAATTCTAGCCTGAGCATCTTATACTCTCCAGGAGCGGCATCTCAGAACCTGTGCTATAAACAGGTCCCCCAGGTATTTCTTATGCAGTTTTGAGTTTGAAAACTGCATCTCTGTGATGAGTGCTGAGAGTTATACCATGTGTTGGCAAGTTGAATTTAAATTATAAAAAAAAAAAGAAAAAAAACTGCATCTCTTTCTCTGCATTGGGAATTCACTAAAGCTTGGGGAGTGAATAAACACCAACTAATTTCTGCTAACATCCAACCCTCCCACCAGGGGTGGCATTAAAAACAAAAACAAAACTCTTAATAATTCCTAAAACTACAGTTAAGATGGCAACACCTTGGGGGGCTGGGAGACCTGTCAGAGTGGCAGCCCTGTCCATAGGCCCTCAAAATGCCACATAGGCCTTCATCCCATGGAGAGAGACACCAGTGGTTTTGAGCACTAACCATTTGCTCATCAGCCAGCACGTACTCACCTGGCGCTTTACCAACATTATCTCAATTTTCACATCAGCGTGTGAGGTACCATCTCTGATTTCCACACAGGGAAACTGGGCTGAGAAAGGTTAAGGAATTTGCCTTGTTGGGTGCTGCTAAGTGTCAAGGTACACATTCAGATCCAGTCATCCAAGCCCGAACGCTATACCCACCAAAATCTGTTTCATAAATTCCAAATGGTGTCAAAGAACCATGAACCATCAGGACAGGTAAGAGCTTTGACCTTCTCTAGCCCAGCTTCCTCATACACTAGCAAGAGCCAATGCAGTAGAAACCTGAAGTTTCCCCATGTGATTTTCTGGCCTTAGTCTCTGTCTCTCTCTCTCTCTCTCTCTTTAGGTTTTATCCGTTTATTTGACAGAGAGCACGCAAGCAGGGGGAACAGCAGAGGGAGAGAGAGAAGCAACCCACCCTCAGCACTGAGCAGAGAGCCCAACATGGGGCTCGGTCCCTGGACCCTGGGATCACCACCCAAGCCGAAGGCAGATGCTTAACCAACTGAGCCACCCAGATACCCCTTGCCTATTTAGCATCTTTAAGAAACTTGAATTAATCAACATTGAAAACTCTGGAAGTTTTACATTAAAACCCAGATTTTTCCTCTTTTGAAAAACCAAAAATTTTCTAACTCTGGGCCCCATTCCTGGCTTTGGTTCTGGTTAACCTTACTGGTTTTGGACCTGAGTTTGAGTCTTGGCTCTAGGCCTTTTGTTTGTGTAACCTTGGATAAGTCACTTTACCCCTCTGAGCCTCCTTCTCAGAAACTGGAAAGTCAACATGGTCACAGTATCTAACTCGCAGGCTGTTGTGAACATGGGACATGGGATGGGAGACTATATGCCCGGTGTCAAGCACTGGTGCTTGATAAATATTCATTAATATAGGCTTAGAGGAGCAGGCTTTGGCAACACATGTAGTACACAATGTAGCCAAGACTCACACCCAGATTCTAGATTCCAATCCCCAAGTTGCTTCCACTGCATCATCCTCCTCTCCACACCCCCACTCCTGCCACTCCCTGTGAACAGCCAAGTCATCATGCAGGCGATGAGGCAGCCCAAGTTTTCCAAATGTATTAGCACCAGCAAGATACATTATTCTGCCTCAAGAAACCAGGTGGTCACCATATAAAGAACACTAAATTGAGATTCAGATTGTAGTCTCAAATGGCTTATTGACCCCAAGCAAGTCACTTTGCCTCACTGGGCTTCAGTTTCTTCATCTGTGAGATGGGAAATATTTGTGTGGTGAACTGAATTGTGTTCCCCCTAAAATTCACATGTTGAAAGTCCAACCCCCAGGACTTCAGAATGCAGCTGTATTTGAAGATTAAGGACTTTGAAGAGGTGATTTAGTAAAAATGAGGCCTTTGGGGTAGGACTCTAACACAGGATGAATAATGAGGAAAAATAAGAGGGGAAACAGGGGCACTTGGGTGGTTCAGCCATTGAACATCTGCCTTCAGCTCAGGGTGTGATCCCAGGGTCCTGGGATCAAGTCCCACACATTGGGCTCCCTGCAGGAAGCCTGCTTCTCCCTCTGCCTAGGTCTGCCTCTCTCTCTCTGTGTCTCTCATGAATGAATAAATAAAATATTTTTTTAAAAAAGGGGGGTGGTGGAGAGACACCATGGGTACATGTGCACAGAAGACAGCCATCTGCAAACAGAAGAGAGAGGCCATGGAGGAAAACCAGCCTGTCATGACCTTGATCTTGGACTTCCAGCCTCCAGAACCATAAGAAAATAAATTTTTGGTATTTAAGCCACTCCATCTGTGGTATCTTGTTATGGCACTCCGAGCAGACTAATACACTATGCTTCACGGAAAAATCATTGAAAAGCCTGGTACGTGACAGGCACTTGACAAGGGTTGGCTATTGCCCTTACATAGGAGGAGCCGAGGACATGGGATCTCCCTGGTGGAGCCTTGTTTTGTGTTTGGAGGCTGCCTTCGCTGCCGACACAGTCGGCCTGCCAGGCAGCCTGGAATGTGCACGTTGCCTGGCCAGAACACCCTCCGCCCTGGACAAGGCTAGAAAGATAACGATGGATTTGTCAATTCTTGTTTAAGCCACCACCTTCCTGTTTGCACTTGTCATGACGACAAACCCTTTCTTCATTTCAACATCTTTCTTAACATGCCCCAGTCTCTAAATACCAGCTCAATCTTCATGACATCTCTCAAGATGAGTTAATGACATCTAGGGGGCTACTTGGACTCATTGGTAAAAGAGCGCTCAAAGTAGAACAGCTTACTTATAGCACATATTCATAGTTTTTCACACCCCTAATGTGCTGATTTTGCTAATTCTAGGGCATCTACCTTTCCATATCTGTCTGCCCTGACCTATTCTTAGCCTTGCCTCGATGGTCTTGTAATTCATGAGCTCCTCACCTGATCTTTTGAAGTTTATCTGAACCTCCAGCCCATAAAGGGAAAAAAAAAGACTTTATATTTTTTCTTGGCATCACTGTCTATCTTCACCTGTATCTGTCATGAAGCAGATATTCATTCAGCTCCAAAATCTATACAATACTCTTCAAAAAGCAATAGATATCAACTTCTCTTAATTCTGGGAATGGTATCCAATCATTTATTATAGAATAACCCCCATAACTCAATACTACCATAGTATTGTTGATATGGTTGATTGGTTTGGTTTTGTGCCATCGATACCATTGTGCCATTGATACGGTTTTGTGCTGTTTTGAACAATCAAAAGACTCTTTAATTAAAAAAAAGTCATGGATGTGTTTCATTATACAGAACTGCTCTCTCCACCAGCCACATGTGGCTATGGAGCAGTTGAACACAATAGATTTCAAAGACTTAGCAAAAATAATAAGAATGTAAGGTATCTCCCTAATTTTTATATTAATTATACCTTGAAATGATAATACTTTAGATGTATTGGGTTAAATAAAATTGTATTCAACTAATGTTGAATTCTTTTTACTTTTTAAATGTGACTCCTAGAACATTTTAAATTGCATACACAGCTCACATTCTATTTCTATTGGAAAGTGCTGGTTAAGGAGAAAAATGGAGGCACCAGAATATTTTTAAGTAGCTTGCTCTAAGTTCCACAAAAAGTCAGAACTAAAACCAATGTCTGACAGCCTGGGTGGGGTCCTCCCACGAGAGGCAGATAATCACATGAAATGGCAATGGCACCGTTTGGCATGGCTCTTTGAAAACATCTCCCCTACACCAACAGTTTCATCCACTGCTTTGTTGTGGAAGCCAGCCCAGAGGATGAACAGAAAACCATAATCCTCTATGAGTCTTACAGGGTAAAGTGAATGACCTAAGAATTTTCCATCCCTGATGTCTAGAGCAGTCATAAGAGTATTCTGAACTCCCACTACCACATCAGAACATATATGACTAAGAAAGATAGTGAGAGATTCACATGACAAATATTTTCATTCTGTTATCTCTTCTTTACCAGCCACAGTTGAGGTCACTCAATAAATTCCCAAATGATGTCACCTAAGGTACTGAAAGGATCATTATCTTGCATAGGGACTCACCTAGGTATGCAGTGCATCCAAGTAAAAATATGAGGCAATGAAAGATAAGTCAACCTTAACTGATTTTGTCTCCACGTTGAGGAGGGGAAACCCACACATACAGACAACCAGCATCCAGCAGGGCAAACTTCACTGTTTGGGCACCAAGTTCACAGCACAGAGGGCTTTCTCTCCCTGCCAGATCTTGCTCATGCCCTTAAACCCTCAACCCCGTCAGAGCCATTCAGGAAAGACCCCTGACACACCCACTCACAGTCTGAAATACCTTCCTTATCTTGGGGTCACTGCAAGATACACCGGAACCTTGATATAAGAATAAAATAAACAGGTCTGAGAACAGCCTGAAGAGCTATCAGTTCATAGGAAACTCATTAGGTTCTTTCCAGAGCTTATTTATTCTTACTTTACATATGACTATAACAAAGCAATTTATTAGCTTCACTAGAAGTGAGGGGGAAGAAGAAGGAGGAAAAAAAAAACAAAACAAGGAAGTACTTCCAAGTAGACTCTGAAAAGATGTCAAAATTCGAGAAAGGCAAAGATGATGAAAAATCCTTGAAAATTCAAAAGCACAGCCATTTATAGCTGGTTGGCACACCTCTCTGAGTCTCAGGGTGGTATTTGTAACACCAAAGTAAAAGAACTATGATAATCCAATTCACTGTATTTAAAAATTATTATTCATACTAATGACCAAAGACATTCATGGGTGGTTATAATTTGTTCCCTGTTTTCTGCTTTCAAAGGCTCAAAGATATGTGATGTTTAGAAATATTTCAGTTACTTTTCCTAAATGTTGAATCCTTTACAAAGGAGTGGGCTTCGGTTTTGGTTCATCCCCCCAACAATCCCCGACAAAAGAGGCTTTGTAGAAGACAGAGCACTAATGATGTTCACGGAACATATGTCCCTGTATCCTCCGGGCAGAAGTCAGTTGACTCAGCCCCAGGAAGGAGCCCCTGACAACCCTCCCTGCACCCAGAGCATGTCACTTGTTCAGTGGCCGCGTGGGCCAGCATCTTGGCACAGGCGATGCTCGGAGCGCACAGCACACTCTCTTCTGCCCAGCAGATGGGCCAGCCCTCGGAGAAAGGAAGCTTCTCTGAGATCCTCCTGTCTTCGTTCTTCCCAAATGGGCTTTGCTATAAAAAGCAAATTGAACAGCCATTGTTCCTTTCCTCCATGGAGCTGGCAGGCTGACATCCTGCCCAATACCAACGCTCCCGGATGTTTGCGGCCGGCCTGCTGATGCCTGGTACGGCTTAAAGCAATAGAAAAGAACATACCCTCCACGAGGAAACAGAACGTGTCTTCAGTTCCAAGCCTTCCTTTTTCATTGGGGCCTTTATTTTACTTATTTTTTACTGAAATATAGTTGACATATAATATTATATTAGTTTTGGCGTACCATTTGACAACCATATACATTATGCCGTGCTCACTGCAAGTGTAGTTACCATCTGTCACCGTACAAAGCTATTACAACATTTTTTATTCTGTTCCCTATGCTGTACTCTGCATCCCTGTGACTTATTTATTTTATAACTAGAAGTTTGTGCCCCTTAATACCCTTCACCATCACCCCCCCACCTCCTGGCTGGCAACCACTAGTTTGATCTCTGTATTTATTTATAAGTCTGATGTCCCTATTTTCTTTCTTTCTTTCTTTCTTTCTTTCTTTCTTTCTTTCTTTCTTTCTCTCTTTCTCTCTTTCTCTCTTTCTTTCTTTCTTTCTCTTTTTCTTTCTTTCTCTTTCTTTCTTTTTATGACTGGATAAAGAAGATGCAGTATATATATACATGATGGGATCTTACTCTGCCATAAGAAAAGAATGGAATTGTGTTGTTCAAGACAACACGGATGGACCTAGTGGGTATTATTATTAAGTCAGACAGTGAAAGACAAATAAATACCGTACAATTTCACTTGTATGAGGAATCTTAAAAACAAAAGTGAACAAACAGCAGCAGCAAAAGAAAACCAGTCTCACTGGGTCCTTTTTCTCAGTGACATATCATGCACACCAGGAAAGGGCTTTTTTTCTGAACTCTGACTTAGAGATGTACCCCCCCCCCACTGGCTTTAAAAATAGGCTTAGGGTCACAATCAGGAGGAGATCCTAAAACACTGGCCCTTAAATCTTCCCCTATCTGTGAAACCGTGTAACATTTCTCACTGAAAGATTTATTTCGGTGTTTTCAGGAGTCCTCTAAAATGCCAAGTAGTCAAAAAGAAGACTATGTGGGATGATGGATGTGCTAATTAATGTGATTGTGTTAAATATTTCACAATGTGTATGTATATTAAATCATCAGATTGTACACTTTAAATACATACTATGTGTCAGTGAGACCTCAATAAAACTGGAAAAAAAATGGAATAGAATAGAATAGATAGTTACCTAACCCAATGTCAAGTGGAAAACATAAAATACTTTCTAAAATGACAACTAGGGGGCACCCGGGTGACTCAGTGGTTGAGCGTGTGCCTTTAGCTCAGATCATGACCCCAGGGTCCTGGAATTGAGTCCTGCTTCGGATTCACCACAAGGAGCCTGTTTCTCCCTCTGCCTATGTCTCTCCCTCTCTGTGTGTCTCTCATGAACAAATAAATAACATCTTTAAATAAAATAAAAATAAATAAAATGACAACTGAAGGAAAGACCAGAGCCTATAGAACAAGGCCTTGAGGGGGGATAAAAAGGAAGTAAAGCATCATCTGTCTTCAAGTAGCTTTTGGTCTCTACAGAGAAGAGAAAAAGTAGGGAGAAGAGATGGAATGAGGAGGAATGGGAAGGGAAATTGGAAAGGAGAAAGAGGGACAGGGAGGCCACCTGTATGTCTCCCATCATAGCATCTCCCATCCTATCATTTAATTGCTTGTGTGATACTCCCTCTCCCCTTACTATGTGCCTTTGAGGATCTACATTTGAAGCTTTCCTTTCATGTTCATTTTTCTTGATTTTGTATTTTTTTAATTCTTTCAATTTTCACTGAGATCTAACATTTATCAACAGCCCCTGGGAAAGCTGTGAAGTCCCAAAAGTGACTCACAGGGCTCCTAATCCTTCTGGAAGACTGAGGCTTCTTCATCCAAAGATAACATGGCGCTGGCTGAAGCTGTGTGGCTGGGCAGGGCCACTCCTGCTGGATAAGCAGAGATCTCTCCCTTTGTACATCTATGTGGCCCCAGGAAGGCCAATAACCATGGATCTCTCTAGTCAATGTATTAATAACTTAAAGCAAACAACTCAAATATCCAATTCATGACATTTCAGGAACCCTAAGGGAGAGATCCAGCATTTCCAGTAAACCTCAGGAGAGCTCCAGATACAAGGTGCTAAAGGGAGATGATCCTATGAAAGTGAATCCCAGGAAGAAAAATGTGTCTGAACAGCAGGCCTCAGGCCAAAAGGCTAAAATTATTCAAAATGACTTACTTTTCCATCTTTCAGAGTGAAGGCTAGAATAGGCATTTTAGTCACTGGTTTCTGAAGAGCCATTGGGTCATTTCACACTCACTAGTTCTCTAAACCATTACTAAACTCGGGGGTCTTTGAGGTTTACAACGTCAGCTCTCACATTAAGATTTTCAAAATGAAACCTCTGTACGTGTTTCCTGAACAGCTTCTCACTACATGGTCAACTGGACTTATTCTCAGAAAAGGAGAGCCTCTTCTGGTAAATAAAGGACCGAAACAGGAAGTGAGCTGGTGACAATTGAGCAGAGGGTGTCGGATGGTGTGGAAGGATGAGGAAGGTTCCATGGGCCTGTGGCTCATGCTCTTCCAGTCGGAGCTCCTCCACGGCAGGGTCTTCTCCCTCTCAGCCCCCCAGCTATGGGAGTCCTGGATGAAGCCGCTAGCTGGTACCCTTGCAACTGCAGGAGCACATTTTCAGACTCATGTCCTCTCTCAGATGCTGTAGTATTGACCAAGCCAACACTGTGGGAGGGGAAAATTGTACCAGATTCCTACAGCTGCTGTGACAAATTACCGCAAACTTAGTTAAGGTTTGGACAATACAATGCACCATCTTATAGTTCTAGAGGTCAGAAGTTGGGCACAGGTCTCACCGGGCCAAAATCAAGGTGCCAGCCAGTCTGTGCTCCTTCCAGAGGCTCTAGGGAAAATCAGTTCCTTACTTTTTCCAGCTTCTAGAAGCCACCTACACTCCTTGGCTCATGGCCCCTTCCTTTATCTTCCAAGCCAGCAAAGGCAAATTGAGTTCTTCTTGGATGGAATCACTTCTGCTTTTCCCTTCCACTTGTAAGGACCTCGTGTTGACATAGGTTTCACCCGGATGATCCAGAGTAACTCCCTATTTTAAAGTCAACTGATGAACAACTTTAATTCCACCTGCAATTTTAATTCTCTTTTGCCTTGTAAAATAACCCTCATAGATGTTAGGATATAGACCTCCTTCGAGGGGACAATTATTCCACCCATCACACAAGCAAAACAAAATGAAAAGGTTACAAAATGAGCAAAACAGGGGTGTCTGGGTGGCTCAATCGGTTAAGCATCAGACTCTCGGTTTTGGCTCAAGTCATGACCTTGGGGTCAATGGGATGGAGCCCGCGACAGGCTCCTTGTTCAACATGGAGTTTGCTTGTCCTTCTCCCTCTGCTCCTTCCCCGGTTTGCAATCCCTCTCTTTCAAATAAGTAATTTTTTTTAAATGAGCAAAACATGTCCTCTAGATTAACACACATGAAAATATCTTGAAAATGCCAGGAAATAAATGTGAAGTAAAAAGTCGAAAGTAAAGAAACAAAGTACAACATCAATTCACTGTGTATCAGAAGAGGTCATTAATGAAATCAGAGCAGAATAAAACACTCAGGAGACTTTTGATCCATAAGAACCCGTGGGAACTTTAGGAAGCCATGCAGCTACTGATACTTAGTGTTCATACAGTCAATAATTCGTGGTGAAACATTTTCACGGTCAAATGTTTTGATGAGCAGTTGAAGATATTAAAAGATGTAAACCAGCACTAAGCAAGCGGTCATTCAGGGCAACATTTCTCATCGCCTTTAAAAGCATCCATGGAGGGACACCTGGGTGGCTCAGCAGGAATACCTGGGTGGCTCAGCAGTTGAACATCTGCCTTTGGCTCAGGTGGTGATCCTGGGGTCCTGGGATTGAGTCCCACATCGGGCTCCTTGCAGGGATCCTGCTTCTCCCTCTGCCTATTATTCTGCCTCTTTCTCTGTGTCTCTTATGAATAAATAAATAAAAAATCTTAAAAGTATCCATGGCTTTCACATTATTTGCCTGATTCCCACCCCCACCCTCTCCAACTCTGAGTCACTGTTGAAAAGAACTGTTTACAGCTCAGGAGACAAAGCTCTTACACGCCCCTGTAAAGACATGATTTTTTTTTTTTTCTGGCAAGAGCTTGCATGTAACAAATTGAATCCCCATTACTTTATGTATTGAACTGGATGTTGAAAAATCTGACAAACATCTGGTGCCCATGGGGGTAATGGTGCACTGGGATACCAGGGCATCTTTGAGACCCAAGGACCAATCTCTCATTTTATCTCTGAGTAACCCATTGAGGTAGGGAGTACCGCTGACCCCATTTGGCAGAGGAGGGAAATTGAAGTTCCAGGAGAGCTGAGCTGGAATCTGTTTTTTTTCCTACCCTTGAGTCAGAATTGTTCTACTGCATGGACCGTCACTCACCTAATCATCCCTGAAGGCCCTACTATTCCTCTATGACATGGCGGAGCAGGTGAATTTCCTGGCTGCCTTATTATAAGCAGTGTGCATATATTATCCAGATACTCAAGTTCGTGTCGGGAAATATCTCTTTCTGCCTTTCCTCTAAATTTTTCCAAATACCAAATTTCATTATTTTTAGATTTCTAGGGAATATTGCATCTATAAAACTCTCCTTCTCTTTCTCTCTCTCGATCTCTCTCCCTCTCTCTTCTCTTCCTTTGGAAATTCACCCCAGTGTGTCACGTCCATATTTTGTAGTCAGGAAGGGGTAAGTTGTCTTCCATAGTAGATTTTTGGGTTCTTCCTCATCTTAAGCCACTTTGTTGATTTTGCTCTACCTCTCTCCGGCCAAACTGTCTCAGGTCTCACGCACTTCCCTTTCCTAAGACGACTCAGAGCTCTGTTCTTCATCTCAGTCCAAACCACTGGTGAGATACCCATCAATCTCGGGCCTCCATTGCTCCTGCCCTGTTGAGCTCTGCCTCTTCCTCTTTCTTGTCTGTTCATTTCATCCACATATGTAAGGTCCCAACCAAAGTGTCCTCATGGGAGATGTTGTACCCCAGACACCCACCCACCTGCCTCCCCCCCTTCCCCATCTGGTAAACTCTTGCAAAATTTCCATCTGTCCTGCAACATTGTCACAACTGCTCTGTTTTAACAAATACACACTTTCTTTTAGGGTGGCAGGGTATGCGAATAGCACCAGGTAGCAGCTTTTAAAAATAAGATCCAGAGAAACAGTCTGACATTATAATTCATGAATGTAAATTCATGCAAGAATAGGGATGTGTTCTTCCCTCCCTCCTCAGAAGGGGTTTTACCCTGTCAAAGGCAAGAGAACAAGTCTTATCAAGATACTCAATCCACTCAATTCACTCGACTGCAGAGGATTGTGACACCTCTCCAGTGAGAGTTTTTGCAAAAAACAAAAAAACTTTCGCTTTGTTCAAAAGGCTTCTGTGCTAGAAAAAAGGCCCACATTTCAGAAGAGCAATTAAGAGAAGCCATGGAGCTTAAGCAAGGCAAGAAGGGGATCATTTTCCCTGGTGAGGCAGACAGGTGAGGGAAGAAAGCTTTTGAAGATCAGAGGAGACCGGAGAGAGTGCTTGGCTAGTGTAGAAATCCCAGATTGTCTTTCTGTATCCAGGGGAGGGTAGAGCAATACAGTCTTGTCCTAAAGCTTGCTTTTAACTCTGAGGTTTTACCCTACTGTCTGGCTGATAGCTTGAAATCTGAGAGGACACCAGAAAGGGTGATTGTCCAAAAGTACAGAACTATTTTGTTTCCATCTTTAAATGCTTGGAAAAAATGCCAAATGAGAAAATTCTACCTGAAGAAAGTTGAAACAGAATCCAGTAGAGGCAAAGACTTTATTCAACACTTCAGCAATCAGCTCCTGGAGAAGAATGGGTGGACCTAAGTGTCCAGAACTACATGGGAATTCTAGAATTTTCATTATACCTGGGAGGAGAACGACCATTACTTACTTAGCAACTACTGCATGCCAGGCATGACTCATAGCTCTAAAAATCACCGTAATCCTGCAAGAGAAAAATATTCTTCTGCCCATTTTATAGTTGTGGAAACTACTGTTTTACCAACTAAGAAGTTGGTAGAGCCAAAACTCAAAAGCAACCCAATCTGATTCCAGAACTGATGGTCTTGCACTCTTTGAAGGCAGGAGACGAGCGTATATCCCTGAGTACACTGTGATGTCTCCGTCTTCCAATAGGAAACCCACTTGCTCCTACCTATAGGAATTAACATGAGTGATAGTCCCAATTCGAATGCTTTGCTTCATAGTCCCTTTGAAGATTGGTATTATTAAGCCATTTTTCTTGATGTTTAGACAGTAAATGGAGATATTTCAACATTATTAATACTAAGAATGAAAATGTCAACTGTCAACACAGAAGAAAGAATTCTTCGAGAGAGATGTGAAACTGACAATTTCTGATAAGACTTTTGAAAATCACTACTATTTATGGTTAGCAATCCTGGCTGCACATCGAACTCACCTGGGGAGCTTTTTAAAATAAATGCTCAGGTCTGTGCCTGGAGATTCTGTTTGGTAGGTCTGGGGCAGAGCTCAGCAATCTGTACTAAAAAAAAAAAAAAAAAAAAAAAAAAAATTTAAATAAAAAAACCTTAAATGGTTTTGGTCTGCAGCCAGGGCCGGTGCCCACAGTTGCCTGGTAAAAGCAGACTTCAGATTTCCTCTGTTCTGTCACTTGCAAATGCAATCACAATGCAATCAAAGAGAGTCACAAATCCCTAATCCAGAAACCCTTCCAAAGCAACACAAAGCAATCACAGAATAGTTTTTTTTAAAATGAAGGCCAAAACGAAGCATAACTGGAGCAGGAAACCACCAGATGTGAATATATTAAGCTTTATTTTAAGAGATCGCAATTGGAAATTGTTGCAGTCCTAGAGAGTGCTGCGAGCTGACAGATGGTGAGCTGCACCAAGGAGGAAGGCAGCCCAGGCTAGCAAGTGCTACCTTAATCCTGGTCACCCGTTGCTGGAGATGCGGGATTTTGTGTCTTTGGCACCACTGGCTGCACCTGAACCATTCTCATTTTAATCCAAGCTTGAGCCATTAAAATAGACCAGGTCTCAAATACTCCCATTTTTAGAACTGTAATTTCAACAGTAATACCCAAAATGCATGCGGCATTTGCCCCAGGGACAGAGGCTCCTCATTATCTCAATCGTCACTAATCACCCCAGAAGCCATGAGTTTGAAACTCAGGTGCACAGACTGCTGGAGAAGAACAGAAGCAGGTCCCAGAAACTGTCGGAAAGAGAGGTACATCATTCCTGCTGTCTTTGCTTACAGTAGTCCGAGGGCTATGTGGTGACACCAGGGATCCCCTCAAACCAGAGTTGCGTCTGCCTGCTATCAAGTGCTGGGCTCTGGGATCCACGAGATTAATTCTAAAAGTGTTTGATGTCTTAGGTGCTGCTGCTTTAAGAGTTAGGCTATCCATTATGGGTTCTCTCTGGAAGCTTAGGGCATTGTGTGAGCCCCGCAAGGAAGGCTCTGGGAGCAGATGTGGAACACACTCCTGACAGCTGTCCCCTTAAATGCTGCCCTCTGGGGGTAAAGCAGCCCTCCCTCTACCAGAGCAGAAAGGAGAAGGACACTACACAATGGGAAGAGTGTAAAGAATTTATTTAGATAAAATTGGGATGGGGAGAGAACAACATGTGAAAAGGAACTTGGTCCATTCCATTCCAGGTGATAAAAGTTCGGTGAGACCAAAATGTCAAGAAAGACAGTGAGAAATCCCAGGAGTTAGAGACGAGGCTGGACCAGCAGCCCGGCTCGGCTGGCTGAGGTGGCCTTGTAAAGCATGGTCAGGAGTTTCGACTTTATTCTACGAACAGTGTAATTGAAGGGTGTAAACCAAGAAGGGCACATTTGCATTCTAGAAAGATTATTCTGGCTGGGAGAATGGACCACAAGTGGGTGTAACCAGTAGGAGGAGACCAGTTAGCAGACCAGGCAGTAGACAATGGCAGGCAGGGTGCAAATGAGAGGACCATGTAGAAGAAGCGATGTTGGCAGGATGTGAAGGTTCATGTGATTGGGGGACAGAAGAGGTAAGAGAGATCAGCTTGGATGGTGATCCCAGGGTCCTGGAACCAAGCCCCATATTGGACTCCCTGCTCCACGGAGAGCCTGCTTCTCCCTCTCGCTCTGCCTGCCACTTGCTCCCCCTGCTTATGCTCTCTGTCAAATAAATAAATAAAATCTCAAAAACAAAACAAAAATAACCAAACAACAAAACTAGGTCATCATGCCTCCTTCAAATGGCTTAAGATTTTTTTCTAAATAGTTCGCATGAAAGGAGATTTTTAGAAGACCATAGAAGACCAGCAGATGATGTGATGACATTTTTAAAGTCATGAGATACATTCATTAGGAAAGAAAGACCTAAAAAGTCAAGTATTAAAAAAAGAAAGAAAGAAAGAAAGAAAAAGTAATAACTAAAAGAATGAGCAGAATCCAGTGGGCAAAGGAAAGAAAGACTAATTCAGAGAAATGCCTCATGGGAAAACTAGAAACTCTCAAAACTCAGATGACTTGGGCTAAAACCTGACCTCAAAGGTGAAGCCTAAGCACACCTGCCAGAATGGGTCTTCCTTCTTTATGGACCATGGAAACTGAAGAAGAAGCTTTATCTGGAACAGAAATGAAAGGATAATGGAAACCCAGAAAGAGAAAGAGAAGCCAACTGCCCAGATGCAGGGAATGTGTCAAAGGGTGTAAGGGGCTGTAGATGGCATGACTGTACTTGTGTCTCTGTAACTTCCAACACTGTTTTGTCCTCATGGTCCCTCCTGTCATGACTGCTTTGCCTTCTACATAGATCTGTGCTGTGATTAAGAGACACTACCTGGGGCACCTGGGTGGCTCAGTCCCTTCAGCATCCAACTTTTGATTTCGGCTCAGGTCATAACTTCAGGGTTGGAGATAGAGCTCCAAGTTGGACTCCGTGATGATCGTGAAGTCTGCTTGAAATTCTCTCTCTCTCTCTCTCTCTCCCTCTGCTCCTCTCCCACTCATTCTCTCTCTCTCTCTCTCTCTCTCTCTCTCTCCCTCTCTAATCTTTAAAAGAGAGAGAGAGAGAGAAACTATCTAAGAACATCATACTTCGGGAGATGAAAGCAGTAGGTCTCCAGCAACAGATTCCTGAGAGTAGGGAGGGGCCTCTGAGCTCATTTGACATATCCTTTTCCATATCTTTTATCCTTTCTCATGAAACCCCATCATGACCTTAAACGAAGGTCTTAGAACTCAATTCATGCTCCAAATCTAAGAACATCTCTAAGCAAAGTGCATCAGCAGCACTGGATCAGTATCCAATGTCATTCCTGGCACCACAGACACATATATATTGTTCAGGAAATGACTGAATATATGGCCAGTCCCGAATGTCCATTTGCCCTTTTCTAGAACTGGGAGCACAGAATGCATTGTGTTTGTATACCCAACTCAAATGGATTTCTCTGGCCTTTCCCAAGAATCATATGATTTCTTCCTCTGAGAAAACAGACCATGTAGAAGAAGCGATGTTGGCAGGATGTGAGGGTTCATGTGATTGGGGAACAGAGGAGGTAAGAGAGATCAGCTTGGATGGAACCAAGCTCTACTACATGGCTTAAAAATCTGCCACTTGGGCTAAGAAGCTGAAAAATATCTAAGACAGGAGATTCCTTGGCTACCTCTTTGCCTGGATAACCACCTGGTGGGTCTCAAGAATGGAGCGAAATAAGGTTTGTATAGCACTTAGCACAATGCCTGGCACAGAGTAAAGGCTAAATAAATGTTCTTGTAATGGTAGGTGTGATTCACTGTAGTTGCTGGGTTGTTACTTACTTGTTAACCACTCGAGCTCAGGAGTGAAATTAGCCCTCCCATGCCAACCTTTTAATGAGTTCCATCTAAATGAAAAGTCTTATAGTCATCCTTGATCCAGACCTGCAGAGGCTTTTTTGAGATGATTTCCAAACACAATCACACAATTTAAGCTTTTTAAGACATGGAGGATTTAGGAGAGCTTTCTATGCAACAAAAGAAATTCAGGACTTTATAAGAAAAACACAAACAGATAAACAAACACTGTTCCTGAGCCCAGTATGGGGTTGAACTTTCCTAGAGAACAGTAAACATCTGGCTGTGAATGATTTGCACACTTAGAATTCAGGAAAGAAATATCCTACACCGAGCCCCAGGCTCCCTCCTCCCATGGTGAGCCCAGCCCCCTCGAGGAGGATTGAACCTTGCCACTGTCTCACAGTGACACCCCCTTCTCCAACCTCCTTACCCAGATTGCTCCTGGCTTCAGAGACTATTCTATATCCCCACGGGGAGAGATTAGGTAAGGTCCTGACCTTTGGGTCATATTTACACTGTGTAGCCATATACTGCCTAAGTTTATGGTATTTGCAAACCAGAATAAAGTGCTCCATGGTGACCACCAATATTGGGCACAGAGTACCTATTTTTCAAATATGACATCCTTACCGCCCCAACTAATACTCACTATATCAGCTGATAAATGTAAATATAGGTTGATGTATTTAATACAAGTTCAGGTTAAACCGGAGGAATTCTATCTCATATTCTTTTTTTTTTTTTATTTAAAATTATTATTCAGGGGATCCCTAAATCCCAGCGATTTAGTGCCTGCCTTTGGCCCAGGCGTGATCCTGGAGTCCCAGGACTGAGTCCCGTGTCAGGCTCCTTGCATGGAGCCTGCTTGTCCCTCTGCCTGTGTCTCTGCCTCTCTCTCTCTCTCTCTCTCTCTCTGTCTCTCATGAATAAATAAAATCTTTAAAAAATAAAATAAATATTCAATTGATTGATGTTACAAATGGAAAAAAACCCTCAAATAACAGCAGCAACAAATAAAACAATATTTTTCATTTCTCTATCAGCTCAACCATATAAATCTCACTCTACAAGTTTAGCAAATTTTAGCTATCCCTTTTGCAGGGGGCCTGTGATTCAGATTTGGGAACATTACCACAGATGGTTTAGGGCAGATCTCCTCTGTTGCCTCTTCTGAAAGGAAGAAGGGATTTCCTACTCCAAGGTTGGGCTTCCTCGGACTTTCCTGCTGAGACTGCAGAGAAGAAAGCAAACAGGTACCTGTCCACTAGGGCCTGAAATGAGAATTTTTGCTGCTGCAATTTGCCCTCTCTAGTGGGTATGCTCACACACACACACACACACACACACACATTTGCACCAGCCTCACGTCTCCATTGATACCCAAGAAGAGTCATACTACCTTTAGTAGACTCTGCTGTGGTATTGCCTCTAAGAATTCAGTCAACTAGAGATTTGTCTGCCCACTTCTGACCCAACAGTACTTTTTCTTCCTCTCTTGCCTCCTTTTTCTGAAATGAAAGAACCTGGCCCAGGTGTTAACTCACCTGCTCAGAGGCACTGAGGACTTTCATTTGCCAGAGTAGCTGTCAATCAATGAAAAAGGTGACAGACCTCTGTGAGAGCAGAGGCACAGCAAGCGAGAGGGGCGGGGGGCTTCCAAGGGGAGAAGCTCACCATCCTCCAAAACACATCCTACTCCCAGCTGCCTGGGAGTTCACAAAAGTAGAATCTGAAGCATATTCTTCATGTGCTATGAAGAAACAGATACCATTTCAACCATTTCTTCTCAGAACTTCAGGTTCTCGGCGCCCACAGCCCTTGGCACCTCTCCTCCTCTGCACCTTGACACTTCCTGGGGCATCATTCGCGAGATTCAACAGAGTTAAGAAAAGAGCCCTGGAGGCAGAATCAGGAGGTCTGGTTCTAACTGCTCAGTATCTTTACCTCTTTGTGGCCTCAGGAAGCCCTCTGTAATTTAAAAGAAATAGACTGGATATCTCTTAGGACCTTTCTAGATCAGTGACTATTCCAACATTGAACAAAGAACACTGCCTCAGACTATGGTGAAGACCCAGAATAAGAGAAGGTATTCACCCTTGGGTGCTTGACCTAGACTAAGACAGCAGCATCTGGAAGACACCAATACAGGGGGAGACTATGACATATCCAAAAGTGGTGATGCCATGATAGTTGCCATCATAATCATGAATTTTAAGTCAATTCTGAGGAAGCTTCTGGAAGAGTGAGTGTACACAGTTAGTCACCCTAAACTCATTTCCATAGAGATAGAAGAACGGGGAGGGGAGATACTAAAAATTTACTTCATCTGTTCCTGGAAATGTCCTAATTGTCCAGTTGAGTCCAGAGTCATGTTTGAGAAGCAGCAGGGGAAGACCACCCGAAATCAGCTGAGCCCTCAGAAGTGTAACAGCTGTCCATCTTCCCTCCGTCCAAGTCCACATATGACTTCTACCCCTTTTCATGAGGCATGTCATGTACCAGTCAGCAGGGAAAAGACAACAGCAATAGTATTCAAATCAGCAAGGAGGTGCTCTGGACTGAATATTCATGCCCCCCCCCCCAAATTCCTGTGTCAAAACTTAATCTGCAATGTGGTGGAACTTTGGGAAGCAATTAGTTTTAGATGAGGTCATGAAACTAGGGTCACAATGATGAGATTCATGCCCTTATAAGAAGAGATAGAGAAACTGTTCTCCATCTCTCTCTCTCCTAATTAGGGAGGCACAGCAAGAAAGCCAGCAGCAAGCCAGGAAGAGAGCACTAACCAAGAACTTAACCACACTAGCACCCCAATCTTGGACTTCCCAGCCTCCAGAACTAGGAGAAATAAGTGTCTGTTTATGGTATCTCATATACCCAGTCTATGGTATTGTGTTATAGCAGCCAGAGCTGACGAAGATGGGGGAAATCGCTAAATAAAACAGAAGCGGGCCCAACAACCTTTGTGATACCTTTAAGCCCTGGCAAAACAACAGCTGCCTTGTTCCTATCCAATCTAATCTTTCAGAATTTATGTTCCTTAATTCTCCTATGTGGCCTTAATACAGACAAAAGACGTACATGGCCTTTGCCAAGTCAGGTCCTACTACCCTGCCAAGTCACAGGCCTCCCTCAAAAGCCAGAAGGCCCAGGCTGCTTCAGGCAGCTACCCTATTACATACTTGGGTGCATGGGATTCAGGCACTGGGTAGGTGAAAAGTCAGTCTGTCTCTGGAAGTGGGGGTTTTCTAATAGTCTAAAGAGGAATTGATTCCTTTTCTTAGCAGTCACTTGGATTAGATCGGCTCTGATGTCCTTCCTCAGAATCAACACGCAGACTACTGGATGCCCAGTGGACTATGCTGTACCATGGCTTGAGGGAGCCACTTTTCCACTAGATGCAAGCTTGGGTCAGAGCAGAGTGGGCATCATACGCTCACTCCTGGGGGTTAAACTGAACTCCAGCTGACCTCTAAAGCACCTCCAAAGATGGGTGCAGAATTCAGCACCTCAGAACCTCATAAGCTCCTGTTAAAGAGCTTGTGATCCTAAAAGAATGCAGAGTAGGATGGGGTCATCTGGACCTACTGCGGTGTAATCCTGACGCGGAAGCAGGTTATACACAAATGATTTGCTTGTTTCCAGAGCCAACTTCAAACAAATCACATTAAAGTATTCTTTCTGCCCAGTGTAGAGGCTGTGCTTTGGCCACCTCAGAGGCTTTAGTGGTTCTGCAAGGCCCCTTGGGTCCCCAGGATCAGGAGTGCGGGGGCAGAGCTCGAGTTTTAAGTGGGTGAGCAGTTACACAGAAGCAAATGACCTCCTCTGGAGGCCCGGTTTTCTTGAACAAAGGGAAATCACTTCGTGTAAATGAGCACTTAACTATGAAGAGAGAATACATTTCGAAATCTGTTGTTACTGCATAAAAACAACCCTTTGCCAACACCATGCAGGTGCTGCAGAGAGCAGGGGCAGGGTGGGGCCTTTCCTGCAGTTTTCTGTGGTAAGGAACAGTGATGCTCATGTCTGGAGAATGGGTGACTTCCCCAGGTGAAAATCTGGCTGATTCCATCCTGCTGAGATGGAGCAGATGGATACCTGCCCCTGCTGCCTTTCCTTGCACTGAGTTTTGTGGTGGTGGTGGTGGGGTTGTCTTGTTTTGTTCTGTTTTGTTTTGTTTGTTTTGCAGGGCAAGGGAGACAGAATTAGTCTTAATATTTTCTGTTCCCCTCCAGCAACTCTTCAAGAGAGGTCCCAGGGACTGTTGTGTTTGGGGAGGAATTTGAGAATTGCCGTGAACGATGTGAAGGAAAGGCAGCCCACATCATACATGGAAGATGCAGACAGTTCTGCACAGACAAGCGAAATGAGTGACTCCAGCTGTGCCCAGACAAAGGGACAGGAAACAAAGCATGAGCATGGAACTGTGAATGCCATGGGTTAGAAACTAAAGAGAGGGATCAGCTTTTCCTCTCTGAGAGATGACAAGAGTGGTCTGGTTCCTTTCTCTGATATCAGATTGCTAATACCCTAGAACACACAGGTATCTGTACAAAACAAAAACAAAAACAAAAACACCCTTTATTTTGTAAATGCTGCAATGAGGTCCAGAGCCCCTGAATTACTCACTCAAGATAAGCCAGTAGACACTCAGTGGCAGAGCCAGAACAGGTCTTTAAATGTCCAAGATGGTGGAATAGGAATTTGAATCATCTTGGAACACTTGAGTTTTTGTTGGATATCGATACATACTCACATGAGCAAGCACCAATTAGAGTTGCCAGATAAAATACAGGATAGTTGGTGTATTAGGGTTTTGCATAAACAACAAATAATTTTTAGTCTAAGTGTGTCCCAAATAGTATATATACCAAGTATGAGACATACTCAGACTAAAAATTACTCATTCTTTTTTGAAATTCAGAGTTACCTGGGCATCCTGTCTTTTTATCTGCTAAGTCACACAAACCAGTATATTGGTGGCTTTTCTTCCCTGGTCATCAAGGTTGTGCTGCTAGAAATGCTATCTCCTCTCCTGGAATCTATTCAAATCATGCCCATCCTGTAAGGCTTAGGTCACACTTTGCCTAGTCCAGAAATCTCCTGACTAGTCCCACTCATGCCACTGTCTCCATTTCCTGAACACCTGTACCATACTCTGATAGAATGACATGGGCCAGCCTGGCAGACACTGCTGGGCTCTTCCCACACCGCCTCATAAGCTTTCATTGCCTTTCTCCATGGATATTTCAAGCCCCTGAGGTCAAATTCATGCCTGACTCTCACTCTGCATTCTCTCTTGCCTCTATTCTGGGACCAGGTAGGATAGTCAATAATGGAAAATTATTTGCTTTAGAGCACACAGAGAAGTAGACAAGAAGATTATGCTGGCCATTTTCTTCCTACTTTTTCCCAGGTATGAAAGAGGCGAAGGATGGAGGAGAAAGAGTCTAGAATGCTCAAAAACTGATTTGCACAGGGGCACTTGGATGGAACAGTCAGTTGAACTCTGACTCTTGATTTCAGCTCAGGTCTTGATATCGAGGTCATGGGATTGGGCCCTGTGTCGGGCTCTGTGCTCAGTGGAGGGTCTGATTGTCCCTCTCTCTCTACTCCCCACCCCCATCCCCAGGGTGCTCTCTCTCTCTCAAATAAATAAATAAAATTTTTAAAACAATGATTTGCACATAAATTAAAGATAACATTTGTGTGTGAGATAAGAAACCACAACCAAATGAAGAGCAAGTGCTACATTGACCCTTATATTTGCTGCTGCTTCTTCTTTTTTTTTTTTAGTGGGCTTAATCTTTTTTTATTATTATTACTTGAGTATAGTTGATGTTTATATTTACTTCTATGGAATTCTTCTCCCCATCTAAAGTCTCTGTAAATACTGTTCCATGTGCTAAGCTTTAGATCTGGAAAGACCTTTGACATCACCTGGATAAGACTCACTACTGGAAGAGAAATTGAGACCCAGAAAGGAAAGTCACTTGTCCACAGTCATGTAATGGGTTAGTGACAGTCTCCTAGTCCCCAGGCAAAATTCTTTCACTTTATCGAGCTGACCTTCCGGTTTCAGGGACAGACCCTCATGCCAGGGGGCAGGTTTTCAGCTCTGCTCATTTAAACAAAAGGACATCTGATGTCTTTTAGCATGAAATCCAGAAGATACAGAAATATATAAAGAAAAAAGTTTAAGTTACTCACCAACCAGAAAAAAGTACTCTGAATATATGACATATTTACTGCCATGCTTTTTCCTATGCACAAGAAACTATAAACTCCATGAAAATAGGGATTGAATTACCCTTACTTGACTCATACCTGCCGCCCCAGCACAATATATGGTAGATAAAAAGTATGCCATCCACACTAGTTGAATAAATGACTACATAAATATATAAATGTTCATATTATTATGTTTATGTAATTTAAAAAATTGAAGTCACGCCATTATAGTTCACTTAATGTTTTTTTTCAGTTAATATTACAGTGTATTTTCTCATGTCAGTAAATATTCTCCTATAACAATATTTCTTTTTTTTTTAAGATTTTATTTATTTATTCATGAGAGAAACACAGAGAGATTGGGGAGAGATAAAGAGAGAGAGCCAGAGACACAAGCAGAGGGAAAAGCAGGCCTCCTGCAAGGAGCCTGATGTGGGACTCAATCCCGGATCCGGGGATCACACCCTGAGCTGAAGGCAGACACTCAACCACTGAGCCACCCAGGTGTCCCATATAACAATATTTCTAATAGCTGCAAAATTTTTCTATCATAAGACTAAATCATAACTTACTGACCCATCTCCAGTCAGTGCATGTTACAGGCCTTTCCAAATTATTTTGAGTTACAAACAGTACTATGATAAATATTTCTGGACCTGAATCAGTAAGAATCAGCGCTTGGGGAAACACCCAGTCTTCACCAGTGGGTAAAGTTTGGGCAGAAAAGTATACAAAGTCACCTGCTTGAGATCATCTTCTTGGCCATGTGTGGCCAAGCTTCCCTTACTAGTCACAAACCTCAGATAGGAACTGCCAATGTCTGACAGCAGGCCTGAGATGGTCAATTCACATTTTATCTCCCCCGTGGGCAAGAGAAGGGCATCTGAACCAAAAGGCATTTCAGAGTTGAGTTCCACCACCACATTCTTAGCCAAAGAATACTAAAATTTAAGTACACAAAGTGTCCTCCTCTCTCCAAGCAAGTTCAAAAGACGTATTCTGCTAGGAAAGTGCCTTCAAATTCAAGAAAAATAAAACAGATGGCCCCAATCCAAAACTAAGTAACACACGTATTTTCCCCATGAAATCTGTATGCATAAATTCCCTGCATTACCCACACTTGGCTGAACATATTTTATGTTGTATACTACATATCCTCTGACATTCAGCCACTTCTGAGGTCAAGCTGCCTAATTTAATTTTCCATTTAGCTGAAATAAAGCAAAGCAAAGCAGATCCTCCAATGGCCTGAAGTTTCTGTTCTGAGATGCCAAAGGGATCTTCATGGCATCATTTTATGTGCTGCCCTGAGCACTGAAATAAGGGGAAGTGGCCAGGGAAGAAGCAGGTGATCCTCAACCTAAAATGTTACCTGCTTTTTCTCTCCCAAGTCCAGACCCAGCTGAGAGTTCCTGATCTGAGGAAAGGATGTCAGATTCCGGGTTTGGGCAGAGAGCTCTGGTAAACTTTCCACTGTAAAATGTTGTGTAGATATTCTGGACGTGACTACAGACTGTATCTGTTTCAGGATCACTCACACCACTGTTCTTGGATCCAAGTCATGGCAGGACATGTAATGTCTTCCTTCCAGTAAGAATCCAACTAATGCAGAGGACTATGGCCCATTTCCAGTCCCACCTTATATCCTGCTGAAGATTCAGAGCTGACTAGACTCGTTCAGCAAAAATCTCAGATGTCCCAACTGAGAGATAAAGAGATGGGACAAGGGGAGCAAATATTTTTCATCTTACGAGCTAGTTCCAATTGACTAGTGGTGACTTCCTGCAGTACTATCCAAGGTCTATCAGACCTCGTCCAGAGCATAGAAGAAAAAAAGCTTCAGAGTCATAGAGTGATGGGGCCAGATAGAAAATCTAGCACACTCAAAAGCCCAGACCTGTGACCCTGAAAGTAGGTGTTTATTTGACTCATCTTATAACTCCAGTGACTGACACAGCGCCGGGCACATGATGGATACTGAGTACATGATTGAATGAATAAACAAATACTGAAGGTCTGACCACAGAGCTTACTTTAAGTTGTTACCTCTGGGTACGAACAAAAGGAGATTCTCCACAAATAGAGAACATATTGCCAACCCTTCACTGAGATCAAAATGAACTCTAAAATGAAAGACACCCCACCAGGCACTGCTGGAGAGACATGAGATAGAAAGAACAGTTGAGATACTATCTCTCTTCCACCTCACACTCAGCCAGCAATATGCTGAGTGTTGTTAACAAGGAAAGGCTGTATCCCATACCCACTGGGGACAATCAATATTCCTGGAGCAGAACGATCTGGAATAAAAAAGTTCTGACAAAACTGATGGTGCCATCAGCCTGATCTTCCCCTTCACACCCACTTCTTCTATTCTGGTGAAAACCAACCCTATTTTAGAGAGCTAAAACATTGGATACCTTCACAACCTCTTCTGCAGTGAGAGCTTGAGTATCTGACCCAATCTAAAAAGGGTTTCTCTTTAGTCAACAGTGTTTTATCTACAGATGACTTTTTCAATTGTGACCACCAACTTCTGACCATGAGGAGATAATTCTAAGGATATACCAATGCAAGAAGGAGGGTAGAGGAGAAAAATGGTAAAATTCAGGTCCTAGGTAATACTGGTAAATGAGAGAAGTGACCTGGATTGCCCTGATTCTGGAAATTTTTGATATGCATCATTTAAAATTGTATTATCTAAGCTACCTTTAGTTGGGTATTCTGTTGCTTACTGTTAAAAACATTCTATTGGATATACCCAAGTTCCATGGCCACAGAAGGGCTGTGATAGGTATGACTATAGGATCCAATTCACTTTTTGGACCTGGTACTAGGTCTTTCATACAAGGAATAGAAGTTTTTCCCTAGAAGCCCAGGAGAGCAGTTGCTACAGCCCAAGATTGGCAGGAACAGTACATTTCAGATTGTGAAGGACAAAGCCAGGCTGAGGAGAAGAAAGTGTTCTAGAGGGATCCCTGGGTGGCGCAGCGGTTTGGCGCCTGCCTTTGGCCCAGGGCACGATCTGGAGACCCGGAATCGAATCCCACATCGGGCTCCCGGTGCATGGAGCCTGCTTCTCACTCTGCCTGTGTCTCTGCCTCTGTCTCTCTCTCTCTCTCTCTGTGTGACTGTCATAAATAAA
Organism: Canis aureus; assembly: GCF_053574225.1. Lineage (NCBI taxonomy): Eukaryota > Metazoa > Chordata > Mammalia > Carnivora > Canidae > Canis > Canis aureus. The sequence continues at coordinate 32,071,668 of NC_135625.1, read as the reverse complement.
TAAAAAATAAAAAAAAAGAAACATAAACATTAAAAAAAGTGTTCTAGAAAAGAATCATCCTTCAAAAATGGAGATAAAATTTAAATTTGCATGCTTCCCTACTTTCTGCCTCTCAGGAGATTTTTCTTGAGGCTATGAAAAAAAAAATCAAAGATCATCAAAGTAAAACAGATGATTTCTATTCTATTTATAGCTGATAGGTGGCAACTCTGCCAGCAACACCATTTACATCCTTATTTTCTTTTCTGATTACCATTTTTCTAAGTGAGTATTATAACACAGCATGTCACCAGCAATTCCCATAAGCAAAAATGAAAACATTTCAGTAGAGCAAAAAGCTAAATTATATAAATAAATAAATAAATAAATAAATAAATAAATAGCAGTACAGTCACTCTGCAAAAGTGACTGATGAAAGGAAGGAAGGAAGGAAGGAAGGAAGGAAGGAAGGAAGGAAGGAGAAAGAAAGAAAGAAAGAAAGAAAGAAAGAAAGAAAGAAAGAAAGAAAAGAGAAAGAATGACAAGGAGGAAGGAAAGAAGGAAGAGAGAGAGGAAGTGGGGGAAGTAATCTATTGTTATAACAGGTGTTCTAAATACTAGAGTAAAGAAAGTGGTAAAAATTAAGTCTGGTGCTCTGTCTAGTATTTGTGGTTCCCCTGGGATGATTTCACCAGTGAAAAGACTAGAACAATCCATTAGTAGGAAGAAGTGTGAGACATTGGAAAGAGCATAGACTTTGAAGAAAGGACACACAGATCCCAGCTATGCCAGTTCCTATTTGTAAAACTCAGGTCAGCAAACTACTACCTACAGCCAGTCTCCCATTTTTGTGAATAGAAGTTTTCTTTGGGACATAGTTTCGATCATCTGTCTACATACTGTTTAGATAGCTTTTGAGCTACAGTGGCAGAATTGAGTAGTTGTACAGACACCACATGAATGAAAGACTGAAATATTTACTATTTTGTCCTTTAAATAACAGTTTGCCCACCTTTGCATTAAGCAATCACCTAACCTCTTTAGGACTCAGTTTCTCCACCCGTAAAATAAGGATAGAACTCAAAGCAGATTTGAGCTTACAGGAGAAAGAATCAGTGAACCAAAGATAGACCCATAGGAATTTTCCAGTTCAAAGAACAGAGAGAAAAAAGATTGAAGGAAAATAAAGAGTCTCAGAGATCTGAAGGAAAATATCCAGAAAACCAACATACATGTTATGAGAGTTCCAGAAAAAGATAGAAAGATGCAGAAAAAAATATTTAAAGAAATAATGGTTGAAAAATGCCCAAAGTTGATTTTAAAAACATTAATCTACAGATCCAAGGAGCCCAGTGAAATCCCAAGTAGGATGATCATAAAGAGATCCACACCTACAAAAATCATAGTCAAACTGCTGAAAACCAAACAAAAAGAAAATCTTGAAAGAAACAAGAAGAAATTGATCCATCGTGCACAAGGGAATAATACAATTAATAACTGATTCACATCACATCAGCAGAAGCCAGAAAGGAGTGGGACAGCATATTTAATGTGCTGAAATGGGGGGGGGGGGGGGGGGGGGGAATTCTATCAACAAAGAATTTTATATCCAGCAAGACTATCCATCAAGAATACAGGCAAAATAAAGATGTTTTTATTTTATTTTTTTAATAAAGATGTTTTTAGGTAAACAAAACTAAATGAATTTTTTCATTATTGTCTGTCCTTCAAGCTGAAGGAAAATGACACCAAATAGTAACCTGAATCCACAGGAAGGAATGAAGAGCACCGGACACAGTAAATATGTAAGTAATATAAGGAATGTACCAATACATTTTTCCTCTTAAGTTTATACAACATTAGACTATATAAAGCAATAATTATAAAACACTATTGCTAACATATACCATTATATATTTATAATTATATAAATGTACAACGTATGACAATAATAGCACAGGGGTGGGAGTGGGGATGAGCAAAGCTGCTCTATTTTGCCAGAATTAAGTCAGTATTCACCTGAAGTAGATTGTGCTGTTTAAGATGTAGGTTATCACCTTTAGAGCAACCGCTGAGAAAATAACTCTTAAAAAAATGCCTACAAAATCAACATAAGAATTTAAATGGTGCACTAGAAATATTTTACTTGAAAAATGATTATAAAGGCAGCACAAAAGATGAACAATTACATGAGTTAATCTATGTAAGACTTCTAGAACACTGTAAGACTAGTCTAGAACACTAGTAAGACTTCTAGGACATGCTATGCAAATGTGGTTGTCAGGGTCCTTGTTGTGGCTGTTGTCATTCAACTCTAGCAGCAAAAAGCTTATCTGCGAAGGTTTAAGGATGGTGAATCACCAGGTGTGGAAAGCTGGACAAGAACAAGTAAGCATCTGGAGAAAACAGTATTGCTACATAAGTAGGAGGCTCTCTGACAACTTCAGGCTTCCTTTATATTTTTTTATTTAATTTAATTAATTAACTTATATATTTAGAGAGAATGCACGAGCCAGGAGAGAGTTAGAGAGAGAGGGGGAGAGAATCTCAAGTAGACTCCATGCTGAGTGCAGAGCCCAACATGGGGCTCAACCCTATGATCTCAAGATCACGACCTGAGCAGAAATCAAGCATTAACCACTTCACTGGCTGAGCCATCCAGGTTCCCCAATAACTTCAGAATTCTTAAGAAAATGTAAAAATTGTTGGAAAGTGAGCAGGGAGGGATGGAGACGACAGGGCCATTGACCTAAAATAAACCACAAGGTCAAGGGCTAGAAACACATCTTGGAATTTTAGCCCAAAGAGAGGACTCCCATAAAGGTATCAGATTCAGAAAGGGCTTTTCTAAAGTTGTATGAGTGACAAGAGCCAACTGAAGCTTGAGGCTGATGGTGTTAAGGTCACAAATGGCAAACAAACAAAAAAAAAAGCAGAACTCCAACCACTGCTGATTTGTTTCTGCCTTCCAAAGAAAGGACCATTTATGGGCTTCACTGTATGCTAAAACTTTTCACTGAATCTCGAAATCCAGGAAGGCAGAAACTCCACCTCCCACCGAACCAACGAAAGGCATTGCACCTTCCTGGGGATTCACAGCACTTAGTGGCAAGTCAAGAGTCAAGTCCTGTCTTTTTTCCCCTCTGTCACTGTCTCAGTCAAATAGATCTCAGATCTAAAACTGTAGGTGTTAAGAGAGAGCTAAGCAAGCAGGACGAAGGGGCCATAGCAGGGATCAGGTTGGCCCTGCATGGGTGCAGCCTCCTGACCCTGGGGAAGTCTCCCCACACACGGAAAGAACCAGCATGTTCATTTCTTGCAGCTGTTGTAACAAAGTACTGCACACTGGATAGTTTTTAGCAACAAAACTTCATTCCCTCACCCCAATCCTGTTCAGCTGCCAAGAGCCTCTTTTCAAACAATGTCACATTCTAAGGTTCTGGGTGGACATGAATTTGGGAGAACACCATTCAATGCAGTACAGGTGTCCCATGCAGGCAGATGCAAAAGAGCACTTGTCGTACATACAAGAAAGGCAGAGGCAGTGTGCAGGGCAAGGAAAGAAGAGGATCCAGTCCAGAGCCAGAGGCAGCGGTGGGGGTTGGGGAGGCATTCCAAACATAAAGGAGGCAAAAGGAAACTTTTTGAGACTCATCCTGAGAACAAGAGATGAGAGCACCAATGGTAGCCAGGGAAGTGTGAGTTTCAAAAGGGAGGAAGTGGCAAATGTTGCAGAAAAGTCAAGCAGTAAAACCCAAGCAGGCACCAGGAGATGTGGCAATTAAAGCTCATGACTGACCTTTGTCGCACGGTTTTGATGGAGCGATGGGAGTGGAGGCCTGGTTGCAGGGAGCTGAACCCGGGTGTGAGGACTGGGGGTGGTGAACAGAGACTACTCTGCAGAGCATGTTCCCTAAAGGATGGGGTCAGGTAGGTGGTAGGTGGGAGCTGGGAGGGGGGCCATGTCAGGGGACACTTTATTTATGTGCTGTTTTGAAGATGAGAGACACTTAACTGTGGAAACGTGCTGAGATACAAAAACCAGACGTGATATATAGATTGCATGCTTTTTGCGCATAGATGAAGGGGAAATTAGACAACATGAGGAGGTGGTAGGGGAAGGGGGAAACAGATAAGAATTAGGACAGTTTGAAAAATAAGCCTTAGACAAAAAAGAGGACACAAAGAAGGAAGGAGTCCAATTCAAGAGAGTGACAGTTGCCACAGGAGATTAACCTGATAGCCTGGATCATAATGATAATAACAATGATGGTTTTGTTATCAGTATTTGGTGTGGGAAAGGGCCAGATCTAGGGCTGAAGTAAACACAGAGGAAGCCAGTCAGGTTTAAGGGCAGGAGAAAGTTGGAGACCAGGGATTTGCAGCCATATGCACCTGCATTTCCTCCAGCTGGGCTACTCTGCAAGGAATTGATGATCTAAGTTCCAGCATGTGTACCCAATACCACCACTAAGTATAGACTGGTTGATGTATTATTTTATATTTTATTTTTAAGATTTATTTACTTGAGAGAGAGAGAGAGAGAGAGAGAAAGTGCACACACGAATAGAGGTGAAAGGGCAAAGGGAGAGGAAGAAGCAAACTCCCCACTGATCAGGGAGCTTGATGTGGGGCTCGATCCCAGGACCCTGGAATCATGACCTGAGCTGAAGGCAGACAGTTAACTGCCTGAGCCACTCAGGTGCCCCTGACAGATTATTTTAGCAGCAGCTTCTGTGAAATTGACTTCAGAGTGTTGTAACCAAATGTCTGCCAGTCTAACCACGTGCATGGTCTAGTCAAGATGCTGCTGCCAGTTCATGGTTCATCACCCGCCCGGTGCTCCAAACACATAAAAATGAACGGTAACATATCAAAAGAGAAACCCAGTAAACACAACTGGCCTCAGAAACAGGCCAAACATTCCAGGGACCAGAAGCAGATGACAACCAGAGCAATGGGTAGAACTGGAGCCTTGAGCCTGCTGGGCTCTAGGTTGAATCAGGCAGTGGTGGCTAGGAGGTCAGCTGCCTCAAGTGACAAGGACTAAATGTGCTCCTGCTTGAACTAGAGGTGGCACCAGGCTCACCAGGCTCACCACCACCTATAATTAGCCGCTCAAAAAATGGCAGCAGCCGTCTGCCTGGGGCTGGGGCTGGGACTGGGGCTGAGGCTGGGGTTTTACGGAAAGTGGTGGCTCCAGTGCATGGAGAGGATTAACATTCAGCCCCAAGGCCAGGAACGGAAGCAGCTGCCCACTGACTGGGACACAGGACCTGCTACACCTTAGAGCCCCAGGCAGGCAAAACTCCCACCTGAATACCTCCAATTAGAGTGTGGCCCTTTGGGGAGGGGGGGCAGGGTGGCTCTTGAACTTAAGGAACAGAGTGAAGAAAAACAGCAAGTGGGGGTGTTGGCATGTTTGAGCAACAGGAAGGGTGCCAGAGTGGGGGAGGGAGAGAAAATACAGGGACAGTGGCAGAAGATGAGGCTCAGAAGAAGCCAGGGGTCATATGGTACAGTACCTGGTAGGCAGTGGTTTGGGGGAATGTGATCCCAACACAAAAACAAGACTTAGGGGCAGCCCAGGTGGCTCAGCAGTCTAGCGCCGCCTTCAGCCCAGGGCCTGCTCCTGGGGACCCGGAATCGAGTCCCACATTGGGCTCCCTACATGGAGCCTGCTTCTCCCTCTGCCTGTGTCTCTGCCTCTCTCTCTCTCTCTGTCTCTCATGAATAAATAAATCTTAAAAAAAAAAAACAAGATTTATTTTGGGGTCGAGACTAGCTAATCATGAAATTAATATAGAAAAAATTTTAAAGCAGGTTATCCAGAAATATTTGAAAATAAACAATGGAGGAATAGTAGCCTCCTAAACATTAAAACATAAAGCTACAGGACATAAAATAATGTAAAATTGATACATTGATAGGAAGACAGACCAAGATAACAGGTCTAAAAGTCCAAAAATAGATCTAAATATATATTTTTTTATTTTTATTTTTTTTAATTTAGTATATGACAAAGAAGCACTTCAAATCTGGGGGAAAATATCTACTCTAGACAGAGGCTAACTTCACTAAAACATAGAGAGCCACTAGTATTCCAAAGAAAAACAGCAAAATATCAAGAGTTCATGGGGTGTCTGGCTGAGTCTGTCAGTAGGGTCTTGACCTTGGGGTCTTGAATTCTAGAGCCACACGTTGGGGGTAGAGTTTCCTTAAAAAAACTGTTTTTTAATTTTAAAATTTAAAATTTTTTTCTAAATATCAAGAGTTCACAAAAAGGGAAATCTAAGTGACTCTTAAATACATGAAAAGACATTTGATTGACAAAGGTCAAAGCATTGGATGACGCACCACATGGTGAGCTTGCAGTCATTTGCCTATTTTGCTCTCAAATCCATTGCCAACTCTTTCCTTCCTGGCTGGTCTTACCATGTGCCATACCGCCAAGAAGCATCTGGCAGGACGACCTGCTGGAAGCTCAATAATGCTCCTGCACAGTTGGGATGCTGTCCTAACAGGATGCAGTATGTGCTCTGGACCAGAAACCAAACTGTGTGGTTTCTCCCAGGGTCACATTATAAGTTGCCAGGAGCAGAGATAGAAGAGTGATTTTCCCACCACACCTAACGGCCCAATACAGAAAGCTTCCAGTCCTGTAAGCATGAACTCTACCCAATTAAGGAGTTTTGATTCCCAAGAGAGGAATGTGTCCACCAGAAACACAAAAATAGTTGCTCAGAACTAGAAGTTGAGACTACCAATGGGCTACTTTCCCATTGAACCAATGGGTGGGGAAAGAGGTTATCACGTTGGCTGGAGGAAATAATCTCAGTTATCCAGAGGAAACTGGGAGTGGGCAAGGAAGGATATGTCTGAAACAGAAAGGATTCTCTCAGTGCCTCTTAATAAGTATGGCATGACCAGTAGTAAGTAGAAGGCACTGCACCTAGTAAAGGCAGGACTATTAAGAAATCAGACCCTTAAAAGATTCACACCACTCCACCAGATAGATTCCAAACAGCCAAGTGCTGGCAGACGACAGAGGGAATATGGAACGGGTCATAGAAGGAGAAAGTGGTAATCATCAACTGTTGCCTCATGGCTAGTTACAGACTTGAAGACAGTTGTATCTGCTTTCATAGGTATGCGTTAACAAATATTTTTTTCTGTTTCTTTCCCATTCCATGATGATCTTGTATGAGGGATGTTGATGCTACTTAACCTTACAGTCAGAAGAAAGATTCAGACCTGGACGGGAGAGCCTAGAATATCGAGACATGTGTGGTGTGTGAGGGGCCTTATTTGTCCCCATCTGGGGGCACGGCTCCAGTGCTGGTACAGATGATAGCCATGCTCTGTCAGGCAGCACAGAAATGACTGTCGCATGGACATTAAATGGGAGTAAGAATGGGGCTGAGTAGCACAAAGAGTTGGCTGCACTAGTCACTGGCCTGTTTCGCTTTCAGATCCACTCCCCATCTTTCTCTGCTCAGGTCTGTATTCATAGGAAAGTGCATCTCCCCAACTCTAGCTGAATCCAGGTCATTTTCAGAAATGGGAGGCATCGGCCGACACAAGGAGGGCAGCAGAAGCCTTGGTGTTTCTTCTCTTTGTTCTCTACCTTGGGGACATCTCTATCAGGGGGCAGCGACTTGTCTTCCAGCTCTATTCAGACAGTGCTTTCTCCAACCTCCCAGCTCCTGCCAGGCAGGCCCTTTCAGCTGCTCCTGGGATCCAGCCACAGTGCTACCGAGGCTCCTCAGCCCCCCGGGAGTAATAGCTTCCTGCCTTAGCTCTTGCCTGGGCTGCCTCACTGCCCCACCTTTGACTTCTCTAGCTCTCCCACAGCCCCGGTCATCAGTACTCTGTTTAAACTTCTCTCTGTTTAAAAATCCCAAGAGATAACTTTTTTGTGGCCCTTGGCTGATATGGTGAAGAAATGGGAAAACCAGCAGGTGGGAGTCAGAACGAGGTCCGAGCATAATTTGCTGGCTGGAGCATAAACTGGCAAAATTCTAGGGAGGGTAATTGGGCAACATCTATAGATCTATCAGAATTACCAAAGCAGACACCCTTTGTTCCAGTAGTTCCACTTCTAGAAATTTCTTCCATAGATATACTTGCACGTGCTTAAATAATGTTTATACAAGATTATTCATCACAACATTGTTTGTAAAAGATTGGAAACTACCTAAAATTCCACTGATGGTAGATAAGCTCAATAAACCAGGATATATTCATAAAATGAATTAACTACAGTCACTCAAAAGAATGAGGAAGTTCTTTATGCACAGTTAAGGGTAGATCCCTGAGATCTAAAAAAGAAAGGTTCAGAATAGTGCATATAATGCCATTCTAATAGAAATAAGTATAGAGACTCCATTGACTTATATTCACAGTGATCTTAACTAGCAAGAAACTAATAATTTTGGTTGCCTCTAAAGAGAGAGTCTGAGAAGATGGGAAAAGGAGATGAGATGGTGGGTTTTTACCATTTCCTCTTTAGTATATTTAGAATTTGGTAATATATGCGGGATTACATATTTCAAGAATACAGAAAATTTAAATTAAAAAAAATACGTCTCTATACTACTTACAAGAGACACACCTAAAATATACACATTCATACACACAGAGAGAGAAATGTTGAAAATAAATGGGTGGAAAATATATATTACAAAAAAACTAAGTAAAAAAACAGAAGAATACTGGAGAATAAATCATAATCAGACAAAATAAAAAGTAAGGCAAAAGCATTAATGAGGATGAAGAATGACATTATATATAATTTAATGGAAGAAACTCACCAATCATGAATATGTATATCCATATATATCTAAGCATGGTGTCTTAAATATATAAAGCAAAAACTAAAATAATCACAGGGAAGAAATTGATTGTGCCAATACAAAATTAGTAAGGACATAGATGATGAGAACAATAAAATCAACCAGTCTCATCTAATAAACATAGAAATTTTCACCAACAAATGGAGATTCTACATTCGTTCCAAGCACAAGGCAACACACACAAAAATTGACCATGACCACAGAGAAGAAATCTCAATGTGTTTCAAAGATTCCATGTCAGAGAGACCATCTTCTCTGACCTCATGTTGATTAGAAATCAGCAACGAAAAGATTGTTTTGTAATATATTTGGAAATTTAAAAATCCATTTTTTAAGTGAGTTGTGAACCTAAGGAGAAATCACAGGGGAAATGACAAAATATTTGAAATGCACTGACAATGGAAAGTACTAAATACCAGAACCTGCGGGAAGAATATTTAGAGGGAAATTGATAGCTTGGAATGCATCTATTAAAAAACAAGAAAGGCAGAAAAGAAATGAATAGACCAGTCACGTCTCAAAGCTAGTACTTTTATAGAAAATGGAATAAAAGATTCCAGGTCAGGATATTTGAACCCATGCACCTAATTTCTCCCCCTGCCAGAGACTCCACTGTGAGAGTACAAGAAAGGGATTGTTTACAAGGGCAGAAACGCACAACCACAGGGAGGGCAGGAGAGGCACCCACAGCAGTATGACGTGGAAGCTGGACGCAGGTGGATAATGAGAACAGAAGCCACAGACTGGCCACAGCCTGATCCCCAGTGGGCAGTAGAGGAGCTGTGAGCAACCCTGGTTTACAGGCCACCACTCTCAGGGGCTCAGACGCTGGCAGCACCGGGTCCCCAGAGTTGGGAAGGAAGAGGGAACCACATTAAGGAGGACTTAGTAAAAGTTTGGGCAACAGTTAATCCTTAGTCCCTGCTGTCGTCCACACTGCAGATGACCATGCAGGTAGCTGACCATGAGTCTTCTGAGCGGGGGCCACTGGGACACAGAGGAAGCGATGGGTGTCTGGGATGGTCTGAATATCTGGGTCCCTCCCAAAATTCATATGTTGAAACTCCCCCCCCCCCCCCACGGTGATAGTATTGGGAAGTGGGGCCTCTGGGAAGTGATGAGGTCATGAAGGCAGAGCCTCACACAGAGTCCTGAGAGGTCTCCCTCATCCCTTCCACCAGGGGACATCAGGCAAGAAGATGAGGAACCAAGCGCTCACCAGACACAGAATATTCTGGCACCTGAATGTTGAACTTCCCAGCCTCCAGCACCATGAGAAAATGTCTGTGGTCTATAAGCTTCCTAGTTTATGGTACTGCTGTTATGGCAGCCTGGTTGGACGAATCCAGTCTCGTGCCCCAGAAAGGCAGATTAAGTGGCTGATGCAACTGAACACAGTGGCCCCAGCCCTCTTCCACCACTTGGTTACAAGAAGAAATTAGAAAACTTTTCTCCAGGGAACCTGGTAGCCCAAGAGGAAAGGTAAGAAGATTGGCATAGGGCTTTGTCCAACAGCCCACCTCCATCACACTACAGTGGAGACAAATGTTGACGAGCTTTACCATTCCCTGCATACTTGAAACCAGCTTTTAAGTCTCTACTCTTAAATATGAGCGGGTACCCAGGATCACTTTCTCCCAATGGGACTTACAGCATGACTTGAAGACTCTATTCAGCCTATCTTCTCTGGGAGGGAAAATGTTGCTCTTACTCTGCACAGCTTGCTTTGGACTGGCTACCCAGTTTTGGAAAACCTCCTTTCAAACCAGACTGAACTGGAATGTGTACAGGTTGTAAGACCATAATGAAACTGAGTGGTGCTTCTCTGGGAGAACTGATATAAAGAGGCAGTTGTGCACCGTGGAGGACTATGCTGTCTCCATAAACACCCTACATAGATCCCATTGCTGCCCTGCTCTGATGTGGGAGGAGGCAACCCCTGCAGCAGCACTCCCCTAGCTATCATCCTCTGCCTTCCTTTATGGGTTTGACCAATGGGAAATAACAGCGAAAGAATGGAAGGCAGGAAAAGAGAAAGGTAGAGGTATCTATTCTCCTACTCCCTCCTACTCTGGCACTCCTCTGTGAGGGGCTACGCTTACTTATGACTGTCATTCTTATGGGTGACCCCTCTTCCTCAGCCCCAGGCCTCACCTGGGCTCTGCCAACACCAACCCCAATCCTTGCATTTTGAGGCAGAACTGGATCAGTAGGAGGAAGTGCTGTACGTAAAAAATGTTCTGGGGCAACTGGGGAGCCTTATGAGAAATACAATAAAATTAAATCCCTACTTCACGCTACCCACACAAATCAATTCCAGGTCAATGAGAAACCTAAATTAAGCTTTGAAGGCCTGTAAGTCTTCATGAAGAAAATATATAATAATAGATTTCTGACCTGTGGTCAGTAGTAGGAAGATTTCCCTAAAAAAGATGAAAAGAAAAAAAAAAAAAAAAGAGGGCATACCTTTACAATACATTTGATGACAAGAAGTTTAAATCTTTTTGTTCAGGAAAAGACATGTGAACAAAGTTAGGGACAACAGTCTGGGAAAAGATGTTTGCAATGTTTAAAACTAACAGAGGATTATGTTCAAAATGTGTAAAGGATCTCTACAAATGAATAAGAAAAAGACAAACATAGCCATGGAAAAAGAGGTGAAGAACAAAAAGAGGGAAACCACAGAAGAGGAAAACCGAAAATAAACATATGGAAAACACATTCACCAGTGCTGATAATTAGGGGAGTGCAAATTAAAACAACAGTGAGATACCCACATATTGGTGAAAAACATGAATGTGAAAGAAATGAGCTATAAAGCCATGAAAAAGACACAGAGGAAGCATAAAGGCTTATTACTAAGTGAAAGAAGCGAATCTGGAAGGCTACATATTGTGTGATTCCAACTATATGACAATCTGGAAAAGGCAAAACTATGGAGACAATAAAAATCAGTGGTTGCCTGGGATAGGGGGTGGGAGGCACATAGGCAAAGCACAGAGGGTTTTTAGGGCAGGGCAAATATGCTGTGTGATATTATAATCATGGCTATTTTTCCTTATAGATCTGTTTAAAACCACAGTGTGTACAGCACCGAGTGGATCCTAAGGTATTTGGGAGATTATGATGTGTCCACATAGATTCATCTTTGGTTAAAAATATATATACGTATACTGTGTTGATGTTGACAGTGGAGAAGGCTATACATGCGTAGGGGCAGGAGGTATATGGGAAACCTCTGTGCCTTCCTCTCAATTTTGTCATAAACCTAAAACTGCTCTAAAAAAAATTAGTCTTAAGAAATGTTAATATGGGACGCCAGGGTGGCTCAGTGGCTCACCGTCAGCCTTTGGTTCAGGTCGTGATCCCAGGATCCTGGGATCGAGTCCCCACATCGAGTCCCCGCATCGGGCTCCCTGTGGGGAGCCTACATCTCCCTCTGCTTATGTCTCTGCCTCTATGTCTCTCATGAATAAATAAACAAAATCTAAAAATAAAATGAAATAAGTTTATTTTTTTAAAAAAAAGAAATGTTAATACAGTAACACCAAGGTTTGGTTAGAATGTTGAGGAATGGGACCTCACACACATGCTCATAGGTGTGTATATTTGGCAGTACTGGTAAATTCAGCAATTCTACTGAGAGAGATACATACTAGAAAAAAATGTTTCGTTTGCACAGTAGGATAGAGGCACTAGAATATGCACTGCAGCATTTTGCAAAAGGCAAAGAAAAACGGAAACAGCAAAAATATCAATCAAATGGAGAGAGGATAAATAAATTACACTATATTCATAAAATGTAATTCTATACAGCAAACTAATCAAAAATGACACAACATGGAGCAATCTCCCAAAAACAAAAAGTTAGATTAAAAAAGCAAGTTATAAAAGGATCCTACCAAGTGACAGCATGTACGTGAAGTTTCAAAATGTGCAAAACACAACTGTTTATTTTTAAAAATATACACATATACAGTAACAATGTAAAAAACGCACGCATACCATTGAAACCTACCAAACTTGGGATAACAGATATCTCCAGTGAGGGAGAGTGTGAGAGAAGAAGCAAAGGGAGAAGGGGGAGGATATAAACTGGGGGTCCCAGGAGATTTCAAGTGTAACTCTAAGATTTTGTGGCAAAAAAAAAAAAAAAAGCTTTCAATGCAGCTGGGAAGTAGGCACATACGTGTTTGTTACTTGTTTGTATTTTTTGGTATGTTTAAAATACTTCATAATGAAAATGTTTAAGCCTACTATGATCTTAAGGACTATTTATAGAAGTGTGGCAGCAACGTGGTAGAGAGAAGACTCCCACTCTAGGCTGGATTAGGCGAATTCCTTAGGAAGTACCATGTGCATACTTGGACCACAGACGAACAGGTGTTGACGAGTCAGCAGTGACGAGGACCTCGTCCAGGACCAGTGACCAGACACAAACTAGGTTAGAAAAAACAAAAAACCAGAGGGATGCACCTGGAATGTTTAGCTGGGAGTCAAAGACTTTCTGACATTTACAAGCCGTGGGGCATGCCAGCAGCTCATGGAATGTCATCCTAGAAAGTGGCAGCTGGCCAGCGACCACTTTGTATTCCACCAAGGATACAAGTTCAGACGAGAGACAAATATTGTTCGGTTCTCAGCCTCACCCTCGTCACAGGGCAGCTCTGGCAATACAGATTCATCATGAAAAGAATAAGTGGATAGGACGCACAGAGCCAAGCCTTCCTTGCCTTGCCAGAAAGGCACAGATCCCGTGGCTGCCTGCACTGGATCCCCTGAAAGGCACAGCAGCCCAACAGTGAACTCGGAGTACCTTGTGGTCTTTCAGATCATCACTCTTGGTCTCAGTCTGAGCCCTGGAGTGAGTGCTGTGTCTAAGTGATTAGATGCAGCCATCTATTTACATTCACTGAGCTTACCAATAAATGGGCAAAGAGCTCATTTGTGACACTAAGTACAGCTTTCGCTCTACCGTGCACAGTCAACAACAAGCTTCCAATCGTTTCTATTCCATTAAACATTGCAAATTAGAGTCCAAGGAGGAAGCTAATTTCCAATCAAACAGAAGAACCAAGGGGACCCAAATCTGTTCCCGTTTTTGCCCAGATGGCCATGTAGGCACACACTCACAAGCCGACTCGCCCACTTCAAAATATAACAGAGCAAACACACCAAAATAAACAAGTGACTAGATCCTGTGTCATGTGCTCTTTTGCTTTTATTATATCACCCACTTTTGGAAACAACTCAAGGGACAGGCTTTGGATGCTCCAATATTTTGTGGAGAGGTACAGACACTGTAAATGGGTCGGCTTCCTGACTTGGTCCTCTTGCACTGACGCTAGAAGATTTTGCCACAAATGCCCAGGCAGCCTGGAAGCACACTACAATCTTCCATTTGAGCTGATAATACACTCGTCCAAATGAGAGCAGTACAACCACATTTCAGACCAATTTATTCTACTTGAATATAATGCGTCTCATTAATCTCTTCCATCTGTTGTTTATGTGCATGGACAATTCTAGTGGGAAATATAAAGGACTGACACGGGATTTACTACTTGGGCCTCTGAGTCCAGCTTTAATTTGTAAGGAGTTACTATTCCTGCAGATGGGACACAGATATCTCAGAACTGGCTCTCCCCCCAGTCCCACTGACATTGTGAGAACTTCTCCGTCTGCCCGGGCAACGTTCCCATGGCCAGTGCCACACAGATGCTCATGTGTCAACCTAGCCTGGTATCATCAGAAGTCAAAGGCAGAATAGGATTTCCAAGACAGGAACAGAGGGCTGCCAACTCTTATTCAGGCGTTTTTCCTCTTCCTCCTGCCACTGCTCTCAGATTGATTCATCGCTCAGTGCACTGTCCCCCAGGCTCCGGACAGGACAGACAAAAGTCGGTGTCAGTCGGTTTTATATTCAGTAATGGGCAGCTGAAAGTGCTCAAGTGAGAAGACTCTGACATTAAATTGGCTCCACTGAGGATTGGGGATTACTGGCTTCAGCCCTTGCAATCCCCACATCACCGAAGATAATCAACATCTTTGAGGGAAAATTAACACCTTCTGAAAAGCCAACCTGAAAGCTCCTAGTATAATTAGGTGGGGAAAGCTATGTGTGTTCATTAGTTCAACAACTTTCTGAGGGTCCAATATGTGTCATGCTTTGTGCTGGACCCTGGGACCCTCAGGGGTACAAGGAACGGACACAATCCATACTTGCCTAAATTATTCAGTGCCCTTGTGGGTTGAATTGTGTTCATCTCCCGAAGTCCTAGTCCCTAGGACCTGAGCATGTGACCTGATTTGAAGTCAGTCATTCCAGAGGTAACCAAGTTAAAATGACATCATCAGAGTGGACCTTAATCCAATATGACTAGAGTCCTTATAAAAAGGGGAAATGTGGAGATACACACACACACACACACACACACACACACACCTGTGAAGATGACAGCAGAGATCAAGGTGATGCTTCTATTGAAGCATCTGAAAATTGCCAGGGAACTATTAGAAAGCAGTCAAGAGGCATGGGAATCTTTTCTCATCCAGGCCTACCTTGGACTTGCAGCTTCTATAACATGAAGCAATGCATTTCTGTTGTTTGAACTACCTAGTTTGTGGTATTTTGTACAGCAGTCCTAATAAACCACATACATGTGTCTTCTACCAAATAATATCACCTAGAAGGGAAGAATCTGTGAAAAATTAGAAAAGCCTTTTCTGATTTCCAGCTGAGGGATCCAGCTGCCAATAAACATGCCAACTTACATCTCTCCCAACGGCAACAAGCATTCCCAGCTATGCATGATCCCAAGACACAGCTCTGCCCCGGCTGCCTCTTAAGGAACTGGGACCAGAACAAGTGAGGGCTCCTTGGAGTCCTGTCGATGGGACCGTAAGGATCAATGGAATAAGAAATAATGAAAGAGAAAGAACCTCTCCAAAATTTCCCTGGGGTGTTCCAAGATTATCCTGCCACTTTATTGATCTCGAAAATATCCAGGATATACTGGCGGCTTCAAAGATGGAAAATGTCTACATTGCTATTTTTAACCTGGGTTCTAACCCCAATTATGCTATTGTGAACTCTGTGACCTCAGGCAAGCCTTGTCTCCTCTTTGAACCTCAAGTCACCCAATTGTAGAGTGGGAATTTAGACTAAAAGGTACATAGGTTGTCTCTTCAAATTCCGTTGCTTTGCAGCTCACTAGTGTTGGATAGTGTATGAAAGTATAATAGTCGTGATGGTGGTGATGGTAAGCATGAGTGCTTATTCGACCAAGTTTTGGCTTAACAAGTTTTTAAGAGTCAATGAATTTAGGCCATGCAACTCTTTTATAAGAAAAATAAAAGCAAATAGCTGTGATCATTCTTAAATTCCTCCATGTACTCTGACTCAGGGGAATAAAAAAGTTGCTGTCTCAAGGAAGAGAAGTGACTGTCACAGCAGTGTGTGCTAGGGCCCCTAACCCTTAGAGCCCCAGAGGAAATGGCTTGGTCTGCCCTGCATGCTAGACACGGGGCCTGAAGTCAGCTGTAGCCACCACATCCTGGGCAAACAACCCAACACAACACGTGGGCCTGTTAGCAAATTCTCATAAACCATTATGCAGAGGCCACTGGCCAAAAAGCCATTGACGGAGAATTCGGTGTATGATGAAATCATTGCTAAGAATCCTATCCAGTCTAGAAACATTTTCTATGAAAAATAACTCCTCTCAGAAAGATGGCTAAAGGCTTCTAGGTAATGCTAGGGGTCAATACGTCCGTCTAGAAATATGAAGCCATGGGGCAGGCCTGGAGGAGAAGGTCATAGGGACCATCTCTCCTCTCACAGAGTGGGACATAGGGCCAAGATGACCAGGCACACTCCATGGTGGCCACCTGCTACAGGGAAAGAATTTAAGAGCCCAGAAAGAACATTTCTTGGATCTCTCTGTTGCCGAGACAAGGAAGTATATGGTGAAAATTTACGGCTTAATTCAGCCTCTTTTAATGCCGTCTTTATAACTGGAGTATCTTCAAAAATTATATCAGTGAAAGCACTTTGAAAAGTGAATTAAAATATTTTTTATATTCTTATTAATGCTAAAACCAAAACTTCAGTGTGCATTGTGCTATAATGGAAGATAAATCGCTGATTAAATTTGAATCAATTATCCATTACTAAATTTGATGCTATTTATTCACATCTATAGATCAGTGAGTTTGTCTTAAACCATCATTCTATAATGAACTCCTGAGTAGAGGGGCAATCAAAACTGTAAATTCATATCTCCTTGAACTAAAAAGAATCTTCTGGAACATTTATTCTAACTCTCTATCTTTATACTGAGAATTCTGAGGTGTGCAAAGAAATAAAGTGAGGTACCCAAGATTACATAGCTGGTCGGAGGCAGAGATAACAGGAATCCCAGAGCTTCTGACATCAGGTAAGCCAAGACTCTGCACTATGCTCACCACCTCCTAGATGCCCTCAGACCCTTCCCTCACTCATCAATGCCTCTCCATCGGCCTGGTTCTTCATTTCTATCTTCTGTGCATGAGGGCTTGGAGCTGACCATCTATAAAGTGGAAATGTCTTTAAAATTATATTTTTGAATCTAGAAGCATCATTTTTTAAAAATTTTTTTAAAATTTATTTATGATAGTCACAGAGAGAGAGAGAGAGTGAGAGAGGCAGAGACATAGGCAGAGGGAGAAGCAGGCTCCATGCACCGGGAGCCCGACGTGGGATTCGATCCCAGGTCTCCAGGATGGTGCCCTGGGCCAAAGGCAGGCACTAAACCACTGCGCCACCCAGGGATCCCTAAAAGCATCATTTTAAGTAACTAGGCTTATAGTCAGAATTTTCCACTGAGTTCTACAACCGAATAACCTGGATCTCATTTGCTAGACTTTCTTCCCTAATCCCCCTCCCCCAGTCCTCCATTTAAAAAAGAAAAGAAAAGCAGGAAGAAGGAACAAGGAAGGAGGCTCTACACACCTAGAAGAATGCAAAACCTGTCCCTGGTCATCAAGACCTGGCGGAAGCCCAGGCAAAAGCTGAGAAAGTTTTAAGGAAATGGGCCTTAAAACTAGAGGGTTCCCAGGGTGAGGAGCAGCCAAACTGGGTGTGACCTGAAGGTCTAGCTTCTGTGGGTAAATCACTCAAGTCAATGAAGTTTGATGGGAGAAAAGAAGCTGGGGAAGCTCTTAGCCTTGGCCCAACGCTTCCTGCACAGGAACCTCCACCCTTAGCACTCTGGTGCCTACTGTTGTCAACTGCAGCTTTTGACCCATGATCCCACAGTCCATGGCAGACCCATCTGTAACTTTGGGGAGGCACCAGTTTAAATACACATATTTCAAGTGGGCCTTGAAAAAGTAAGTCTCTTGGCTAACTCATGGGCCTAGCTAGGTTTCTGACTTTCATACTTCACCAGCCCATATCTTTTTTCTTCTGACCTCAACTTCTAACACGAGAGAGTAAGTTAGAATGGCATCTGTATATGTGATGACTTTGGAGCTCTCGTGTTTTTCCCAAAAGTCAAAGATTTAGTCTGCAAAACCTGTCTGTGGAAGGCATCAGAGATACCTGTGGCTGAAGACTGAAGTAGAATGATCTTTCGATCTATTTGCCTTGAAATTCTTTCATTCTCTTGGCAGTTTACCTGCTGTCTCTGCTTAGTCTTCGGTTCTATTTCTTCTCCTTCATTATGGCTTTTTCCCCTAGTTGTCTAACCTAACAATCTTTCATGTTGCTACTCTAGGGCCTTCTAATGCCTTGCTAGTGTGGTGGCGGACCTCAGCTCTCCAGAGCAGAGATTCGGATAGAGAGTGCCAGTAGAGCTAAGTGACACTCTGTTGCTTCCTGTAGCCCCTTTTAGCTAGTTTCATCCAAATAGAAGAACCCTGGGGGGGGGGGGGGGGGACATGTATCCATGTATAGGGGTCAGATAACTATAGACATATTCAGCAGGTTGGCAAGAAATTACCAGAAACCAAGCTGCACAAGGAGACCTCAAGGAAGCCTCTCGCCTCAGAGAAGGAGCCAACCTGCATTGACTCAGCAGAAGGCCCTAGAGGAGTGAAGTGGTCCCAGGAACCACACAATGACCGTTTCCTGGGATCCTTTCCCAATTCCACCAGTCCCACAGTTTTTGTGGATGACAGAGGCAGGGAGGCCATGTCCCTAGATACTTTGCTGGAGAACAGTAAATATCAGCAATCTGGAATTTAGCAGCAGGAGGAGCATTGAGCAGAAAAGTGTGGGGGCAAGGCAGCTCTAGTGGTGAGTTTGCCACCTGTCAGGTGGAGTGGTAGACTCAGGGGGTCAGGGGGGAAGAGCAGTGAGTGGTGTGTGCAGCTGCTCTTCTGGGTGGCCATGGGGATCTGCAGGAAACAGCCCCTACATGGCAGTGAGCTATGTTCCAGCCACAATAGCCCAAGAAAATCCCCAGGAGCAATCCACCAGGAGACCAACACGGGGTGGTAAAACTAAAAGCTCCCAAGAGGATCACTTAGATTAAAGACTTCCAGTGAACTCTGAGACATTCTCCAGGAGGGAGGGAATTGACATAGAAAGGGACCCGGATTCCTGCGGTCAAGAAGGTGGAAAGATCCAGGAGTATTTGGGCCTGCGTAGGAATGTGATCTTTCTTTTCTTGAGGGTCATAAGGTCAGACACATTAAGTTTAACAACATAAAGAAGGAATTTGTGGCTAGCTGTTAACAATTCGCCAGAAGAGGGGATCCCTTAAATTCTCTGTGAACCACTGTGCATGATTTGGCATAGATACAGCCATAAAAGAAGTAAATCGTCAAAACCAAGAAGGCTTGTGAACCCTAGGTGGGCACCATAGGAAACGCAGTATGCTACAGGATAGTGATGCTCAGAAATAATCCTACCAAGAGTTTTTAATTGTTTTTTTTTTAAGAGTTTTTAATTGTGTGATATATGGTGTGCATGCTTTTTTTTTTTTTTAATTTCTTCTCATTCACATAAGCAGCGTTTTTGTGTATATGTGCCTCTGATTATTGGGCATCTGCTTTGGCCTCTAGTTCCCCCAAATTCTATGCACCCTGTGTAGACCTGTACCTATTAGTGATGCCAAAGATGGCCCGGAAGCCTTTTGACAACATGATGTCACCTTAATGCTCTACCTTTAGTGCACTTCCTTTCCGCTGACTCCATAGAGCACTGCTCTACCTTTTGGGACAAGAAAGCGAAGAGACTAAGGCAGAGACTAACTCTTCTCCTTGAGAAGGCTCTAAGGATTGAGGGGGCTCTCTTTGTGTGTGCCATAAAAACTGTAAATACTTACTGTTAAAAAAAAAGTTAGATGATAGAAATATATAAAAGTAAAATATAAAAGTCCTCTTGGTTTTCAACAGTCCTCACTCCCATGTAGATGATCCAGACTCCCTAAAATAGACACCATGGAGAGATTGGGTATGTGTTTTTATTTTCCAAGCATATCAAACAACATCTCCCAACGCACACACCAAGAAATGTAATCATACCAAACATAGCATAAGCATCTTGCTATTTTCAATAATACTCCCTTGGACAACGTTGTGTGAGCACTTACAAATTTTCCTTATTATAGTGTTTAATAGCTGCATGGTTAGTCCATTCTAATTTAGTTTAGTCCATCTTTTATTAATAGACACTTAAGTTATTTTGAGTTTTTTGCTCTTGCAAAGAACACTACAAATGTTTCTTTGTGCAGATCTCCTTGCACACTTGGATAATTTATTTTGAAAGATAAATTTCCTGAAGTAAAATTGCTGGATCAAAGGGTATATGTGGCGTTTTGTATCTTGATGCATATTTTCAAAATATTCACCAGAGAGGAGAGGTGGTGTTTGCAGATATGGAATGTGTCATCGTTTGAGGTCTTGATACACTGCAATCTTGCCTATTTGGCTTAGAAGTAAAATCCTGGGCTTCCATCATGACTAAAAGAAATCTCTGGTCCTCCTGGACGTTAGAAATTCAGCAAGTTTACACAGCTTCATCAGTTTATTTATGGGCTAGGTGGTCTTCAGCAGTTACGGAGGAGGTGGTATTTCCAAGTCCCAGAAGGTTGGCACAACAGGGTCCTTAGGGAGATGGTTGCGATCGACCTCCTCACTTGACAGATTTGGAGCTGTGGGTGGATGCTGTCTCTGGGTGTGCATCTCCCTGTCCCCATCCTTCTGTGAGATGTGGGTGTTCATCAGTCATCCAGAACTTCTGGGTCTTCCCAATGCAACCTTGGTGGAGGTGGGGAGGACCTGCTTTTAAGCTACAGCTGCCACCAAGGGTATGAGAGGTGCTTCCAAAATGTACATCATTCCAGTGTGAATACACAGCACCTGCCCCAGTATGAACAAAGTGATGACAATATGTGTGTTGAACAACAGATTGAAGTATAAATCTATCTCCTGTGGCATGACTCATTCTTCGGCATGTGATCTGTGGGAGCATCCCTCTCCATCCCAGCCTTCATGTCGCAGCCCTTGGAGTCACAGCTTCCTCCCTTCCAGAAGTTAGAGGAAGGAAATGTCTACCAATTTTCCCACCTCTTCTCCCTCTCTCTTTCTCTCTCCTCACCAAAAGAAGCCTGGCTCCTTGAGTGGTCAGACCGGCGAGAAGGTAAAGCTAGCCATAGCTCCTGTCTCAGAAGAGGTCTTCCTGAACACAGGCCAGCTCTGACTACCTGCACCCCTTGTCTGGGTCATTGATTCAGGCTCCTTGTGGCCCGAGCTCCAAGCTGGCCCTGTCTGGCCTCAGAGGAGGAGGATATTTTCAGCTGACTTCTGGTTTGATCTTTTGATTGATACAGGACACACAGGAAGAAAGGGATTTTATTAATTGCCTGTCTTGAAACCATAACATTCTCCCTCAAAGCCCATGAGCTTAAGAGCTCAAGACAGGAGAAATGGATCCCCATTATTCATCTGACAAATGCTCGATGGCTTTCTGTGTGCAGAAGCTGGTGACCACAGGATCCTTTCATTTTTCCCTCAAGTATATTCAGTAAGGCAATGCCCCTTTTACCTGGACTGCCTGGACTGATAGGATTGGGATCCAGGGACCCTCTGGA
The DNA here is from genome assembly GCF_053574225.1 of Canis aureus. Taxonomy (NCBI): domain Eukaryota; kingdom Metazoa; phylum Chordata; class Mammalia; order Carnivora; family Canidae; genus Canis; species Canis aureus. The sequence goes on along the minus strand of NC_135625.1, from coordinate 32,049,755 downwards.
ACATCAGCAGGCTGGTTAGCAAGGGGGCAGAGGTGCCTGCAAAGCTGAATTGCAAATAAGAATTCTGAGACCACACAGAAGCACACACACACACACACACACATGCACACACACACACACACACTGGTGGGGGGGTCAGCAGTAAGAAAAGAACTTAAATATAATGGAACTATAGCTCTGGAATTGTTAAGAGTGTTCCCGATTTATTGTCAAGGGAGGGAAACCAAAAAACAAGTTGCAGACTAATGCATTTACTTTAATTATATTTGAGTAAAAACAAACCAAAAAAGAATCTATCTATATGTAAATATTCATTTGCATCTGTTTGAATGAGCAAGGGAAAATCGCACAAAGTAGACAGCAGGTGTTAGTGCTGGTGGTTCAAGCGGATGGGGCTGGAGAGAGGGCCGAAGGAGACGACTGGCTTTCATTTTATCTATCTTCACACCATTTCCATTGTGACAGTAAGCATGTATCACTTTTGTATTAAAAAACAACAATAGAAGAAATTAGATGGAAATGAAAAGAAAATGTGAGTTCCAAGTTAGTCTATTTCCCTGTGTTTGGGAGGGAAGAAGTAGAGAGGGGGAAGCAAGGGACAGAACAGTGTATATCATATGATCTATTTATGTCAACGAAAATGATTCATTCACACATATGCTGGTATTGCATCAAAATATCTTTCAGTACAGTTTGAAATATTTGTCATGGGTATGCAATTCTTTCATTTGTCAAAAAATTTAATTATATTTATGAATAATTTATAATACAAGGAGAAAGTGCTTGTGATGTATTAAACAAAAGAGCAGTATATCAACCCACTTATATATTAAAATTTCAAGATTAAGGGAATAGTAGGGGAAAACGCACAGACAAAAGACTGAGTGACAAGGTGCTGCAATGTCAATAGTGACGGTTAAATTATAGGTGGTATTTGCTAAAACAAACAATAGGTCCTGGGAGCATGACTTTACCTCTGATGCTTCAGGGTTGGGAAAGGTCTCACCCAGTTGTGGCCAGACCACAGATCCTAGAACCCTGCACCTACCTGGTATCCATTGGAGGTCCTGAATGACACCCTTAGCGTCATCTAGGACACAGGAGGGATGGCAAGAGAAATAATGTAGCTGGCACAGAGAGAGAAGCAGCTGCCAGCCCCCACCCCACTTTCAAGGTCTATATCCTCTTTTCCAACTACACACAATATTATGAAAGATGGGGAAAAATCTCCATTGATTTGAATAGAAGTTAAGAATGTCTTATGTTAAACAGCTTCCTTTAACTGGAGACACTTAGAACACAGACTCAGAGTTAGACTGCGTGGATTCAAATCCCAGCTCTGAGATCTGGGTCAGGTGCAGGCTTCTTCAGCTCTCTACACCTTGATGTTTTCATCGGCAAAATGGGACAATAAAAATAATAGCCTATGCCTCATAGTGTCATCATGAAGAATCAACAAGAGTTCTAAAAATCTTCAGATAATGCTTCAAACACAGTACCATATAACTGTTTGCTATTGTTATTAATAATATGATTCCTCTCACATTTAAAAAATGATGGCATTGGCACACCTGGGTGGCTTAGCGGTTGAGTGTCCGTCTTCAGCTCAGGGAGTGATCTTGGGTCCCGGGATGGAGTCTCACATTGGGCTCCCTGCATGGAGCCTGCTTCTCCCTCTGCCTATGTCTCTGTCTCTCTCTGTGTGTCTCTCATGAATAAATATATAAAATTTAAAAAAAAAAAAGAAGAAAGAAGAAAAAAGAAAAAGAAAGAAAGAAAGAAAGAAAGAGAAAAAAAGAAAGAAAGAAGAAAGAAGAGAAAGAAAGAAAGAAAGAAAGAAGAAAGAAAGAAAGAAAGAAAGAAAGAAAGAAAGAAGAAAGAAAAAGAAAGAAAGAAAGAAAGAAAGAAAGAAAGAAAGAAAGAAAGAAAGGAAGAAAGAAAGAAAATGATGGCATTAATTCTTGGTCTATCATCATGGCTTTAATTTTTATGATTTGTTGGAGGTCAAAGTTGTGTCTGGAAAATACATAGATCTCTGGGGGTGCCAGCCTGGCTCAGTCAGAAGGACATGTGACTCTTGATCTCAGGATTGTAAGTTCAAGCCCCACATTGGGATTAGAGATTACTTAAAAATAAATTCTTTTTTTAAAAGAAGAAAATACATGAATCTCTACTGAGGAAGGGCCACAGGGCCAAAACAAATGGTACATGAAAGCCCTTCCCAAACTGGTGCTCCCGTGAAGGCTTGAGTCTGAGAGCCTAGGGGTCCTGCAGAAAAGTTATGCATTGAGGTAGACAGTAGAGACAAAAGACAGTCTCAACAGGAAACATCTCACACCAAGTCTTGGAGTTTTCTTTAGCAGTTTTAAGAAGTTCTGTACTATTTCAACTCCGAAAGCTAACCAACCAGGTCTGAACCAACCATGCCTGAAGTGCTCATTATATTTCATGGTTTGTGTGGTTCTTGGAGACACCACATCACACCCTGTTTCATGAACCAAAAAGAAGATTCTACAACTGATACACCAGTTGCCTCTCCTTGTATAAATACACAGGTAAGGGACAACAGCCATACAACGAAATGAATATCTGTAAATATTGTGCATGTAGCTCTGTTTTTAGGTACTTATTTACTTGGAATTCCCACATCTTCATTCAATCACATTCTGCCCAGGTAGAACCTGTTTTCCACAAAGTGTCCCCTAATCACTCCCAGATCCCATGGATATCCTGCCCTTTGAATTCTTCAGCCTCCTAAATAATTTCCAACTTAGTTATATACTGGCTTGCGTTGTTATAAGTGTTGCCTATGGGTTTATCTCTCTTCTTGATAAACTTCTTGATAATAAATGATGGAAATCTACTCTCTCCTCCCCCTTCCCCACGCCTGAAAAAGAAAAAAGGCTGAGCATACTATGAAACTTAATATAGAATCATAAGCTCATGGAACACCTGGGTGGGTCAGGCAGTTAAGCAGCTGCCTTCGGCTCAGGTAACCATGCCAAGGTCCCAGAATCAGGCCCCACTCAGGCTTCCTGCTCAGTGAGGAGTCTGCTTCTCTCTCTCCCTCTGTCCCTCCCCTCACTTGTGCTCTCTCTCTCTCTTGCTCTCTCATTCTCTCTCTCAAATAAATACATAAAATCTTAAAAAAAAGAACAAAAAGAAGAAGAAGAAGAAAAGAAGAATAAGAAGAATAAGAATAAGAATAAGAATAAGAATAAGAATAAGAAGAAGAAGAAGAAGAAGAAGAAGAAGAAGAAGAAGGAGAAGAATCATAGGCTTACAGAATTCTCAAGCTAGAAGGAACTTAAATCTATGAAAGGACTCTTTCTGGAAGATGAAGAAGCTCGTGAAGCATCACCTACCAGGATGACTATCATGGACACTGCCAATAAACACACATGACATAAACATCAAGAATGACACCCAGTGCCCTTGAAATCAAATGTGCACCATCTCCTATGACAGACCTAGACACAGCACAATTCTAAAGCAACCTCTGATAGACCCAAAGGAGACCTAAAACCATCTTCCCCCAGCTGTTGAGACGGGACTCAGGAGATTTCCCGGTGCTGTTCTTTTTTATCATTTTTTGCACTACACATGCAAAGGGAGAGCAACAAGGTGACCAGCCCTAAAGTCTCAGCCAGTAAACCATGGAAACCAGCTCCCTAGTTCTTACTGCAAAGCACTGTGTTAACACGTGATTTGATCCTATTAGTCACATTAACGGGGAAATTCTGTGCAGAGTTTTATCCCTTTATGCTAATCTATCTTTCTCATAAAATGTAAATAGGGCTAACCATTCAGCCCAGGATACTTTTCACCATTATATGAGAAAAAAGAACTGCTGGCAGGGGCGCAGGGTGGGTGAACACAGACACCAGCAGCAGGACCCGTGTCTTGGTTCCTTCGTCCACTAGTGAGCACAAACGGAATGAGGAAATCAGTGCCCATAGTGACTAGTGGGGACTTTGGAGTACATCAAACCCTGCGCTTTCCTCCCTTTATAAGGGATACATGGTAAGATGGAATGAGACTTCTCTCTTCACCAAGAAACTTCTTGAATCCTGTGAGTCATTGTGCCATTGGCAAGTGAGGGAACAACTCTGCAGCCTGGGTTTGGTGTTGGGGTTTCTGAATTCTGCTGTGATTAATCTCTGAAAAATCTTCTTCCTCTTACCTGCATCCATTAGACTATGCACCGGTCGGCAACTGTGTGCCTTCCATCTCTGTATCCTAGGACAGGCAAAGAACTGGGCACCCAGTAAGGGCTCCAGATGTATCCATGGAACTGATTTGAAGGTGAGCAGAGTAGACAGTGGGCAGGCTACGGCCCCTGACAGCAACCAGCCCCTTCAAAACACCTTCCCGCTACCCACCGCCCATCGCCACTCCTCTTTTCTGCACATCTCTGAGGTTGAGCAGGTTGGCCCCAACTACAGAGCAACCCGCATCGGGCTCTCCCCCAACTGAGCAAGCTAACATTTGTTTACCGATGCTCCCAGTTTAGGCAATGCTCCCCCACCTCCCCCAATTATCATGCATCAGAACGTAGCCTGAATAGGGGTAATAAAATGATCACGCATGTTCTGCCTACAGGCCTTCCATGAGCTGCAAGAAGAATATTAATTATGTGTCCAATTTGTTTGCACTGCCTAGGGGAAGCCCACTGCACATCTTTAATCTGCTCTTGGTTTCCTGTCTGGGGAGGGGCAGGCTGACTCTCTCTACAGACTTTCAGATTCAAACCTAGCATTTATGTCAAGCTGTCCTGATCCAGGAGAAAGCACATGGAAATCTGATGGGGGAAAGTTGTGTTTTTTTATTTTTTTCCCAAGGGAGGAGTACCATTAGGGTAACGCAACAGAACCTTTAAACAGTTCTGAAATGATTTGCTTCTACATCTATTTCAAACACAGGATATTTCTATTTTCATAACAGTCCGTGATGATGACTACCAGAATGTACTGCCTCTCTGTCAAGTTTTGCCCCTCAAAGTTTACCCACTGCCCAGATTTCATACAGTTTTTGAATAGTAGAATTGCAAGAACCCCCTCAAGGCTACTAGATAATACTAATTATCTTTCCAGTTCCAGAACATGGACCTAAAGCTTTGGCTAGCCCTACAGTCTAGGTCTTTCTATAACATCCTACGTATTTATAGTCTTGTACTCCAATGAATGTCCAAAAATATGGAACTGTAGCTGTACCTATGATTTATTTTTCAGCATTTCCTGAAATTGATTTTACTGTAAATTAAATGAGCTTTAGAAAGAGAAATATGTTTAAGGAAGAAACAGATATTTCTCGCCTGACCTAGAGTCTGCTATATTTAGACTTCGAGAAAAATCATTCATTTTTCTAGCAAACTTGGAAACCATTTCTTAAGCTAATTTTCTAGGCAAGAGGAAGGATTTTCTGATTACACTTTGGCAGGCAGTAATCTTTGACAGGATAAGCCTTACAAGCACTTTATCGACCTCGCTTTTAAAACACACTCCACATGAATCGTTCTATTACATTTCTTTTAAAAGAACATAATAATATGTTTAATGCATTAAGGAACAATAAAGATTATACAAACTAGTCAATCAAAAAGTACAAATGGGCTTTACTAAGTGGCTATGGTTGGCCTAGATTTTCAGTCTACATAATTGATCCTACACAGATGTAAGGATATTTTCAGCCAGCTATGATGAGGGTGACCTGGAGCCTTCTTCGGTGATTCCAGCCGACACAACATGCTCACATGTAGATGTCTCAACATTCCATGCTCCTTAGCACCGTGGTCCTTGTGGCTGATTAAATACAAACCATCATCACTGAAAAACACACATGCACATATGCATTTCATAGCACCTGTTGTCTTTCCTTATACAATGATCCATATCATGGATCACCCCAGCAAGAACAGGACTAGGGTGCAATGGTGAGGCAATTGCCTTGGGAACAAAATTTAGGATGATACGATACCAAAAAAACCCTCAGTTATCAGGATAAATAATGTTTTAATGCAATAGTTAGGAAAATAAATTTTTTATTTTAAGATTTTAATTATTTATTCATGAGAGACACAGAGAGATAGGTAGAGACATAGGCAGAGGGAGAAACAGGCTCCCCAGGAAGAGGCTGATGTGGGACTCAATCCTGGATCCCAAGATCACACCCTGAGCCAAAGGCAGGCACTCAACTGCTGAGTCACCCAGGCAAGTCCCAGGAAAATAAAATTTAATGCAAAAAATTAAAAAAAAAAATCATTGATGAACAAAATATCAAAAATTTAAATAACAGTAAAACTCAGTCTGTACCTGTACAACCTTGCCTCACTTGCCCTACCGTAATCTTGGCTCTTGTTCCAATAAAACTTTATTTACAAAAACAAGAAGCAGGCTGTGGGCCATGGTTTGCCAAATTGATTTTTTATATTATGTTAACTAACATACTAATTTTTTTGGTACCTCTTTAAATTTCATATTCTTGTCCTGGCTAAACAGTAAATATTATGAGGGTAAAAACCAAGTATTAACTCATCTTCCATAGATAACAAGTACTCACTAAATTCTCACAAGTGATTCTCAGAGTTAATACTTTACATTCAAATCATCTCCCTAAATTTAGTTCTCAATTTTTTAGTTAAAAAAAAACCCACACATATATTCCCCTTAAGAGAAATGGAAATATATAGCATGAACTATAAATATAATCATTATATTTAATATGGATGTTCTACTTCTAGCAACTTATCATAAGAAACTAATTCAGCCAAGCAAAAAGATACAGGTATGAAAATGTTCATGGCAGCATAATTTCCAAGCTAGGGGAGCTGTTTAACATCTTATGGCATATTAATATAATGAAATCATATGTATTATTAAAGAAAATAATTTTTTAAAGACTATTTAAAAGTTTGAAACAATTTGTATCATAAAGTAATAAAAATTAACAGAATATAGGGCACCTGGCTGGCTGGGTCGGTGGAGCATGCAACTCTTGATCTCAGGGTTGTGGGTTTGAGCCCTATGTTTGGCGTAGAGATTCCTTAAAAATAAAATCTTTTAAAAGTTAACAAAATACTGTGGAAAATAAGCCAATATGTACAATTAGAAATTAATATGCAAAATAAACTTTTTATTTATAAAATCACATTTTCATAATTTTTACTAAATTATTTTTTAAATGTGCTTTCATAGAGCTTCTACTAAAATAATTTTATTTTTTTTTTTTTTTTTTTTTTTTTTTTTAAATAATTTTAATAAAAGGGTGCCTGGGTGGCTCAACCTGTTTATTGTCCAACTCTTGATTTTGGCTCAGGTATTGATCTCAGGGTCATGGGATCAAGCTCTGGTCGGGCTCTGCACTCAGCTTGGGGTATGCTTGAGATTCTCTCTTTTCCTCTCCCTCTACCTCCTCTCCCCCTCGTGCTCTCTCTCAAATAAATAAATAAAATCTTTAAAAATAAAATAAAATAAGTTTAATGAAAACAGTTTGAATAAAATAGTCTCTACACAGAGTTAGCCCAATACATGTATCAGGTTTCCTCTCCTGATGAATATCCCAACACTTGGTAAGAGGAATTGAAAACCCGAGAACAAAAAGTACTCTTTCTTTTACTTCCAGCCAATGATTTCATTCTTGACTCTTCACTTTTCTTACCAAGCTTTCAAAATCACCCTATGTAAAAGCAGGGCAAATACTAGGGGAAATCACTTGGAGAGGATTTAAATACCACAAGTTTCCACTTCAAATGTAGATGAGCATAGAGATAAGGAAAAAGGAAAAGAGTTCTAGAGCAGAGATCAGTAAATTAAGGTCCTTAAACCCAATCCACGTTGAAAAATAAGAATGGTTTTTATATTTTTTAAGGGTAGAGAACAAAGAGGAAGAGGAAAAGAGGAAATGGTAGAGACCTACATGGCCAAAAAATCTAAAATATTTACCATCTGATCTTGAGCAGAGGAAGTTTGCCAATCTCTGCTCTAGGAGAAAACATACACTTCTATGTGTTAGTCTACTGTATGTATTTTTAAATTAGTGGCTTTTACTTTTTTAGAGCAGTTTCAGGTTTACAGAAAAATTGAGCAGAAAGCACAGAGAGTTCCCACATAGCTTTCCACCCCACCACACACACACACACACACACACACACACAGTTTCCCTTATTATTTTACATAAGTGAAGTAATTTGCTACAATTGATAAATCAATATTGATACATTATTAACTACAGTCCATTGTTTATATTAGTGCTCTCTCTTAGTGTTGTACAGTTCCATGGATTTTGACAAATGCATGATATTATATATCTACCATTATAGTGTCATACAGAATATAGTTTCACTGCCCTAAAAATCTCCTGTACTTTACCTATTCACCCCTCTCATTCTCCTGAAACACCTGGCAACCACTGATCTTTTTACTGTCTGTGTAGTTTTGCCTTTTCCAAATGTCATATAGTTAGAATCATATGGTATGCAGCCTTTTCAGACTGGTTTCTTTCACTTAGCAATATAAATTCAAGACTCCTCCATGTCTTTTTTGTGGCTTGATAGCTCATTTCTTTCTATCATTGAATAATATTCAGTTGCATGGATGTACCACATCCATGGCTAAACAGCCTCTCGATGTAAAAGATTTTATTAATTAATTTTTGAATGTTGAACCAGCCTTGCATTCCTGGGATTAATCCCACTGGGTTGTGGTGTGTTGATCCATTCACTCATGGAAGGACATCTTGATTGCTTCCAAGTTTGGGAAATTATGAACAAAGATACTATAATATTCATGTGCAGGTTTTTGTGTGGACATAAATTTTCAAACCATTTGAAGAAATACCAAGAATTGCTAGATCCTATGGTAAGACTATGTTCAGCCTTGTAAGAAACTATCAAACTGTCTTCCAAAGTGGCTGTGCCATTTCGCATTCCTACAAAGGATGATAGTTCCAGTTGTTCTCTATCCTCACTGCATTTGATGTTTTTAGTGTTTGGATACTGGCCACTCTAATAGGTCATAGGAGCATCTCATTATTGCTTTAATTTGCAATTTTCTGATGGCGTATGATGTTGAATACCTTTTCATATGCTTATTTGCCATTCATATATCTTTAGTGAGCTATCTGTTCAAATATTTTGCCTATTTTTAAGTCGGTTTGTTTTCTTATTGTCAGGTTTTAGAGTTCTTTTATATTTTATTTTATTATTTTTTTTTGAGTTCTTTTATATTTTAGATGCAAGTCTTTTATCAGATATGTGTTTGCAAGTATTTCTCCCAGTCTGTGATTTATCTTTTCATCTTTTAACAGTATCTTTTGCAGAGCAGAAAGTTTTAATTTTAATAAAGTCCAATTTATCAATTTTTTGTTTTATGGATCACACTTTTTGTTGTATCTAAAATCTCATTGCCAAATCTAAGGTAAATCTAGATGTTTTACCTATGTTACCTTAGGGTTTGTAGTTTTGTATTTTACATTTAGGCCTATGCTCTCTTTTGAATTAATTTTTGTGAAAGATGTGAATTCTATGTCTAGCTTCCTTTTTTCTGCTTAAGGATCTCCAGTTGTTGCAGCACCATTTGGTGAAAAGACTATCCTTTCTCCATTGGATAGCCTTTGCCTCTTTGTGAAAGATTGACTATATTTGTGTGAATTTATTTCTGGGATCTCTGTTCTATTCTGTTGATCTATTTGTCTATTCTTCCACTGATGCTACAGTGTCTTGAAACTTTAGATTCATAGAAAGACTTGAAGTTGGGTGGTATCAGTCCTCCAACTTTTTCTCCTGTAATATTGTATTGACTATTCTGGGTCTTTTACCTCTCCATATAAACTTTAAAATTAGTTTGTCAAATCCACAAAATAATTTGCTGGGATTTTGATTGGAATTGTGTTGAAACTCTAGATCAAATTAGGAAGAACTGACATCTTAACAAAATTGAGTCTTCCTATCCATGAACACAAAATATTGTCCCATTATTTAGTTCCTCTTTGATTTCTCTCATCAGAAAGTTTTCATTTTCCTCATTTAGATTTTGTACATATTTCATTATATTTGCACCTATGCTGCTTATATTTTGGTGCTATTGTAAACGGTGCTCTATTTTTTTATCTCAATTCCCAAATGTTCATTGTTAATATATAGGAAAGCAATTAATTTTTGTATGTTAACCTTGTATATATATCCTACAACCTTACTATAAATCCTTATTAGTTTTTTTGGGAGCTTCTACCTAAGCAATCATGTTATCTATGAAAAAAAAGACAGCTTTATTTTCTTGTCTTATTGTATTAATTACAACTTGACATATAATGGTGAACATGAGTGGCAAAAGGAGAGATCCTTTCCTTGTTTCTGATCTTAGGGGAAAAGTATCTGGTATCTCACCTTTAAGCATGATGTTATCTGTAGGATTTTTTGTAGATATTCTTTTTCAAGTTAAGGAGGTTTCCCTATTCCTAGTTTGAAGAGAGTTTATCATGAACGTGTGTTGCATTTTGTTAAATGTCTTTTCTGTCTCGATTAATATCCTTTTATGATTTTTCTTCTTTAGCTTCTGGATGTAAAAGATTTTATTAATTGATTTTTGAATTTTGAACCAGCCTTGCATTCCTGGGATAAATCCCACTGGGTCGTGGCACAGAATTTTTTATTTGTTTTCATTTGTCTTTTTATCGTTGGATTTGATTTGCTGATATTTTGTTAAAGCTTTGCATCAATGTTCATGAGAGACATTGGTGTATTTTCCTTCCCTGTAATTTTTTTTTTTTTTTATTTTTATGTTAGGGGACTACTTCCTCAATGAGTTAGGAAGCATGCCCTCTACTTCTAGTTTCTGGAAGAGATTGTAGAGACCTAGTATCTTTTTTTTTTTTTTTTTTTTAATAAATTTACCATAAAGCCATTTAGGCCTAATCTTTTCTGTTTTGAAAAGTTATTCATCATTGATTCAATTTCTTTGTTATAGGCTTATTCTGCTTATTTATTTTTCCTTATGTGAGTTTTGGTTTTTGTATCTTTCAAACTGTGTTTCATCACAGTTATCAAATTTTGAGGCCAACAGTTGTTCATAATATTCATTTCTTATTCTTTTTAATGTCCATAAGATCAGTAGTGATAACCCCTCTTTCATTTCTGGCATTAGTAATTTGCATCTTCTCTCTTTTTTTCTGGGTTAGTCCAGTTAGAAGTTTATCAATTTGACTAGTCTTTTCAAAGAACCAGCTTATGGTTTTGTTGATATTCTCTATTGAGTTTCTGTTTTCAATTTCAGTGATCTCTGCTATAGTTCCTATGATTTCTTCTTCTGCTGATGCTTACATTGGATTTAATTTCTTCTTTTTCTTGTTTCCTTAGGTGGAAGTTTATACTGTTGATTTTAGGTCTTTCTTATTTTCCAACATATGCATCCAGTGTTATTCAGTTCCCTCTAATCACTGCTTTTGCTGGATCACAGAATTTTGAGGAGTTGTATTTCTATACACTTCTCTGTGTTAAGTAGTCCACTTTTTTTAAAAAAAAGTAAACAATATCTATGTTATCATTTCTAATAAACAGTTTATTCTTAGAGGTTCTTAAAGTTAGAAAAGGCATGATGGTGAGGAAAAATAATGGGGAAGTTGGAAAGAGTGTCCCACACTGACTTTCCCTGAACTATTGGGAAGCGTGACTTCCATCTTTCCAGTGCATACAGCATATGCCAAAGAGCTCAGACCAAAACCAGCCATTGTCCCCATGCCTCTTCACCTGGCTTTCCCTTGTAGAAAAGTGATGTCATACTAAATGTTACAGTCTCAGTGGGGTGCCGAAACCAGCTTGTACTTGCTCTGGAGAGTCCATTGTTAACCCGAGGTTAGCTTGAAATTGGCCATGGTGGAAGTATCTTCACTAGGGAAATTGGCATCTAGCATAAATCAGGGCTAACTGGCAGTGCGGTGAGCTGGCCCATCAGTACACCAGCCAGTATACCAGATTATAAAATTTATGAATTCCCCTAGCTTTCTAAATTTATTGGGCACAAATAAGAAACAATCTATTGTATGTGAATATTGGAGGATCATAGAGCTTCCAAGTCCCAGGATCTCCTTCAGATGCCATGAATACATCAGGCCATGTGAGAAGAGGAATTCTTCTTTCAACTAGCAATGTGAAATGTAGCTGGGCAACTGCCCAAAATAGATTTTTTAAGAACACTCAGTTATGTCTTGTATAAACATAACAAAAATAATCTTTGATAAACTTTCATAGGGTTAAATGTAGGTGAAGTGATTCATCTAAATGTACAAGCTAAAAGTCACTAAAAATGGAAGCCACACTTGGATTATTTTTTACTCTGTGATGGTAAAGATTTTTCCCTAGGAATCAGTATCATGCACTGGTGCCAGAATAAGGCAGTTGTCTGGGGCTTGGGTTTGGAGGAACTGGACAATAACAGGGAAAGGAGTTGGAAGAGAAAGAAAGGATGTTCCCATAAAGCTAAAAATACCTTTAGTGTCATTATATACTTCTTTGTATACAAATACACATTCCTAACTATAATTTGTTGTCATTGTTTTTTAAAGATTTTATTTATTTATTCATGAGAGACACACAGAGAGAGAGAGAGAGAGAGACAGAGACACAGGCAGAGGGAGAAGCAGGCTCCACGCAGGAAGCCTGATGTGGGACTGGATCCCGAGACTTCAGGACCATGCCCTGGGCCAAAGTCAGGTGCTAAACCACTGAGCCACCCAGGGATCCCCTCCTAACTATAATTTGAATGGACATCTGGCCCTACAATCTAATTACTGCCAGAAAAAATAGAGACCAGTGATTCTAAAACTCAAGTGACTACTTTTAATTATTTACAAATAAAAATTATACAAAACAAATCTCATTTAATTCTTAGGTGTATATTTTACAAATTCATGAACAGAGAGGCGTGCACGTGTGCACACATGTGAAAATCTACTATACACATCTCTTCAACCTTCTTCTACCTCCCTACGAAAATATAAATAAAAGAAAATCAGTAGTACTATTATTGGCACAGCATTTATAGTCTAGGAAGGATTTTCAGAGACATTATCCCACTTAGTCATCATTTGTTAATAATGTCAATGTTATTTACATCCTACTTTTATAAATGAGGAAACTAAGCCTCTGAGAGATTAACTGACCTGCCCAAGGTCACGCTGTAGGTCAGCATATGATTCGGGATTAAAAAGTAATTTCCTTTTAACTGGAAACAAGAAAAGCTCACTGTTGTCCCCATCCCCCTAAAAGCAAGATAGAAACTTACAAAGGTGTCCCTCTTCCCTGCATCAGGAAGGACAGAAGTTAATCACCAGAAACAAGACCCTGATCCATCCAGAAACAGGTCAGAGAAAACTACATAGCAAATTTTGCTAAAACTAATCTCCATCTGTCCTTAGTAGCCTTATGTATTTTTCTTGCCACAACTTGCCACCCTAAAGAAATTTAAAACCCTTTTCTTTGGTCTTGTCACTTCTCAAAAACTTTGTTGTTCCTTTGTGAGGGTGCTGTATCAGCAGCATCTTCAGAGCTACTCATCACTGGATGCTCCTATGTATGTGATCAATGCACATGGTAATAAGCTTCAGTTTGTTTTTCTCCTGTTAATCTGTTATTTGTTAGACTAATTACAGGGCTATAGCATGAGAACCTCAGAGGGGTGTAGGAAAAAGATTTTTCTTTTCCTCCCCTACAGTGTCATACCACAGAAACAGCCTTGGACCAAGAATGTTCTTGCCCTCGTTCTTAAAACCTCCATGCTACACTGCATATCAAGGATTTGCCACCACAGATAAGAAATGTATCTGCAGGGGCTTAGAACATGATCTAGCAAAGCATCTTTCTAAGGCATCTTTTCCTTTCTGGGCGGGCCCATGGGGCACAGGCCTGTTTGGGCTATGTTTTACAAAGCCTGGATAGTAATACACTTACTGCTGAGTTCCAAAATGCTTAAAAAGAGAGCTTTCACGATGTCATAGATTCTTTTTGAACTTTCCTCTATAGAAATAGAGAAAATAACTTTTTAAGTCAACGAGTTACTAAGGATGAAGTCATTTGCATTCCTGGAATGTCTAAATTTGCATCTCTCCACTTCATCTTACTTACCACTAAAAGAAAAATAATTTTTTTATTTCTCTAAAAATGAAAACTACTTGTCCAGTATCATTAAAAGTTTGTAAGCTTTTCTGATGGATTTGTGTGTGTGTATGTGTGTGTGTGATATTTAAGGATTTTGGCCTGGTTGTTATTACCACTGATTTTCATAATCTTTGTCAGCCACTTCCTATGTCTCTGAGACTTCATGCAAAGTGTATTATTCAGGTCATAAAATGCAAATAGGAATAGGTACTGTGTGTGTGCCTATCTCAAATTCTAAGAATATATGACCAATTCTAAAAATATGTTTTTTAAAAAAACCGCATTTTCTTCAAGTGTTTTGAAGCTCAAGCTAAATTTAGAAGGAGGTCTTTGGATTTCAAGATTCTCTAGATTTTAAAAAGTGCAGACACAGTATTCAGGTTATAGAGTCAGGAGGAAAAGCTAAACAAACTGGAATCATCTCGAATGAGCTGCTTGATTAGTGTCTAAATCACCCAAATGCCCCTTTACTCTGCTGGGGTGGAGAATATGCTTCTAATTACAGACACTATTTGAAAGCAAACATGCTCTAACCAATTTGGCTCACCAGCATCAAGAACTGTCAATTTGCTTCATGACTGACTCTCTCCGGGTATTTTATTAAGGTGGCACCTCAAGATATTAGAAGTAGGCTCATAATTCACTCTCCAACAGGGAGGTGGGGAAAAGCATTTTCTTAAGCTTTTATGCATTAAACACCCAGAACAGGGCATCAAATTAATGAAACAGGGAAACCTTTAGACTGAGGTGGTTCTAATACCTTAGCAGCCCATGTAAACAAACTAAACCGCAGCCTGTAAACGTCTCGAGGTTAAGAAATCTAAATCTAAGAACAACCAATGACAAACAGCCAGCGAGGCTTTTTCCAAATAAGGCAACTGATTAAGCTGTAGCCAATCAAATAATTTCCTTGCTTGGCTTGCCACCTTCTCTACGAGAGTCTTGCCCCTAGCTCTG
This sequence comes from Canis aureus, assembly GCF_053574225.1. Classification (NCBI taxonomy): domain Eukaryota; kingdom Metazoa; phylum Chordata; class Mammalia; order Carnivora; family Canidae; genus Canis; species Canis aureus. The sequence continues at coordinate 32,034,652 of NC_135625.1, read as the reverse complement.
GTCTGATGTGCTCCTAACCACTTCCGAACTGGGTTGGGACTGCCCAGTTCGATTTGACGTTTGCTCAAATAAACTCCTGAAAATTGCAGTGTGCTCAGTCTATCTCTTACCATAAGGGAAGATAAATGGAATTGCTGTGTTGTTATTTTACTTATTTTTAAAATACTTACCCCCACCACCCCTGCCCATCCTAAAAGACCTCTCTCGCTATATGGGATAAAATCTAAAAAACAAACTGGTTCCTAAATTTAAGTACGAATTTGCCACACAGATGAATCCCTCCTTACCCACCCTTTGCCAGGCAGGGTTTGGAGAGAGCAGAAGGGAAAGGTTCTGGCACTCAGTACGCACGGCCTAGTTGGTACAGGCCTGACCCTGGGCCTTTGGTCGGGTAGCCGGAGTTCTGGAAGGCTAGCATAGATTTCCAGAGGGTCAGCTTGCGGTGGGTTTATAGAAGGGGAGATCTGAATTCTGAGGTGCTCCTCCCACTTCCTATTAAAAAAAGAGCATCCCCTGAGAAAGCTACCAGGTTTTGAGAGACCAACACTCCCTACCCCTCCCCAAAAATGCCTCTGGGCTCTCTCCTTGTTTCAGTTTCTTGATTAATGAAAATGCATTTCCTACAGCCACAAGTAGCAATTTTCTCTCTTCTCTAAAAGCGCCAGCAGGACACACCCCGGGCTTTGTGTTTGTATTTGGCTGGTTGGAGAGTTTGCAGTCCCTCATTTTACCCCCAAGCCTACATTGTGGTTGCCCAGCTTGATCTGTAGGTGCCTCATTTACAACCCAAAAGATTAAAAAAAAATCGATGGTGGGAATTTAAATAGTTAATCCCGAGGAGTTCTTTGATTAGCAGAGAAACCAATTACACTAATCCTCTACTACTTTAACTTCCTGGGGTCTGTCCCCACTCACCATCCACCAAACTGTGGAAAAATTTTGTTTTGAAAGCACCTATGTGTGCTTTTTACATCAGGAAGGGGTGCCGAGAGCGCATCAGATTTTCAAAGATGTCCAAGACCCCAAAACTTAGAACCACCACGGTGAGATGGAGAAATGGAAATGCAATCACCAAATCTGAAAAAAATCATCAGAGTAGTACCCCCTGAACTAAACTCCAGTCTTCCTGCAACACTATTCAAGCAACAAGGATTCCAGCGAAAATCAGCGGTCAGATGAGCTTTCCATGGGCTCCAGTGTAGACCACTCCCCTGAGAATCTGGGAAGGCTTCAGGCCCATGGATGCCGTGTATTTGCAAAAAAAGCAGTCAGAAAAAGACCAAGAAAAAGAAAGGACACTGGTAGCGTGGCCTGTCTGCACCCCTGCGTGAGATAGGTAAGTGAGCGCACAGGGCTGGATGGCGTGAGAGCTCTTCATTTCTTGTACTGGGAAGGACCAAAGGCCATCAAAAGCCGCTCCAAATGAAAAGAGATTTTTGAAATAATAATTTAATTGAAGTATAACAAATATATAGTAAAAGTGCATAAATTATAAGTATGCACCTTTATAAATTGTCACAAAATGAGCATACCCAGGTAACCACCACCCAGGTCAATATGTAAAAACAGCATTATTAGCATTTTCCTAGTGACTATTGATAACTAATGAGACAGGACGCTTTTCATATATATTCTGGTTTTATATGGTTTACATTGTGAATATAAATGCTAATAAATCTGTATTATCTGGACACTCTTTTTATTATGTGACTTTTCAAGTCTTTTGCTCATCTGTTTACTGTGTTATCTGTCTTTTCTAACTGATATGTAAGCAATAATTTGTGTATTCTGGATATGAGTCATTTGTCAGTTACATGTGTTGCAAATACCTTCTCCCACGAGAAGGTTAGTGGCCCTTCCCTCCCATAGAGACCTCTGTGATGAATACAATTGACGGTTAATATTTGGTTTGTGTCTTGTGTAAGAAGTCCCTGCTTACTTCAAAGTCCTGAAGACATTCTTCTATGTTCAAGAAAATGTATTGAATTACCATTCGTATTCAAAGGTACAGTCCACTTGAAACAGATTTTTGTGTTTAAGGGTCAAGCTTTGATTTTTCTACTTGGATATCCAGTTGACCCAGCATCGTTTATTTATTTATTTATTTTTCTCAGCATCATTTATTGAAAAGACCATCACTTCCCTGTCCCTCTGCAGTGCTCCTTTGTCATAATCTAGAACCCATATATGTGCATTCCTTTCTGGACTCTGTTCACCAATTTCACCTATTTATCCTTATGCCGATTACTTGCTGTATTAATTGCTGTAGCTAACTAAAGTCTTGATATTAGTAGTATCAATTTTCCAACCTCATTTTTCAAGGTTCTTTGGCTATTCTTGTCCCTTTGTTTTTCCACATAATTTTAGAGTCAACTCGTCAATTCTGTCCCACACAGAAGAAGGCTACTGGGATTGCATTAAATCTAGGTATCAATTTAGGGAGAATTGACATCGTTTTGTGTCTTCACTCCATTTATTCAAGTTTCCTTATATTTCCTTCGTTTCTCTCAATAGTGTTGTATAGTTTTCTGTGTCTTACACATCTTCCTTAGATTTATTCCTAAGTGGTTGATTTTTTTAAAACTAAATGATGATATTCAATGTTATTACTAATTGTTTATTGCCAGCAAAAGCATTAGTTTTTATATATAGATCTTGTATCTCGTGACTTTACTTAATTCACTCACTAGCACTAAAAGTGCATTTGTAGATTACTTGGAATTTCTATGCAATATTTTATCAATGACTAATGACATTTTTTTTCTTCCTGCCCAAACAATCCTAATCTAATCAACCTTTATGTCTTTTTCTTCTTCTTTTTTTGGATAGGACATCAGGACAATGTCGAATAGAGGTTTGGTTACAGTTGAGCATTCCTGTCTCAATCCTAATTTGAGAAGAAAGTTCCAGAATTTCACTGTCAAGTATAATATTTGCTATGGGATTTTTGTAGACACACCCTGAAAGATTAAAGAATTTCCCTTTTGTGGAAACCATCTTCTAAGATGGTCCTCGATTCTTCTCCCCTCCTGGTATTTAAGTCCTTGTATACTGTTCTCCCACATGGAATCATGGCTGACCTGTGTGTGTTCAGTAGAAAATGGCAGAAATAATGAATGACTTCCAAAATTAGTCACAAAAGAGATTTCATTTTCCACCTACCCTCTTGGATTTTTTAATCTCTCTTGGATCTCATTCTGGAGTAAACCAGTCACTATGTCCTGAGAAGGCTTGAGCAGCCATGTGAAGAGATCTACATGTGATAATAATGATAAAAAGAATGCCTCCACTAATAACCAACACTAACTTGTTAACCATGTGAGTGACACATTATGGGAACAGAGCTTCCCAACCAAGTCTTAATATTGACAGGGAAGAAAAATAAGTTTCCCTCAACTTGAATTCCCTTATTATTCCCTTATGCTCCTTAATAAAAGACAGATTAACAAGAGAAAAACAATAGAAATTTATGAACCTGTATACCTAATGCATATATGGAAGATATCCAAGGAATAATGAGTGACTTACCAAAATGACTTAGAAATCATTTTATTAGGGAAAGAAAGAAGAAATGTAGGCCTCTTAGGGGAGAGGAAATTATTTTTAGGAAAGATGAGTGGGCCCTTTGCATAATAAATGGGAAGCATGATAGTTTGTGGAAAAGTGTGGTTTTGACCTCTAGTCCCCTCTTCTGTGGCAGGAGTCCGTACCCCTGGTTAGTGATACTCCCAGGAAAGGGATTTACAACAGGTGAGTTTCTTTTGGAGGATCGTTAGGTAGTTAAGGGAAGTTCAGAGAAAAAGTCTCTCCCTTCATCTGCTATTTTGCAAGTGCTACAGCTCAAAGTAATCACTATACCAAAGCAGCATATTTGGGGGTGGCATGTAGTGAAATCCTACCGTCTTATATTGGGGTGCCATAAGACTTCATGAAAGATCCAGAGGGAGAATTCTAACCTAAGCTGTTTCGAAATTCCTGATCCATAAAAAAATGAAAGGATAATAAGTTTTGATTGCGTTCTTGAGCCACAAAGTTTTGGAGTAATTTGTTTACCATAAGAGATCATTAATACATCTACTATTCTTACTTTACTAAGAGTTTTTATTTTAAGCAGGTGCTATATTTAATCAAATGCCATTTCTGCATTATGAGGATGATCATGATTTTTCTCCCTTATTTTACTAATGTGGTTCATTGCACTGATTTTTCTTATAGTACTAGAATAAATCCAGCTTAGTCATGATAGCTGTATTTTATCTTTCTGAATTTCATTTTCAAATTCCAATATGTTGCTTAGGATTTTTGCATCTCTGTTCATAACAGATACTGGCTAATACTTTCTTTTTGTGTAATGTCCTTGTCAGGTTTTGGTGGTTAAGGTAGGAAGTATTTCCTCCTTTTCTGTTCTCTGAAAAGCCTGTGCTAGAGTAGCATTCCCTACTCCTAAGAGGTTTGAAAAAATTCACAGACAAAACCATTCAGGCCTGATGCTTTCTTTGAAGGAAGGTTTGAATTAGAGATTCAATCTTTAGTGGATGTAAAACAATTGGGATTTTCTATTTTGTGTGTGTGTCTATTTTGCTAAGTAATATTTCTCTGGGAATATTCATTTCGTGTAAATTTCCCAAAATTTTGGTATAAAGTTGTCCATAATGTTCTTTTTCATTTCTTTATTTTTTTCTGTAGAATGTTACAATTTTTTTTTAATTCCTAATATTGTTTATCTCTGCCTTCTCTGTTTTTTCTTCATCAGTCTCAGCCAAGGAGTTATCAACATGATTAGTTTTTTCTAAAGACCATTCTTTTGGCTTTTTGACCCTGTGTACATTGTTTTCTATCACACTAATTTCTCTTCTTGTATCTGTTACTCCCTTTTCCCTGCTTCTTTCTCTACTTCCTTCCACTTTAATTTTCTGTGATTTCTCTGACTTCTGTATATCAGCTTAGATCAAGGATTTTCAGCTAATTTAAACATTTAAAACAGTATATTTTCCTTTAAACATGGCTTTTGTGCATCTCACAAGTGTCAATACATTTCAAATTATAATTCTTTTCAAAATACTTAACATTTTCATTACAAATATGCTTTCTTCTTAAATCCATGGGTTATTTAGACATACACCTCTTAATGTCCAAATGCTTTGGGATTTTCTTTTTTTGTTATTGTTATTTAATTTCCCTGTGACTTAAGAATGTTCTTCTCTACGATTTTCTGAAATTCTGTGCCATTTCATTCTTAAATTTGTCATAGCTTTCTTTATGACCCAGTATATAACCAGTTTCGGCAAGTATTCTAGATGTTCCTAAAAAAATGTACATTTTGCAGTTGTTGAGTGAAGGGAGCACTGATTAGGTCAATTCTGTTCATCACATTGTTCAAATCTTCTGTATCATTACTGATATTTTTTTCTATTTCTACCAATTACTGATAGAGGAGTATTAAGATTTCCATAAGGATTATTTGTCAGTATTTCCTTTTGATTCTGTCAATTATATACGTGTGTGTGTGTGTGCATGCTATATTATTAGTGCTTGCAAATTTAGAATTATTATATCTCTCTGATTGACTGCACTTTTCTCTTTCTGAGATATGCCCTCTAATTTAATAATGCTTCTTTCCTTAGAGCCTATTTTGTCTGACAGGGCACTTTGTCTAATAGGACTGTATGGTGTATCTTTTTCCCATCTTTTTACTTCTTACATTTCAGTATCCTTATATTTAGTATCTTATAAGCAGCATATAATTTATTTCCTCATCCATTCTGATAGGCTTTGTATTTTAATTGGAGCAATCTCTACATTTGCTATCATTACTGATACATTCAATTTTAATATACTACCTAGCCATTAATTTCTATTCATCCTACCTGTTCTATGTTCCATTCCTCTTCTTTCAAGTGTTCTTTTGTATTATGTGCTTTCTATTATTCCAGTTTTCCGCTCTATTTGCTTATTATACTTTGCAAAAAATCATTCTCTCATCAGTTACTTTAGAGATTACAACATTCATCCTTCACTTATTTAAGACAAACATAAATCACTGCTCTGTCACTTCTTGGCCAATGCAATGACCCTAAGACATTTTAACTCCATTTAATTCTACCTGCTGTTATACCACGGTTTCATGCCTTTGTGTTTTATACATAGTTAAAAATCTACAAAACGTTTTAATTATTATATATTCCATTTTTATTTGGATTTACCTATATATTTACCTGTCAGGTTGTTCTTTCTGAAATCTCTAAGCTTTAAGCTAAGAATCATTTTCCTTCTCCCCCCCAAAACTTCCCTTTCCTATTTTTTTCAGTGCACGTCTGCTCATGATGAACTGTTTCCATTTTTCTTAAAAATAATGGCTTGTCTTCGTTTCTGAACAATATTTGCATCGGATCTAGAAATCTGAGTTCAGTTATTTCCCTTCCATAGTCTGAATTCATTCTTCCACCATCCTCTGGCTTGTATTACTGTTGTTGAGAAGTCAGCTGTCAGTCCAGTGTTGCTCTTTTAAGGGTAGTCTTTCTTTTCCAGGATGCTTTTCAAGATTTTGCATTTGTCTTTAGCACCTGTATCACAAAGGGCTGCTACAAATTGATAAGGATATGTTGTGTAAAGACCTCCTGCAAAACCACTAAGAAAAAGACGACTCAATAGAAACAAAAATGGGCAAAGAAGGGGAGCAAAATTCACAGAAAAGGAAAACAAATGGAACAGAAACATATGAAAAGATGCTCAATCTCACTCAAAGTACGAGGAATGCAAATCAAAATAATAAATTATACCATTTTTTACGCCTATCATATCGGACAAACCAGTAAGTTGAGAGCATTTGTTAGCAAGGATATGGGGAACAGGCCTCTCCTATGTTACTGGTAGGAGTGGAAACTGATGTGCTTTCTTTGAGGGGCTTTTTGGCCATATATATCAGAACTAAAAGTTCTCATTACCTGTTGAGTCAGAAATTCCACTTCCACTTACCCATGTGCAAAATTGCATTTTGGTTTTTATCAGTTATGGTAAGCATGTGGAGGTGAAAATGACAGGGGAAAAGTGTTTTGTCACAGTTGCCTAGAAACAAGAGGCACACTATACCACACAGGGTCATATGAAGAGATGCTAGGGTTGGTCAAGAGGCAGGAGTGGGGGTGAAGCTAAGCCAGGGCCTCTGTTGTGGTTTTGGAGGGAAGGATTGGATGAGACAGGGTAAGCAGGATAGATAGGTTTAGGATCAACTAGTTTGAATAATTTCTGTGGGCTCTGGGTATAGAGCCTGCCCCTTGCTGTCTAACACTTGGCCCTGGCATGATTAAGGCAGAGGGACAGCAGCCCAGGAGTAAGAGAGCTCACTAAAGGACAGGGTTAGGAGATATGGACTCTGGATTGTTTGGCTTGCATATGAAAAACACATTCACAAAGGGGCCATTTTCTCCAAGTGTTGGCTAGCCCTGGGAAGAGGCAGGCTCTCCCTGGTCAATAAGGCCCAACATGGCAAATCATCAAGAACACAGAAAATACAAAAATATGGTTAGTATACACCTCTACAAATTTATTCACTACAGCATTATTTGGACTAGCAAAAAATGCAAACAACCTCAAATCCATCAGTAGGGGACAAATATAATCAGGGGATAGATATATTCAGGTTCACTCGATGAACACAGCCATACACATAAATAACTGGCAATTTGTACACTCATTTGAAAGGCTATATAGTTTAGTGGTTAGGAGATTAAGCATTTAAGCCAGACATTTTAGGATGATAGCACAGCTTTACCACTTTAAAAATATTTTTAAAGGATTTTAGGGGTGCCTGGGTGACTCAGTGGTTGATCATCTGTCTTTGGCTCAGGTCGTGATCCTGGGATCAAGTTCCCTACTGGGAGACTGCTTCTCCTTCTACCCATGTCTCTGCTTCTCTCTGTGCATCTCTCTTTTTAAAAAAAAAAGATTTTATTTATTTATTCATGAGAGGCACACACAGAGAGAGAGAGAGAGAGGCAGAGACACAGGCAGAGGGAGAAGCAGGCTCCTTGCAGGGACCCCAACGTGGAACTCGATCCCGGGACTCCAGGATCAGGCCCTGGGTTGAAGGCGGTGCTAAACCACTGAGCCACCCGGGCTGCCCCTAAAAAAAGATTTTAAAAAATTGTTTCAAAATAGAGAAAATAAGTATCCATGGAAAATAAAATTTACTTTCTTTTCACCTTGCTGTTTTTGTGAGGACAATCAATGTTTTCAGTTGCTCAGGCGTCTAGGTTTGTAATTACAGATGACCAAGGAATGAGCCCTAGCTAATCCACAGCATACGCCGAACTTGGTAAGGCCAACATTGAAATAAGACTTGGATAATTACCATGAACTACCTAGAACACATTTCAGGAAGCAAATGTGAATTCCCTGGGGGCAAGGCATCAAACCACTGGCCCCGATTCTACAGCAGGAAGTAACCTATGAGAGAGTAAGCTATAAATATCAATATTGGAGCAAAAATAGAGCAAAGTGTTACTACATGTCCTCTGGACTTCATTCTACTGCCTTCACATTTTTTGTTTTTTTTTCTCATCTGTCCTTCCAATTTTTGTCAGATTTTTAAAAGAGCTCATTCTAAAGTCTTCTGGCTAGTTTTCAAAATCCTTCACAATATGGGACTGAAGTTCTGTGGTGAAATGGGGAGATCTGGGGGTGTGCAGAGGGAAGGAAGGCTTGTGCACTTGCGCAGGATGAAGCCCGGCTCAGTTGTGGAGTGGAGTACCAACCATCTCTCCAGTCAGCAGCAGCCCAACTGTGGCAGACTGGCAGCCGTTGGCCTAAAATCTATCCTCTCTGTCACACTTATTAGCAGAAATCCAATTTGGGGGGCACCTGGGTGGCTTAGTGGTTGAGCATCTGTCTTTGGATCAGGTCGTGATCCCGGGGTCCTGGGATCAAGTCCAGCATTAGGCTCCCGACAGGGAGCCTGCTTCTGTCTCTGCCTGTGTCTCTGCCTGTGTCTCTGCCTCTCTGTTTCTGTCTCTCATGAATAAATAAATAAAATCTTAAAAAAAAAAAAAAAAAAGAAATCCAGTTTTGTTGGGGAGGGAAAGGCATGGTGCTCAGCTAAACAAACCACCCCTCCCATCCCTCCTTGAACCTCAAAGAGTCTGCTCAAGACTTCTTGGAAATGTTTGCTTTTGTAAATAAGGGTACTGCTCCTTCCACTTTGTTCCTTTCTTCTTCTCTTGTGGAATGTGGACATGAGGTTAAGAACTGCAGAGGCTTCTTGGAACCCTGAAGGAGAAGCCAAGAATTTGCGAAGACCTTGACCCCGATGTCCTTGGGCCATTGAACTAACAGTAGCCACTCTCCGTGCCCAGATTTCTTGCTGCAGGAGGAATCAAGAGACAAACCTGTGAGCTTGAAGTATTGGTAAATAGTAACTCCCAGCTCCTGGGGCAGGGGCCCTGAGGAGGAGCCCAGATTTTTAGTATTTACTTTTTTCTGTTGTATAAATTCTCCCACTGTGGCTGCTTTCAGGCTACCAGTGTGATGTCACCGAATGCAAAGATGAGAAGAGATGCATAATTCCACACCACCATATAGTATTCTGACTACACAGATAAGACAGATGCAAATAATCACGGGGGTACAGACAATGGCAAAATGTACTAAAATAATTTAAATGTGAGGATTCCTGAGTATTTATTACCTTTGTTTGTAACATAATTTAATTGTACATTTATATTATTTAATTTTAATAATGGATATATTTTAAAACTGGTTTGCAAGATTCCTGAACATTCACTGCTCAGTTCTTGTGAGCCAGGATGCATCTAGTCTGACACACCTGCACGTAAGCCTGTTGCTCCTAGGAGAACACAATCTGAATTAATACATCAACCAAGGTTATTTCTTAAGTCTTCTATCTGGCCCTGTAGGTCATCCTACAGCTTGTCTCTCACCAAGTTCATTCTTGCTTTCATGCTCTCTCACATCTTCCTTTCATTATTTTCCATCTTTCAAAAGAATGCAAATACAGGTCTGTGTACTTTAAAAGTCTTTCTGGAAAACTCCATGCCTATGATGCCCAGACCCTAGGTTCTCCCCCATGTCCATACCCTTTTTAACCCCCTACCATCTAATACGGGTGGTGCCTGGGGCTTCTATCCAGAATCCACTGGTGCTTTTAACCAATAGTTTGTAACTCCCACAAAAGTGATAGGATGTCCCTCCCATGATTGCATCAGGTTATACGTGTATGAGGTTCCATCTTGCTAGCATGCACTAGAGAGAGTGTCTTGCTGGCTTGATGACATGAGCAGCCATGTTGAGGTAATCCAAGCATTAAAGAGCTGCTGGGGGCCTCCAGGACCTGAGGGCAGCCTCCCTATGATAGCCAGGAAGAGAATGGGCCCTCAGTTATAAAGTCACCAAGAAATTAATTCCAATGACAACCTGAATCAGCTTGAAAGAGGATTATACTCCAGTGCAACCTCCAGATACCATTGCCTCCTCCTCATCACACAGTCTTATGTGATGCCGAGCAGAGACCCAGCTAAGCCAAACTTGGGCTTTTGAGCCACAGAAACTTGGAGATCATAAATGTGTTGTTTCTAGGAGATCATAAATGTGTTATTTTAAGACACTAGGACTGGGCTGACTTGTTGCATGGGATAGAAAACAAATACTGTGTCCCATCATTGTTCTTTCTCCCTGCTTTCACTACCACTTCATTTCCATACAAAAAAATTCACATAACTTAGGAGTTCTGTGATATTGGCATAGCATTCATTAATTCCAAAAGTCTCATCCATGTTAGAGATGTGCATACACAGGTCACTCCTGCCTGGATATATTCAGACCTGTCCCATTCTACTGTGAATTATTTGCATGACACATGTTCATCACATGCATGTGCAACATGAAACAGGGAGAGATAACTCTTTTTTTTTGACTGATGGAATAGGTGAGAATAATGAGCAAAATAACAAGGTAATGGTTATGAATGTATCTTCAAGTTCAAAAAAATAGAATGTGAGAGACCCAGGGGCGCTTGGGTGGCTCAGTTGATTAAGTGTCTGCCTTCAGCTCAGGTCATATTCCCAGGGTCCTGGGACTGAACCCCATGCCGGGCTCCTTGCTGAGCAGGGAGCCTGCTTCTCCCTCTCCCTCTGCCACTTCCCCTTCTTGTGCTCTCTTGCTTTCTCTGTCAAGTGAATAAATAAAATCTTAAAAAAAAAAAGAAGAAGGAAGGAAGGAAGGAAGGAAGGAAGGAAGGAAGGAAGGAAGGAAGGAAGGGAGCCTGAATTACCAGCAATATGGATGGATGTTTGGAAACAGTTGACCACAGAAGGAATGGAGAGTCAAAAGACCTATTTGTGTTTTTCCACTGTCAAGTATTTAACTCAATTCTGACACTATCTATAGGAGACTGCCCCTCCAGGTTGTCACCTGTGCTTCTGACTAGCTGGCTACAGATCGAAAGTTCCAACAACCCCCTCCTTTGGTTCAATTAATTGCTAGGGTGGTTCACAGAACTCAGAGAAATAAAAATAATAATAATAATAATAAAAGAACTCAGAGAAATACTTTATTAGATTGCCAGGTTATTATAAAAGGATCTAAAAAAAAAAATAAAAAAAAAATAAAAGGATCTAATTCAGGAACAGCCAGATGAAGAGTTGTATAGGGCCAAATATCGGAGAAGGGGCGTGGAGCTTTCATGTTCTGAGTGCTCCACTGTCCCTGAATCTCCATGTGTTTACCAACTTGGAGGCCTTGGAACCTTCTCCTGGCAGCACCCAGTCCTTTTGGGGTGTTACAGAAGCTTTAGTACATAGGCATGATTGAGGAAATCATTGGTCATTGGTGACTGAACTTAATCTCCAGCGCCTCTCCCCTCCCAGGAGAGGTTCGGTTGGTGGGAGGAGAAGGAAGGGTTTGAACTGAAATTTCCAACCCTCTAGTCATGTGGTTGGTTCCCCCAACAACCAGCTCACATCTGTAGGTTACTGAGGGGCTTTCCAAAAGTCACTTCATTTTTTTTTTCCCAAAAGTCACTTCATTAATAGAATCTTGGAAAGGGTTCCTTATGAGTGACAAAAGACATTCCTATCGCTCAGGAAACTACTAGGGTTGGAGAGCTTTCTGCCAGAAACTGGGGCAAAAATTTAATATATATTAAATATATTAAATATATATGTTAAATATATATTAAATATATTATATATTCATATATTTTTATTACTATAAACTATATAGTACAAAGCTATATATATACATATATATTTTTTTATTATACCACAACCTGTAAGTGTATATGCTGAAGAAAAACCTAGACAGGAAGATTTCTGAAATGAGTAGTTGAATTTAGCATTATCCAAGGTGCCATATAAGAATATGATTGTACGTGGGGAAGTATATCCGTCCCAAGGCATGCTAGAAAATTGCTGACTGTGGTTCTTACTGAATCCAATTGGAAGATGTAGAATCATTTTAACTCATGGCTTGTCCGTCAAGACCTACAGCATTGCATGTCCCTCCCTCTCTCCTTGGCTTGATCAGTCTTGATATAGCTCATTGTGTCAGTTATTACTTGCTGCAGAGCAAACAATTCAAAATGTAGTGACTTAAAATAAAACCATACTCTTTACTCATCATCCTATTGGTCAGTAATTTGGGCTGAGGTCAACTGGATAGGAGACTATTGCCTGCGTTGCCTGGAGTCACTCAGGGAGGCTGCAGTCTGGGTGGGTGGAGGAATGGGAGGAGGCTGGGGGGCTGGGTGGTCTAGGGAGACCCAGCTAGGATGGCTCAGCTCTGTTCTATGTAGTTTCATCCCCTAGTGGGCTAGCCTGGGCTTCTTCCTACTGCAGTGGTAGCATTTCAGGAGGATGGGAACAGAAGGCATAAGACCTCTTGTGGCCTAGGCTTGGAAATCGTACATCACCACCACCTCCCCAACATTCTAGTGGTCAGAGAACATCACAGGGCCACCCAGCTGGAAGGAGTGGGGAAATAGGTCTCACCCCTCGATGGGCCTGGCTGCAGTGGTTTTGCACTATTTTTAACCTCCCACATCAGGAAATCCATCTGACTTTATCATCTCTTGTACTGACGCCTAGTTTTCTGTCTGTATCCGTTGGCGATGATAGTCCAACAGGATGGGAGTGAAAACCCTTTCCAAAAAAGGTTCCAGCTGTGATGGGGCAGCTGTGGCCTCATTAGGGTCTTTGTGGTTGTTGATAAGGTCAGGCACGTCAAGCCTCTTCCAGAGCTCTGTCGCCAGTATCTCATATGAAGAGGAGTGGTCCCGATTTGCTACCCACAGCAGCTTGCTAGGGAAACGGTTGCTTTTTTACACTCAAGTGCCTTTTTCACGGCACCCTTGCTGATAAACTAGTGTTAGCTGAAGACCAGTTAGCGTGCTGACATTTCACTAAGAGTTGTTATCTCTAGACACCTGTGGATAAATGTGCTAATGAGAGACTTTTCTTAAGGGCTCTTAGATCCATGATTATTCCAAGCCACGGTTGAGTGCAAACATCATCAGAACAGTGTGTTATGCCTAATAGCCTAGAATGTCTCAGTAATACTTAATCCCCTTTATGCTCGTGACAGAGCAGCCTCTGAAATAGGAATGCAGCCCCAGGGGAACAGCAGCTTCATCATCAAGCCTCAGGTAGGGAAGCACCAACAAGTAATGACTTCCCAGCCCTGGGACGCTTATAGAGCCGATGTGTTTCCAGTCTAATCAAGAGAGCAACCGAGGCAATCTTTTTCCATCAAACTTCATTATTCAGATCATTTATGGAATAATTCTGTGAGGGGAGGAGCTGTTTCTTACACTTCCTTGGTAGAGTAAGTGGCCAGTGGAAAGATTCTCTATCTCCCTCAAAGGCTCTAATCAAAGAGGGATTGGGGACCCACACTGGTTTTGCGGATCTGATGACCAAGCATCTGCAATGCAGTTCGTTCAAGTTCCTATGGGATCAATGTGATCCTTGATGTCAACCTAATACCAGACCTCAGGGCAGTTTTCCTCTTCCCTTGAGGCTTCCATGTCTAGTGCCATTAATTATGGTTGTTACTGTATCAGTCGATTCCAAGTATTTTTTTGTTCTTATCTCCTGCACATTCCCTTTCCTAACACTGCCTTTCCTTTTACCTTCTACTGAGTTCAAGAACTTAGCACCCTCGCTGTGATCTAGGGCCGAAGAAACAGGGATCAGAAAGTCACTACTGCTCCTCACCCACAAAGCTGGACAGGTGCTCCAGAAAATTCCACAATCCCTTAGCCTTGCTTATCAGTAGAAAAGAATGAAAAACAACATGAAAATGGTCACTGTCTCGCTTCCTCCTTGCAAATATCACACATGTAAGTCTAAAGAAAGGAAACAACTTTCCAGCTGAAAGGATCTGGGAAATGTGGTAGTTTGGGGTTTTCTACCCTCTGCAGTCAGGACACCTAAAAAGAGAATGAATGTGTCTATTGACCAAATCCTGCAGGGCGACTCTCACTGCTCATCCTCCCCTCTGATGACATAAATTGGAATGTCTAACAAACAAGCATGTGCCAGGCACGCCTAAACTTAGTTTCAAAATTATTCCACTGGATGCTTACGTGACCCCCTCTAAATTAAGCACTAATCCCCCAGTTGTCCAAATGAATAAATAAGGGTCAGGGAAGTTAAGCAATTTGGCCAAGGCCACAGAGTAGTAAAGGGGAACTGGGAATCAGACCCAAGTTTGTGTGATGCCGAAGGCTAGATGAGTCAAAACCTATCTGGTGCCAAAAGCTATGACCTTAACCACTACATTAGGCCACCTTATAGAGGTGCCCACTCGTTCCCCCGAGCTGGGGCTCAGCCAACCTAGCACGTGAGAATAGTTTTCCATTCCCCTTTCTGGAACTTTGACCATTTGCTTCATTCATTTAACCCACTCCAGCCAGCTTTGGATCCCAAGTAAACATGGGCCCACTAGAGGTCTGACGATACTCTTGCTACATGACATGAATGGTGGTCTCACCACCCATACATGACTTGGTTTTCTAAGAAAACAAATATTCTCACAGAGATACTGGAAAAGCACTTAGAATCTAATGGCCTAAGAAAGAACTTGAGAAGGATTTTTAGCTCCGTGTTCATAATCACCCCATGCATAATGAATATCATTCACAAACATCAGCACAAAGAACACAGGTCCTCACATCCACTGCTGACCAACGATAAAGAGCCTCTCCGTAGATGAAAATCCAGACAAGGGCACAGGCTCACCCACTTGATTGGGCGCCAAGGGCGATTTAAAGCATTTTCTTCTCCTCTGATAAAGAATGTAATTTAGAATCTGATGGAAAAATCCCCCTCTGGAGGCTCCTTGAAGCGTCTCTCTGTCATGGCTGATTACCAGACTAGTGTTTATTGTCAGCAAAACAAAAACACAAAAATACTGTTCTTGGCATCGTGCTTATTTTTTTTTCCATTATAATTCAATCAAGGTTTAAATCCTCTCAACTGAGCAATTCTTCATTCGAAGAGAATGCTGCAAGAATTCACGATGGACGGAAGCCTGTGGCCACTCAGGTATTCACCTGACTCGGAACCTGTCTGGGCCTTCTGGCGAGGGGCAGGCTGGCCTCCACACTTGAGACATTTCCTTCTTGGACACAAATACGCCGAGAGAGCTTCTGGTTCTCGGAGGGAATCACCTGACACACACAAACTGATCAGTAAGAGATGCTTTCAGGAGGCAGACTCTTTCAGAACTATCACTTCCAAAAAAATATAGCAAAAGCTGCTCAGAGGGGTTATTTTAATCTGAGAAGTCCCATGGTCTACACCCTCCTTAAAAGGATAGGACAATGAAAATACACCTTCCTTCTTCCTCTTTTGGGATCTCTTTACCAACAGTAAATGTTCTCAATTAGCCATGAGGTACCCTTTCTCCCTAGAAGTCACCTTGGCATGTGTGGGCATTACTAATCGTGGGCAGTGATTCATCGTGAGTAATAGTTAATGCTTTGGCATTATCAGCTGGGAGGGTAAGTCCTTTCATCAGTCAGCTTGTCTGCTCTTTATATCTTCACAGGTAATAATGTTCTATCCCATACTGGCACCCGAACACTCAACTCCTTTTTTTTGTTTCTAATATAATTATTTGGAAAGTTTTCCTAACTCCCGTGCAATGCATCTGTCTCAGTGGGAATTATTACTGTTTTCAAATATGAATGGCTATTTATTCTATTCAAAGTCCAGTGTTCTTGGGGTTAAATAGTTCTAGTTCATTAGGCTTTTCCTTTCCTTCCAAAGTTAGAAAGTCATGTTGTGACTCATCTCTAAAGATTCTCCTGGTTTTGCATATTCCTGTTCTCTAAAACCCTGGGCAAGTTCTGATTCTCCAAAGTACAAGTATCATACAATGTCCCAGCCTCCATACATGTAAAAGGAGTGTGACCTGCCCTGAAAAGGGACTGACTCTTCTTTACAAATAGAGACTTAAGTCAGGAAAAGGATTTATCAACCCAACTTGCATGTGAGTGGAGAGGTAAATGGTAGTATCTGAGCCTGAGCTCAAATGTGACAGAGCCACAAGTGTGTCACAGTTTGATGATATTATATTTCTGGTATTATATTTTTGATATTATATTTCAACTATATTTCTGGTGCAAACCCAAAAACAGTCACTCAAAACTTTTCCATTCCAAAAATTCCTTTACCAGTTATTTTTCCTAGTGTCTCTTGTAAACTACTTTCCTTTAAAGTTAAATTGATTTACATTTAATCTGTTTGAAATTCAGTGTTTTAGGGGCACCTGGGCGGCTCCATTGATAAGCATCCAACTCCTGATTTCATCTCAGGTCATGATCTCAGGGTTGTGAGATCAAGCCCTGTGTCGGGCTCCATACTTGAGATTCTCTCTCCCTCTTTCTCTCCTCCCTCCCCTTAAAAAAGAAAAAGAAAACAAATTCCATGTTTTAATTTTTTAACCTAATGGATGGTTAACATTTTGCTAAAAATTTATGTCTGCTAACAAGCATTCAAAATAGATTGGCTGGGACACCTGAGTGGCTCAGCAGTTGAGCATCTGCCTGTGGCTCAGAGTGCAATCCCTGAGTCTTGGGATCGGGTGCTGCATCAGGCTTCCTGCACAGAGCCTGCTTCTCCCTCTGCCTGTGTCTCTGCCTCTCTCTCCTGTGTCTCTCATGAATTAAATAAACAAAATCTTTAAGAAAAATAGATTTGCTATTTCATTTTTTAAAATGTTTTCTCATAAAATGAAAGACAAATAGTACCTGCGGGAAAGCCCACACCCTGACTGTGCTGTGCTCATCTGTCTGTAGCTATCTCCAGAGAGGGTTATTTTATTAAACCTGAGTCATGTACTGACACAAAATTCACAAAATAATATCACTGTAAACTCACAAAATAATATCCCTGTATGAGCACAAATTTCATACCAACACAACCCATCCAGGGCTACGGAATATATAGAAATAAACTGATCAACTTATCATGCAGTTTAAGAGATACAAAAGATGAGGACAGAGATATCACCTCATGCCTGTGAGTGAATATTTAATTTCCTTAGCCAGACATTGCCTCCCCATAACTAGGGCGATACAGCATCATTACCCTTTGGCTACATGATTCTAAAACTAAACAACTAAATTCACGATTTTCTGTCTCCCTTACCTACCTCAGTATTTCTCAAGAGGTGTCATCCATGAAATGAGTACGCTTCATAGCAAGCCCTGGAGAAGTGTAAGTGATTTATTAAAAATCTGATAGATATGTGCCTTCCTCAATCATTTGGAAGATACCAGAATGCTATTGTCCGACTTGGATATTAAAAATCATCTACATAAATGGTTGTATCTTATTGGCCACTCATACCTGTTGAATGAAGCTCCAGAACACCAGGCATTCAACACTGATGTTCCAACCTGTCCCCAACAAAAAGCTTCACACACACCTCCTGGCTCTATCAGCATCATGGAAATCATGTTCTTAAGAGTTTCTTTCCAAGAAAAGTGCATTCATTCATAATTTATGTTTCCCAGTTTTACTCATCAAATATACCAATATGCCCATCAGATGTATTGATGAACATGGGATGTTCAGAAGTCTGTAATGAGCTGATAAAAATCAAGTCAAAAGCGCAGAATTGGGGACCCCGGGGGGCTCAGCGGTTTAGAGTTGGCTTCAGCCCAGGGTGTGATCCTGGAAACCCGGGATCAAATCCCACGTCAGGCTCCCTGCATGGAGCCTGCTTCTCCCTCTGCCCATGTCTCTGCCTCTCTCTCTCTCTCTCTGTCTCTCTCTCTCTCTCTCCGTGTGTGTGTGTGTGTGTGTGTCTCTCATGAATAAATAAATAAAATCTAAAAAAAAAAAAAAAAAACAACATGGAATCTTGAGATTTTTGTTAACCCAAGCCTTGCTGTGAGTCAATGAAAATTTTAGGTACTGATCAACTATGCCCAACCCCTGTGAGTTCTTCTTTACAGAATCTGAGGGGGTCAGGATTCAGCCTGGAAGCTCTGCTCCAGGGGACAGAACCTCGGAAGACTTTCTCAGGTCGCCCTTCCACCCAGTAGCCCCAAGGCCCAGTACAACAGTTGTGAAGACCAGGAAAACACAAAGTCACCTCTTCCAGAAGCTGAAATGTAACCTGGTCGAATAAATGTGGAAACCATGCCACAGTTGGGATGTGGTGGTTGATGATGTTGGGTTGAAGTGGAGGAGTTTTTCCTCCCGTAATGCTCACCTATTGAATGAGTCTGGGGACACTTTGGTGACATGACCTCCCTCATTCTGTTCTCTGATTCTCTCCTTTTCCTCTATCCTCCCAGCCTCTCATAAATTTCCAGTTGTCTTACCCTTTCCTGGTCCTTATCTTCCTCCCTTTACTACCGCACCGCAGGACTGAGGGTTTCCAGGGCTTTATTATTAAGTGAGAATGCTGGCACAGCTAAAGCTATGCTTTTAATGCATCTGGCACTGGAATTATACACTCGTCTCCACTGACTTGCATGGGACCAGGGTCTTCTAGGGCTCAGACACTTTCAGGAACATCTAGAGACTAGGGAGAGGAAGGGGAACTGGGGAAAAGACAAAAGCCAAACTAGAAAAGAGGATTTTAGATTTTTGAGAGAAAACGCAACTTGAGGGAAGACAAATCAGACTGTCTCAGCACCTAATGGTAGGAGGGACAGTGAGGTTCCAGAACCGGTGTGGTCGCTCTGCCTGGTGCCCGGGCATCCTCTGTGTGTGAAGAGCTGCATGAGCTCCTCTGTGAGGGAGAGGGGGCCATGCGGGAAAATTCAGCACAGAGGAGGAGCCGCTCCCAGTCCTGTCATGGGAGTCCTTTGCTGGCTCATCGTCAGCCTGCCACGTTGGTGTCACCCAGGATCCTCTACCCACCTTCCTCCACCAGGTGATCTCACTCATTCTCATGGAGCCAACGGCCACCCAGATCCTGATGGCTCTCCATCCCTTTCTGTAGCCCAGACTTGCCCTTTGTGCATCCAGATGTTTATACCGGCTGCTTATTCAACATGTAAGGGCACAGGGCACCACACATTTTAACATCTCCAAACTGAACTCATTTTCTTTTCTTTTTTTCTAAGATTTTATTTATTTATTCATGAGAGACACAGAGAGAAGCAGAGACACAGGCAGAGGGAGAAGCAGGCTCCCTGTGAGGAGCTCGATGCGGGACTCGATTCAGGGACCCCAGGATCAGTCCCTGAGCCAAAGGCAGACGCTCAACCACTGAGCCACCCAGGTGCCCCTGAACTCATTTTCCTATCCCTCTCCACATTCCCACACCCACTCCTGTGTTTCCTATCTGCCCAATGGTGCAATGTTGTCAAAGACCAATAGGGCTTTTAAAAAATGTGGTTCCCTGGCAGGGAACAATTAGTGCTTTTAAGTTGGGAATTTGTGATGATCATTCTAATTATGGATTGAAAACTGTTACAGTGGAATGGCCAAAGTGAGCTGACAAGTCTTGGTTAAAAAACAAGCCCCATACAGAAGGCAGCTACACTTGTGGTAAGCAGAGCATAACATATAGAATTGTGGGATCACTACATTGTACCCCTGCCAGGAACGTAACATTGTGTGTCAACTTCCATAGAAAACAAAAACAAGGGCAGCCCAGGTGGCTCAGCGGTTTACGGCCACCTTCAGCCCAGGGCCTGATCCTGGAGACCCGGGATCAAGTCCCGCATCCGACTCCCTACATGGAGCCTGCTTCTCCCTCTGCCTGTGTCTCTGCCCCTCTCTCTGTGTCTCTCATGAATAAATAAATAAAATCTATAAAAAAAAACAAAAACAAGTACCAAACTTCGTTAGGTCACAGGAGGCACTCGACGTGCCTGTCCTTTCTGTTTCAGAATCAGTGGCCACGAAACACAGCTTTGATATTTAAGCCAGTCCTGCTCTTGGCAAGGGGAAAACTTGCCTTTTATGACTTCTCCTCAGTCACCAAGCAAGGAAATCTGGAGTTATGCTGGTTGTCTCCATCCCCATGCACACTGCCTCCTATCAGGCCTGGATTACCTCTTGTCCTTGATACCCAAGGTGTGGCCAGAGGAGCAGCATCGACCGTCACCCGGGTACTCATTAAAAATGCAGATTCTAAGGCCCTGCCTCAGGCCTCTGCAATCAGGGTCAGCTTTTCAACAACATCTCCAGGTGGCTCACGACCGCAGGCAAGTCAGAGAAGCACTGTCCTCACTCATGTCCCTCCGATCATGCCTCTCCGGCTCATCCTCCAGCTCCTTTAGAACTTTCCAAAGTATAGCCATGACCAGTGTGCCCTGAACGGTTTTATTTGTATAATATCCTGCCCTCTGACTCCCCTCTGCCAAAATCTGCTGTTTCTAACCCAGGCTAAACATTGGAATCATGGGGATTGCTTTTAAAAAATATATCAATACCTTTGCCACAATCCCTAAAATTCCGATTTAATGAAAATGGGAGTTTGGTCTAATGTTTAAGCCCCCCTCTCGTGTTCTAATTGAGTAACCAAGAGTTGAGAACCATTGACCCAAAGATGACACTCAATTCTTTATTATGGTGAGTCCCTCTAGTGTTGAGCCCCGCTGGCCTCTCTCTCTCACCACATGGTGTCTGGCGTGCCTAATACATAGTTGGTGCTGCCAAATGTTTGTTGAATGAATGAGTTTTTGCAGCCCCTACACCTGGCAGGGTGATTTGTGAAAAGAATGTGTACTCCCTGCATTCTGAGAGACAGGGAAGCCGCAGTGTTGGGAGGAAGGAGGGAAGGATGGAAGATACATTTTTCAATTTATGACAAACAAATGACTCATTTAATGACAAAAGGGGACTGCGAAGAACCATGCAGGAATCCCCTTTATGGTCCCATTGATGATTCCACACAGCGACAGCTTTTCTCCTCCCAGACTGGCGGGCAAACAAAAAGCAATGGGTCTTGCTATCCAATCAAACTGTTTTTTGCTTTTAATTAGGTAGCAACAGAGCTTTATCAAAGGCATTCAATCCTAGAGATAAAAACATATACATTTTTTATTTTGCAAATGGCTTTATTGTTTTTTTTCCGTTTGCTAATACATAACGTGCTTGGGGATTTCTCCCGTCATTTTTCTTATATTCCTGACCTGCAGAGAAGCCATTGCCAACCACACCTTTTACACAAAATGACTGTTAAAATTTTGGTCTACTGCATGTTTTTAAAAGCAAATCAGAGGCATCATGACATTTTATCTCTTCAGCATCTCTTAAAAATGTGAGCATTGCTTACATGCCGTAATGAATGCTGCAAGAAGTCTGTAAGCATTAGTGCTATCGCACTAACAGAGCCATAACCACGTTGCTGCTCTCACACCCAACACAATTATCCACAATTCCTGCGTATGTGTATCATCAGTTTCTCTCTTGAACAAGCTCTCCAGATTCTGTCGATGTTAATCTCACCACCACCCCGGAATCTTTGTGCCCTGCTCTGTCCATTCAAAACAGACCCTCTGGAAAAGTACTTCCTGGGAACACCCAGCTTCAAAAGAAGAATGAGTCACATTGAAACTACATCGTCATGTCCATTCCTGCCTTACACATCATTTGTGGAGAAAAGTCATAACATTCTGATTTCTGGGAAATTTAGGCACCTGGTTTCTCTCTTAAGAAGGAAAATCAGGGCAGCCCAGTGGCTCAGCAGTTCAGCACCGCCTTCAGCCCAGGGCCTGATCCTGGAGTCCTGGGATCGAGTCCCACGTGGGGCTCCCTGCATGGAGCCTGCTTCTCTCTCTGCCTGTGTCTCTGCCTCTCTCTCTCCCCCTGTGTGTGCGTGCGTGTGTGTGTGTGTGTGTGTCTCATGAATAAATAAATCAATTTAAAAAAAGAAGAAGGAAAATCAGTAGGTCAGCTCACTTCCTTCATTCTCTATTTTAAATAGGCTTTTCTCTAATTATTTCCTTTCCTGTTAACACCATGCTTGCATTTCTGCTTTCCTGGAGCTTCCCCTCCTCTTCACCTGCTGAAGACTAGTGTGGTGCTCAAAATACCAAGTTAACTCACAAACGCTTCTCTGGCAAACCTATATATGATATTCAGGAACTTAGATCAAGGGTTTTCTTAAGCATTGGATTCTCAGTTTTAAAGTGTATTAATTATCCCATTACCAGTGATGAATCCCACTATTCCTCTTCCCCCTTGGATGAATTCACTCAGCAGAAGGTGGGCTTTCCGCTGAGACCCATTTAAGGGAAGAGGGCATTAACACTGAAATGGATTTTTAAACATAAAATAACACATATTTACTAACACCGAGTTAATTCTGTTCAGGAATGCTCTGCACATGATTGAAAACCCATTGCCACCAAAAGTCCAGATGCATTGGGACCATTAGAGGTAAATTCCAGAACATTTCTATCTATATACTATAGAACCAAACATATGGTGTTTAAGATGCACGCTGAATTTTCAAATAATAATGCTAATATTTATTGAGCAATTTGCCATGTCTCCATGAATCCTTAAAACAACCCTATGAAGTAGGTACAATTATGTCCATTTTCAATAAGTGACTTGCCCAGATCACACAAGCAAATATGATCCAAAGCCCTTGTATTTCCCAACTAAATACCCAAGACTCTGGTTCTCATGCATCACGCTTTACACTCTGAGGATAGTTTTTCATTTCTCTCCTCCTCTCCAAACTGCATTGTTATCTCATATCTCTGAAGAAGCTTCTGGAAATCCGAGACCACTCAGTTGTATGCAAACTTTAAGGTCTGTTTGCACTTGTTTTTCTGGGAAAAAGGACTAAGTTTAACAGAAAATGGATAAGTAAAATTTAAGAACCACCCTTTTAAACCCCTATAAGGATTTGAAACCTCTGGTGACGCACTTGGCACCTATAACCTCTCCCTCCCACACTCAGTCCATACACACACACACACATACATGCATACACACTTACACGCACACACACACAGTACATCCCTACAGAAGCCCCACATCCTTAGTTTAAATGTCATATATGATAAATACTTCTCTGACCCAACGGGTGTTTTCAAGACCAAGCTTGGCACAGCTCATATAATACCTAAAAATATATCCAGGGGAGACCATTTTTCCCGGGACAGATTGCCTTTCGAAATGAAAATTCAGAGCAGTTGTTCAGGTGAAAATTTTATTACTTCTTCAGTCTGTTCAGAGGACAACAATACTAGATACACAAATCCTTGGCTAAAGATTCATTACTGACTCAGCGAACACCAATTAAGACACTTTTGCTTTCACAGCCTTTGGGATTTTTGCCATTAAAAGTATTCTGTCCACTAGACCTGTGTCCCAGAGAGAAAATAACAGCCCACCTGAGAAACCCGAGCAGCCAGGAAGGATGAGATTAAGTCATTAGAACTCAGGCTAGTGAAACAGTTATTGCAGGTGAGGCTGGACATCTGAGGGAAAAAAAATAATGAGCCTCAAACTCCAGAATCCTGCAGCTTAAAAATATGATTTGTAAACTGAAAATTTTAGTAGCTGAATTCACCGTTCATATCTTTTTTTTTTAAAAAAAAGATTTTATTCATTCATTCATGAGCGACACAGAGAGAGGCAGAGAGAGACTTAGGCAGAGAGAAACAGGCTCCATGCAAGGAGCTTGATGCAGAACTCGATACCAGGACCTGGGGTCATGACCTGAGCCAAAGGCAGATGTTCAACCACTGAGCCACCCAGGCATCCCATCACCATTCGTATCTAAACTGGTGGTCTCAAAGATCAAGAATGCCTCAATGAATAGAGAGAAGAAAATTAGGGGGACAGATAAGAGACTCAGATAATAGATTCAGGAAATGACATGAGGAAAATGAATGTCTGCACTGGCTGGGTGTTTATTATCGAGGTATGGCAATAGTATTGTAGTTATGTTATGGGTGAGATCAATACTGGCATTCTTATGGACTTGCTTTAAAATTCTCAAACAATAACAAAAAACAAAAACAAACCAAGCAGAATGAGGTCAAATGCAATTAGATGCAATAAGAATGATAATATGTTGATAATTCTTGAAACTGGATAATGGTGCTAGGGAGTTCTTTATGGTGTTTTAAAAGGAGTTAGGTTAAAACAAAGTGCCAGGGAAGGATAGAAAGTCGGAGGTGGCAGCAGTGTGGTATCACTCTGAAGCTCCCGCTCCCGCTGAAATGTAACTGGGTTTTTGATAACTTACAAAAAACCAAAGCCATAATGATAATGTATGTAGGACATACTAGAAAGTAGAGGAAACATTCAAAACCCAGGAAAAAAAGAAAAAGAAAAAAGAAAACCAGAGACCTAAATCTTGAGTCGGGAACACAAACAATACATGGAGAAGTAGAAAGATTAATAACATATGGCAATGCAGTGATGAACGGGAAATCTTTTGAACAGATAGTGCTAGAACAATTGTACTTTCATATGTAAAACATAAACAGATACTTAAACCTGACCCTTCCCTCACACCATGTATAAAATGTAACTGAAAATGAATCATAGACCATCTTGACATTTTTAAAGGAATCAGGGTTGGACTTAATATTCTCTTTTGCTGGGTCCCAGGGCCTTTCTCTCACCACCTGGGATGAATTCCTGATGCGGAACCTAAGTGGAAGCCAACACAATGACTTCAGGCCTCTTTGTGCCTAATTTTTTTTAAAGATTTTATTTATTCATTCTTGAGACACACACACACACACACACACACACACACACACACAGAGGCAGAGACACAGGCAGAGGGAGAAGCAGGCTCCATGCAGGGAGCCAGATGTGGGACTCGATCCCAGGACCCCAGGATTAGGCCCTGGGCTGAAGGAGGCACTAAACCCCTGGGCCACCCGGGCTGCCCTCTTTATGCCCAATTATCACCACTTAACCACTGACTGTGCCTTATGACAAAAATCATGTTTATATCATTCATATCACGGACTCCTATATCCTATGGATGTCATTACTGCTATTTAACAAATAATTTCGGATCCACCCTCCTTTCAGTCACATGATAGAAGTGTACTTTATAGTTCATTGGGGCCACACGGATACTTCTGGCCAATGAGTTGTGAGCACAGAGTTGTGTGTCACTTCCAATGTAGATGATTGAATTACAGTGCACCCGGCAACATTCAAGATGGAAACAGTTCCATCAACCTGGGCATTTCCAGAGCTGTGGTGAGTGGAGGCAAAATGAGAACAAGAAACAAACCTTTGTTGTTTGGAACTGCTAAAGCCAGGGCACCTGGGTGGCTCGGTGGTTGAGCAGACGTCTGCTTTTGGCTCAGGTCATGATCCCAGGGTCCTGGGATAGAGTCTCACATCGGGCTCCCTACGGGACAGCTGCTTCTCCCTCTGCCCGTGTCTCTGCTTCTCTCTGTGTCTCTCATGAATAAATAAATAGAAGCCTTTTTTTTTTTTTTTTTTTTTTAAGGAATTGCTAAAGCCTTGGGCTTGCTTGTTACCACACTGTAACCTGTCCCATTTCAATTAATACCACCCCTCGGTGGAGGAGATGTCATTTTCATCATTTCAGAGTTTCATTCATTCCTTTATTTACCAAGTTCTGACTTTGTACTAGGAATTGTACTCACTCTGGGGATACAGAAGTGCAGAAAGCACTTGCCTAGGTCATTTGCTTAGATCTTTGACTATAGATATTAAAATATGGGTGAAATAAAAACTTTATTCATCTAAGTAACTTGGCTTGTCAGCCTCTCTGAAGTCAGTTCCTTCATCTGTAAGATACACATAATACCTACCTTGCAAGGGTTTTTTTTTTTTTTTTTAAGATTTTTTTTTTTTTACTTATTTATCCATGAGAAACCCAGAGAGATAGAGGCAGAGGCACAGGCAGAGGGAGAAGCAGGCTCCCTGAGGGGACTTGATGTGAGACTTGATCCCAAGACCCCAGGATCACTCCCTGGGCTGAAGGCAGATGCTCAACCACTGAGCCTCCCAGAAGTCCCTACCTTGCAAGGTTTTTATGAAGATTAGCAACAACGTCTGGTATATGAAGAGGAAACTAAACAGCAGCTATAAATATTTCCTTTCATATTTCATAAGGAGATATTTTTGGCAAAGAATGAGAAGGTAGCAGAAAATAAGAATTTAAACGATCTGATTATCAGTTGCCATTTTTACATTATTCTTTATTCTAAGACATCTTCGTGTTTGTGTTTCTTTTTTAATTTAGTAATTGGTACCAATCGACCTTCCAGAGCTGCTCTAACTAGTTCCAGGATCCATAGCAAGTAGCCTGGGCTTCCCCGGAGAAGAACCACCTCAGAGAGGACCCTGTGTTTCCATGGGCCAAGCTTGCTAAGAGCAAGTATCACAAGCTCTCGGGAGGATCTGTGCCCAAGGGAACCTGTCACATGTGGGGATCTTTTCTGCCTTTGGGTCAGCTCAAAGGTGAGAGAGGCAAGGCGAGAAAAGATGCGTCTGTAGAGAATCAGTTGGCCAGAGGGACTTGAGAAGGTATGCGTGCAATAATTTTCATCAGTGTGAATGAATGTGACCCCATGAGTGGGTGTCCATGATTCAGGGCAGGCCCCAGTGCCTAAGGATGTGCATCATTTAGAAGTCTTCCCCAGCTTCCTCCGTGTCAAATAGAAATTGAGAAAAGAAGCTGCAAATGGAGGAAGTTTTCTTGAGATAACCATCTTTGCCATCTCGAAAGAGTCCCTCAACCCTCCCAGCAAGAGTGATGACATTTGGACCGTCTAGAAAACATGCAAAATAGCCAAACATTTGCTTAATCTTTAGGACTGGAGCAGCAATGGAAAAACAAATTCAGTCCTCACACCCTGGGGAGCTAATCCAACCCAGTGAGCTGTTGACTAACAGGCCTGAGGAATGGGCAGGTCTTAGGGTGTGAGGATGGTGCTTTCGGTCTGGTGACATGTCGCACTTGCGGCGCCTATGGAGCCAGTGAAAATGAATGAAGATAAATATTTGGGAGTCATCCTTATATAAATTGTAATTGAATCCTTGAAGATGAATGAAAATAATTCAGATTCTGGACAGTGAAGGTAGGAGTGGTAAGAGGATTATGTGAAAACCATCAAGATTGCTAAGAACAGCAGGCCTTCTCCACAGTGCAGCTAGAAAAGAAATAAGAAAAATAAAGAGGAACTTTGGGTTAGTCCCTGTCTTTTGTTTCAACCATTAAAGCCTCAGAATGCCAGATCTTCCTAAGCAGCATAACATAAAAATTAAGAGCACAGGGTTTTAGAATGAGGTAGACCGGGATTTGAATCCGTTCTAAAATGTACTGCATGTTTGACTTTGTGCAACTAATTTAAGCTCTGAGTTTCAGTTTCTTCATCAATAAAATACGATAATATCTACAAAATATGATAATATCTATAAAACAGCTGTTTGTCAGAGAATTGCACTAGATAGTACATATGTATATCTCACAATGCCTTGTAAATAATGTGTGCAAAAATTATCAGTAAAAATAGTATGATTATGATTATAAAGAAAGATAGCTAGGTGTCCAACAAAAGCCCATACAGTTTCTTCCATGATGTAGAGTTGTTGCAAAAAAGTGGGTGCCCCAGGGTCCCTGGGTCAGTAGGTTGAGGGGCAACTCTGGATTTTTGTGCAGGTTGTGATCTCGGGGTCATACGATCAAGCTCCACTTCAGGCTCCATACGGCAGCCTGCTTAGGATTCTCTCTCTCCCTCTCTGTCCCCCACTCCCAGCTCTCTCTCTCTCTCAAAAATAATAAATAAATAAATAAATAAATAAATAAATAAATAAATAAAGCTAAAAAATGGATTCCCAGTCAGAGACTACATTTCCCAGGCTCCCTCACAATTAGAGGGCCATGTGACTGAGCTCTGGCCAGCAAATGGGAGATATGCACAACTCCCAGGTCTGGCCCATAAAACCCTGCCATGCAGTGCTCCTCCGTTTTTTGGGTTTTGTTGTTGTTGTTTTTTCTCCTTTCAACCGATGAGAGTGTCAATCTTGGAAGCCACATGTTAGAGCAGAGCCAGTGGAGCCAGGGTCCCAGAATTATGATGTGGAGGAGGGTTATCCCACTGAACTATTCAATCACCCACTTGTTATGTGAGCAAGACATGAATTTTGACTGTGTTAGAGCCATTACATACTTGGGGATCTATTTGTTACAGCAGGTACAAACAGCGAATAACAAATAAGTTAGCAGTTAGCCTATTCTGATGGATTTTATCTTTTGGTATCGTGGCTTCTGAGAGTCAAGCATGTATCTAAGAGGTACTGAGAGATCATAGTATCCTGCTAGTCCCTTCAGATCCCACCTCCACTCGTTAGGGTGCTAAATACTCAGAGATGCATGCTCTAAACTTTTTGGAGGTTTAGAAGTTGATAGGGCTAGGGTAGATATAATAAGCTTTTAATAATACACCATCAGAAACAAAGAAGGCTCTGAAAGGGGGCAAGGCATATGAAGTTGAAGTTTGCAGAAATGTGGTCAGTAAGGAATTTCTTGTGGCAACGTGCCAGTGGGACTCTTGAGGGTGTTGGGGGGAACCTGACTGACTTAGTGGGTGGAGCATGTGACTCTTGATCTTAAGGTTGTTGAGTTCAAGCCTCACACTGGGTGTAGAGATTACTTAAAAATAAACTAACAAATGTCCAATATTCCTTTTTATGTTACTTACATTGCTGAAATACAAACCTCCTTCTCCCAAAATTTAAACAAGTTTGATATGTGTACACACTCACATACATACACACACACACTGCATCTCTATACTATATATCCCTAAAAGTAGTACCATTTTCTGTAAAGATACGGCTGAAAAGCTTTGGGAAAGCCAAAACGTAAAAGATTAACTACATTGTGCTCGGACGGAAGGGTATTAGTAATCATGAAAACTTCGGGGGAAGGGGGTGAAGATGAGACAGTTAAAAAAAAAGAAGAAGAAGAAGAAGGATCAGACTTTGCCAGTGTTTGTCAGTGTCCAGGAAGAAATCCACTGAGCCTGGTTGATTATGGTATGTCCATATAATGGGAAAAAATCAGATATCTTGGAAAGATATCGAAAGTATAATGTTAAGTGAAAAAAACAAGGCATATCATGGTGTGTTTAGAGTACTAGAAGTTCACATAAAATATGAGTGAAAGAAATGCACAAACAGGTATGTCCCTACATATATAGAATATCTCATAAAGGAAACACAAATATTGGCAGGGATTGGAGAACTTCAAACATTGGGTAGGAGATGACTGTTTTCACTGCATCCTCCTTTTTTATTTGAATTTTTTAGCAAGTGCATGTTTATTATTATTTTCCAGGAATAAAAATAAGTAGTAAATAAGAATAGCAGATAATCTGAAAACCTGTTTTGTTTTGTTTCATTTTACTTGAGCAAGTCTGCTATGCACAGACAAAAACAATGAAAGGGTAGATAAAATTGAATGTGCATTCAAAATTTATTTCTTTCCCTCTGATTCTAGCTACACCAAGGCCTTTTCTAAAATTATAACTGGCAGGGTACCTGGGTGGCTCAGTGGTTGAGCGTCTGCCTTTCACTCCAGTCGAGATCCCGGGGTCCTAGGATCAAATCCACTTCTCCCTCTGCCTATGTCTCTGCCTCTTTCTGTGTCTCTCGTGAATAAATAAATAAAATCTTAATAATAAAATAAAATAAAATAAAATAAAATAAAATAAAATAAAATAAAATAAAATAAAATACAGTTATAATTGGCAAGTCTACAGAGAGAAAATGACCTGCCCAGTGAGTGAACTATCCTCTGATCCCTTTGTGGTTATATTTCTTATTCTAAATTGGCCATCTCCTCTTGGGAGTTTGAGTATAATAATTGTGCCCATCTCTGTCTAATCAGAATACCTACATCTGACACTCCAGCCACAAGGCCAGATCTGGTAAGGGGATTTCTCCTGGAGATTGGAAGCTGGTCAGTCTGGAACACTCCATTCACCAAGGCTAATGACCAGAGCAGAAGAAAAGCAGGTTGCCTAAGTGGCCTATGTCAGCCTATGACATAGGCTATGTCAGCCACACTCCCCGCCTCCACTCTGCAAGCTCTTCCACCTGCCATTCATCCAGCCCTTTATCCCATGGAACCCAGGCCATTTCTGGCAGGAAAGGGAAGAAATGCAAATTTTTCTCACTAGCCAATGGTTCTGTACCTCATTTGAGGGTTAAAATATGAGCAAAGGTCCTGTCGTGAACCAAAAGAGACAAAACCACAACAAAAGCAAGCCTGGGCTATCTAGAGACTGTGTCATTAAAAAATGATTTCATCCTGCTCAGCTCCAGAGATGTGATTTACAGGAGGCAGTCAGCCTACCCAGGTGGTGGGAGCTCAGTTTTTAATAAATGATAGCGAGTAGGTTTATCTCGGCCTGTGACTATGAGTCACCATATTTGAAGCTTTCTGACAAACACCATCAGAAAGAGATGACCTTGTCCAGGGGACTTTTTCTTTCAGGAAAACAAAGTGCATTTCCTGATAGTGGTATTGAAGCACCAACGTCTCCAATCAGATCAATGAGAGAGGCGGGGGCTGGGCCACTGAGGACCAGACCACATTGTCGCCAGCGTCCCTTTCTCCTCCAGAAGTCTGTGATTCAGCGTGCTTGGAAACCTGGTAGGAGGAGCAGCATTTAATTCTGACTAAAACTGAAATACAGTGGGAGAGGAGGCTAAATTACGTTTTGGGGAAAAAAGCGATACGCTTTTGATTCCTGCCGCCACTAATAATAGTGCAAATTAATAACTGGCCTAAAGCTCAGCAACCATTTGTCACTTCAGATTCCTTTTCACTGTGACCAACCACCTCTCCACAGTGCGAAATGAGGAGACTGTTCACAGGTGCACAGGTATCAGGGGTGTGTTGGGCAGTGGGCCAGGGGTGCGAAGGAGGGATTCTTGGTGAATCTCAACAGATGTAGGAGTGACGGGGGCATTGCACTGTCAGAGGCCACAATGTCATCCCTTTGACAGACACTTGCTGTCCACAGTCTGGGAGCTGGACAGAGCACAGCTTGGAGGTGCTTGGGCATAGCTTTCCAGAGGCAGTAGTGGCCTGCTGCAACCCCCTTCTCTCCTCTCCTCTTTTCTCCTCTCTTCTCTTCTTTTCTCCCCATTTCTTCTCCTTTTTGCTTCTTGCTTGAAAGTGCCATTCTATTATCTGATAGTAAATTTTTTTTTAAGGCAAGAAGAAACAGGTGCTTGGGATCAGAGATAGATAGAAGTGGCACTTTCTCGCTCAGCTAGAAGAGGGAAGACAGATTAGAGTCTGAATCTCAATCCCAAAGAAGAAAAAGTACAGGGGAGGTAGGTCAGTCCAGAGCAGAGCAACCAAAAACACACTTTATTTCCAGTTTTTGTTTTGTTGTAAATTCAGCCCAAAACAAATGACGCCGAACAGAGGCAGTAAACGCTTGTCTGTGTGCATGTGCATATGCACATGTGTTTTTGCTTATATAAACAAAAAAAGATCTCTGGAAAAATCCACAGAAACATAACTTTGTTTGCTTCCGGGAGGGAACTTCTTGCACCTTCTTAATGTTGAATGAGGTGGGTATATTACCTATTTAAGCTATACATCAATAAAATACATAGAAAACAGAAAGCTTCTTAACTAATGGGTTTAAAGAAATGGTGGTTCCTATCTGAAAAGTAATGAGTATAATGTTACAGGGAATTGAACCTATCAGCAAATGAAGCACTTCTAGATGAAAGTCACAGTAAGAGGTCTCACAATCAGACACACACACATACATACCCCACTTCCAATACATGGTGGGGTAAAGAGGTTATAGTTTTGAGACTCAAGAATATGTAAACCTTTAATATTTCTATTTTGATCATTGTACAGGTAACACATACCAGATGTAGAAGATAATGAAAAAATATTTTTTAAATAAAATTACACTGATTCCCACAATCAGAATTAACTACCTCGAGTACTTTCCCTGCCTAGAGGAAGTAGATTTAAGATACAAGACCACTTTTTGGTCATATCTGACAAAACCACAGTGTAGAATTGGCCCAGAGGGAGAAATCCCTTTTAAAAAAATCTGCCAAACCCAAACCCATAGCTTGATGTTTGAATATTTTCCACTTAAAGTCTTTCAACAAATAAGGCATTTTTTTTTCTCTCTCTTGGGATCATCAAATATCTGATTCCTGCAAATGTGGGGAAGGTTCTCTAGGATCCCTTCAGAAAATATCTGGGTTTTTCCTAATCTGGATGGACTAGGTTGAGCTTTTCCAGAAAAGAGGTGGACTATCTGATGATAGAAACGTTCTGACCCTGTAAGGTCAGTGACACCCCTTTGCCACCCCTTTGCCATCCACCCAACACTCCCTTCGAAGAAATAAAATTCCATGTGTTTACTTTATTTTATTCCTTAAGTTAAACTCCCTTTGGAGGGCTACAATAAAGTGAAATAAATCCCAAGATGCCACAAAGAGAAGGATGGAAGGTAGAGTGTTGAACACTATTTAGAGGTACGGTGCCTCAATATGTACTCAACTTATTCACACCATGAGCACATTAGGCCCACTTTCCTTCACATGGCATTGTGATAGAGTATTGCAATTAAAAGCAGGGCTGTGGAGCCAACCAGACTAGAATCCCATTACTGGTGCTGCCAATTATTTAATTGGGACTTCAGGCTACATTTTTATTCTCTTAAGTCTCTATTTCCTCATCTATGAAATCAGGATAATAATACCTTCTTCAATGGAGGTTTTTATGAGAGTTAGATGAAAAGGTATTAAAAAGTTAGCCCGACGCAGGAGGCATGGTGCACACTGAGTCAACATTATCTGTTACCATTGTTCACATACTGTGGAAAGGAGAGTGCCTGGCTCGTAGGTGAGTCAACATTGCTCATAGTTTCCTGTCCCTTTCTGCTGTTGCCAGTCTTTGACACTTGTTCTCATCCGTTGGGAATAGAGAAAAAAATCCATTTAATTCCTTGTGTCTGGTTCACTTTATTAGATTCAAAGGGTTGTGTGAAATTGGCTTTTAAAATATCTATGAATTTCAAATGTCTCCACCAGCTTTAGTATGATTTCATAGCAATACTGAGAGCCAGTTAAGTTTTCTTTTTATTTCAGACATGGTTAGCCATAGTTAGCCAAATTCTTATATTCTATTTTTCCAAATTCTAGAGCTCTTGACTTTTCAGGAGCCAGAAAATTAACAACTGCTGTCATGGGCTCCATCTAGTTCCATCCTTGCCACCCCCACGACCCACCTCATATGAATGAGCAAACAACACATTGTCCAAAAGGAATGGATTTTATCATTTAGGATTCAACCTAGATCACAGGTGAGCTATCTTTAAGAAAACTCCGAACAATAAAAAGATGTCTTAAAATGTGTTGTTTGTTTTCTAGTCTCAAATGGTCTGGGAAGCTTTGCAAGGAGTTTTCAAAATCCTATTGGTCCCGTGTGAAAAATGGAGATTCCACCCACATCTACTTCCAGCTCCCCAGACAAGAAGAGAATATCCCACTTGCTCAAGGACCCAGCAAGTGACTTCAGAGGACTCGAGAGTGCCCAACCACTCTTTTCTAGATCATTGTGCGAAAGGGCCCAAGGTCACAGAATTTGGAATTTTTTTTACATCACAAACTAGGCACATTTCTTATATCCCACAGCAGTGAGAAATGTCAGCATATAAGGCACTTGTGTTCGAAACGAACACTTTCCCACCAAAATAAAGATAGAGCCATGTAGATTGGCTTAAATCCAACTTGCTTGATATGTTCTGTAAATTCCTCCAGTGTGTTCCTAAAAGGAGACTATGAGAACACGTACTGTACTCCCACGGCTTTTCCCCTTTTCCCCCCTCCCCTCTTACCATTCCATTCCCACCCCACCCCTACCAAGTAACAATAACCTTTAAAAAATTAATAAATAGGATGCCTTGCATTTGTGTGATAGATTTTCCTAAAAGGAGGCAGTACCCTGTTTATTCTGAGGAGGGAAAGTAAATTGAAGTAACTTAAGCTGTTAATACAAGGTACCACCACATTGAATAAAACAAGGGCTACTGGACCAAAAGTAATTCTACCCCCAATATCTCAACATTGAGGAAATGAAGAAAAAAGGAGAATACAAACCCCAGACCCAAGACATCTGGGTCTAGTAAATAGTATTTTTTTTTTATCTAAATTGAGAAGAATCTATGCAAGGTGTCAGGCACCTGGAGGACAGTTGCTGAGAAGGCAAAGCAGGTGGATAGAGAAGAGGAGGACTTCTTGACTGGGGATGCGAGCTGTCGGGAGAGGGGAATTAATGGATATAGGGCAGCCATACATCCCAGTTGGCCTGACATCATCACAGATTATGCCAGTTTAGGGAAACCTCCTTTACCCATCCTTGCTTGGGCAATAAATTATATATTCACTCTACGAATGCCATTATAAAGGCATTAAATGTTCCATGAGGGACAATAAGGAAGATTCATTTTTTAGAAGAGATAAAATAGAGGTGAGTTGATTGACATTCCATAGAGGATGTTGCGAGGCATAAATATCAATAGAGAAGAGTTGATACTGCACAGAGGGGAGCCCAGGCTATTATTATCTCTCGGGGACATGGCAGCATATTATCACCCTTTGTCCTTTGAACTGCCTGTGTATTTTGTACTTGCACCATTGTCACCATGGATAACACTGTCCTAAAATATAGCTATGTGCCCGTCATACATAGAGAGTATTTCTTCTACTTGGAGGTAAAATCCTTAGGGTAGAGATGATGCCTTTTTTTCCTCTTTTTATCCTCATCCAGTGGCAGGAAGACACAGTGATGAGAAGAGGTTTGTGTGCAAAGAAGTAATACATTCTTATATCTCCAATTAGAATGTTATAATTGAGGCCGCTATCTGCCCACCAAAATCCATTTCATCCTTATTTCTGGGCACATAGCCGACCATATTTCCCAGACTCCTTTGCAGTCAGGAGCTCTCCATGACTGAGTTCTCCATCAAATGAATGTGAATGGAAATGGTATGTGTCACTGCTAGGTTTGAGCCTGAAAAAGTGGCTGTGTCTCTTCTGTATTCTTTTGTTCCTTCCTTCCAGCAAACCTGCCCACCATCCAAGCTTCACCCTTGTAGCAATTGTAAGACCCTGGTTGATGGTACAAAGGACTAGAGGAAGGAAACTTGGTCCTTGCTAGTTTATGTAGAGGAGAGCTGTCTGCCAGACTGGAATGTTCCTTTGGACTATTTGTGAGAGAAAAATAAACTTCTATCTTCTTTAACCACTGAACTATCACTACATCTTTATTATTATAGCTAGCCCTGACCCAATTAATAGAAATATACATTCCAGTAGGTTGGGGACCTTGTCTGCTTTGTTTGTGCCTTGCAGACACAAGTATTTGTGTATTTTTAAGTATTTTTAAACTAATAAAATTATTAGTTTAACACTGAATGGGCATTAACCAGTATTCGTTAAACTAATGAATAAAATCACTGCCCTGAAATGAGGATGAGAGAAAATTTGCTAATTTAGAAGGAAAAAAAAGAAGCACATATGAACTCAACTGTTGTTTGTATCCATGTATCAGTAAGTTTAAGCCAGGTTATGCTGCAAGACCAGAAACTCCCCAATCTAAGTGCTGTATAAGAACAATGTTTTACTTATTGTTATCACTCACGTGCCCATCATGGGCTTACAGGGGGTTCTGCTCATTGTGTGAGTCAAGGATCCAAACAGATGGAGAACTTCCTAGATAAATGCTGTCAGTCACTGCCACAGGGAAAAAAAGATGACTGTGGAGGGTCTTGAACTAGCAATTAAATGCTCCATTGAAAGTGACAACTGGCCCGGTTTTCCAGAGACTGTCCAGGTTTACCACTGTAAGCCCCACATCCTGGGAAACCTCTTAGTCTCAGGCAAATCGGCATGGTTGGTCACAGCTCTAGCCCAGAAGTGACGCATATCATTTTTATTCACTACTGCATGTCCAGAACCAGTCACATGGCTTCACCTAACCACAAGTGGGGCAAGGAATTACAATCTGAAAATGTGACCTGAAGTGGGAAGAACCAGAAATAGTTGCCGACCTTCATCAGCATAATCCCTTATCATGAACTGGTATTCTTATTTTTTTTAAGATTTATTTATTTCTTTTAGAGAGAGAATCTGCATGAGTGGGGGGAGGGGCAGAGGGAGAAGGAAAGGAGAAGCAGACTCCCCAGTGAGTGGGGAACCTGACCCAGGCTTTCCATGCTCGATCAGAGACCATGACCAACCGGGGCTGAAACCAGATGCTTAATCAACTGAGCCACCCAGGCGCCCCATAAATTAGTATTCTTATTTATAATTCATTCTCTCGTGAGCTTTTTTTCTCTTTGCTTTTGATTCTATGGAAATTTTGTTATATAGGTAAATGCTGAATTTGGCTCAGAGTATTGCATTCTCACTCCTATGCCAAGTTATGCAGGCTCTGTAGAAAGAAATCAACTCTAAACCCTGCCCTCAAAGAGTTTAAAATTATTAGGGGAAATAAGATACAAATGTTATATGGAAGGTGGAAATAGAAGAATATGAAGAGGATGAGGCATAAAGAACCCAGTTGGGAAGACATTCCGAAGAGGAACCCAAGAGGAAAAGTATTAGCCCCATGACAACATTCTCTCCATTTTTCTTCATCAGATGATAGTAGCCATTAAAACCCATCTGCCTTAAACAAGCAGAAAAGCCATTCCCAACCTTTCTGTATGGAAAATGAAGAAAATATTTAGTCTTGAGAAACGTTTGGCATTTTCCTATTTCTGGTTGTGATCCATGCAGCCCGAGAAGAGCCAGTGTCATACATACTATTTTGGTACATCTAATCCCAATGTTGAAAAAAGTACAATTATTCCAAGTCAAGGAGAGAGATTTAACCACAAGTTGTGTTCAAATTGGATTCCTTTCGGTTTTGTGGTGGCAAGTCAGTCCTGCCTCCTACACAGGCTTTGTGGGCTATTTCATAAATGCTATCCTTCAAAGCCCTGTGAGGTTCCTCCATGTGATTAAAGTCACCAAGAAGTTTTATGATTGAAAACTCCCCTTTGCCTAGGATTTATTTAGCTATTCCTCTGACACACTCTCGCTAACTCTGTAGCTCCGGTGGGAATTGTACAGGGAAATTTACTCATAAGTCACAAAACCAAGCTAATATGACAAGCAGAGAAGAGCCATCTGGCAAATTGTTTGTAAAACACTTTCCTTGTGTTTGTTAAATCCTGTTTCCTTGTAAGTCACTTACCAGGAGACCTAAAGCACACAGTTGAACCAATTCTAAAAGTCCCTCGAAGCTTTCTTGGTGAGTATCAAGGGCAAGAGCATAGGAAAAGCCTTCCAGGTATAAGATGCAGGCTTAGAAAGGAAGACTTCAGCTTCCTTCAGTGTTAGGCATTACGAAAAAGATGCAGGCATTATGAAACAGACTCAGAAGCTTCTAGAACTTCTAAAAAGTGACATTAAAAAACTGGCCTGTGGTAGGTTAAAGTGCCAGACTGCTTCCTTGGAATTTACAAGGGGTTGATGAGACAGAGAGAGAGAAGGGTGCACACGCACACACATGCACACACACTCATACACACGGGGTTCCCTCAGACTCATAGGGCAGGGCCAGAGTTCTAAGATGGTCAGACACGCAGCATAGCATTCCACTCAGGACAAGAAGCATGAAAATGAAAAGGCCTCAGACTC
This sequence comes from Canis aureus, assembly GCF_053574225.1. NCBI lineage: Eukaryota > Metazoa > Chordata > Mammalia > Carnivora > Canidae > Canis > Canis aureus. Next base: position 31,996,460 of record NC_135625.1, on the reverse strand, counting down.
TCATGGAGCTGTTGGTGGGTGGGGAGCAGAAACTATTAGACAAAATCCAATCAAGCCCAGCAGAGTCTTTAACTAATAAAGCACCAAACGTACTCCATTTCGTTTGAAAACACATTCTACATCTCTCTAGTTATGCTCTTTGGGCCTTGGGACTATGATATGCTAAAAGACTAAATGGGTCTTGGATTAGCATCTGATAATTAGCAATCCCTATTTCTCACTTTGGTTTTTATTCACGGCTTAATTAGTGAAGACCATATTAACTCTTGAGGTTTGGAATAGCAGAGCGGAGCTTCACCCCCTAGCCCGCCACCCCTTTCTCCCTGCCCCCTTCCTCCCCTCTGCCTTACTCCCTCCTGACACCAGAAACACAGGTGTGGCCCTCACCCAGCCTCAGCTGCTTAGACTGCTCAGCAGCTGACAGTGTGGGCTGGATAACAGCTGTTATCACTGGGGTTCCTACAGAGGGATAGACACCAGAGGTAGAGACCCGCAAAATGGATCAAATCAAAAGACTTTTTCCCTCTGTGCTCTCTCTGGCTTGACACCCCCAACGCCCCCCCCAAATCAGGTTGAAAGTAGATAGGAGAAGCAGGAACAAGAGGGAAAAGGTCTGGCTGGTCTTCCCCTGATCGCAAATGTGCCTCCCACCCTTCCCCCATCCACCATGTCCTGCCCCAAATTTTCAGGTCTCCCCACCACAGGTTTGAAGACATGGGACAGAACAATGACCACCAGAACGGTGAGGAGGACAAGGCCAGAGAGTTCACCTGACTCACAATTGGGAAATCAGAAAAGTTGATCCACACCTGGTGTTTCTTTGTTCCTGGACTTTGAAGAAAATTCAGATCAGAGGGGGCACCTGGGTGGCTCAGTCGGTTAAGTGTCTGCCTTTAGCTCACGTCATGATCCCAGGGTCCTGGGATGGGAGCTCCAAGTAGGGTCCCAGCTCAGCCGGGAGTCTGCTTCTCCCTCTTCCTCTGCCCCCTCCACCCTCCTCTTGTTTTCTCTCTCTCTCTCTCTCTAAAATAAATAAAATCTTAAAAAAAAAAAAGTTCAGATCACAATGTTGCACAAGCAAATCACATCACAGGTCCTGGAAAGCACTGTGCGTGTTGCAGGGGGAGGGTTATGTTGGGGAAAAGAAGCCCAGTGTCGGAGAGCCTGATGGCCTATGTGAGACCCACAGCCTCCTCCACTCCGAGCATAGGTAATTAAGTCCCAGCTGCGTGACAGCATCTACAGGGTCTTCAGGAAGACAAGTGTTGAAATACAGACAAGGGAGGAAAGAAACATTTGCTTCTCTTTGTCCTTTGTTTTACTCTCAATATAATAGGCCCCTGAATTCATTGGGAAATAAATGCAAACACAAAGTGCTCCAAAAGGGATTGTGAAATTTGTGAAAACAGATGATGGGAAGGGATGAGGTAGAGGGACGGCCCAGAGAGTGGTGGTGAGCCCAGGAGTTCCACTTCCAGGAATTTGTTCCAAGAAATAACTGGATAAATAGATATGTGTGAGTGTTTGCATCTTAGCATTATTTATAATAGTAAAAAAAAAAGACAGAGAGAGAAAGAAACTATCAATAGGGCATAAGTTAAATAAACTGTGATATATCCGTAGAACAGAATACTATGGAGCTATTTTAAAACATTTTTTTTAGCAATTTCTTTTTTTTTAAGATTTATTTATTTATGATAGACAGAGAGAGAGAGAGAGGCAGAGACACAGGAGGAGGGAGAAGCAGGCTCCATGCCGGGAGCCTGATGAGGGACCGCTGAGCCACCCAGGAATCCCCCAAAACATTAAAAAAAAATAAAATTAAGAAAAAATTAAAACATTGGAGGGGCACCTGGATGGCTCAGTGGTTGAGCACCTGCCTTCGGCTCAGGTTGTGATCCTGGGGTCCTGGGATCAAGTCCCACATCAGGCTCCCCACAGGGAGCCTGCTTCTCCCTCTGCTTGTGTCTCTGCCTTTCTCTGTGTCTCTCATGAATAAATAAATAAAATCTTTTTTAAAAATTGTAAAAACAACATTGTGATTTTGCATTCGACCTGGTTAGATGTCTACAGCATGCATGATAATTTTAAAAAGCAAGTTGCACGTGGCATTGATAGTATGATTCCATGCTTTGGTTTAAGAGCATTTTTTTTTAAATTTATCTATTCATGAGAGACAGACAGAGAGAGAGAGAGGCAGAGGGAGAAGCAGGCTCCATGGGGGAAGCCTGATGTGGAACTCGATCCCAGAACTCCAGATTCACATCCTGGGCCGAAGGCAGGTGCTAAACCGCTGAGCCACTCAGGGATCCCACCATGCTTTGGTTTAAAAAACACAGGCACATGCATGTGTGATTTAGTGTTTCCCCCAAAATTATTTCTATACTATATTGGTAAAGAAAAGGCTGGAAGAAATCACACTGACATGTAAATGGTCATTAGGGGTAGGTCCTGGGATCTTTCTTTATATGCAGAATGTCTTCATTATCTGAAATTTTTATAATGAAACACTTTCACACATAATCAATTTTCATTTATAAGGAAGCAAGGCCTGGGCTTCCGCCCCGAGACTCAGTGGGAGCCCTGACGTCTGTGCTCCGAAGCACACATGCCGTTCCAGCCAGCTCACAGGATGTCGTGTGCCAGGGTGCCCTATGCAGCTTGAGCCGCCCCCTGATGCCTGGCAGGAAGGAAGCTCCCAGGATTCTGTTTCTGTCCCCAGCCGCTTAATGGAACAGACTTGAAGATTTGTGATTTTGGTCACTCCTCAGAGGAAGATGCAAACACCAAATAAGAGAGAGAAACCAGGGCAGCCCGGGTGGCCCAGTGGTTTAGCGCGGCCTTCAGCCCGGGGTGTGATCCTGGAGACCCCGGATCGAGTCCCACGTCCGGCTCCCTGCGTGGAGCCTGCTTCTCCCTCTGCCTGTGTCTCTGCCTCTCTCTCTGTTTCTGTCATGAACAAATAAATAAAATCTTTAAAAAGAGAGAGAGAGAGAAACCACATGTAAGGAAAAATATAATAACCCTCCCCTGCTCCCACCTCTAATACACCCATCTGAATTTGGAGATTTCCTGAGGCCAAGTTCAGGGTAATAAAAGAGACTCTGAAGGTAACCTCTGGTTTCCAGATAAAACAAAGCCTTACTTGAGGTCAGACAAACAGCAAAGGAGAACCTCTGCCTTGTGACATTTGCTGAGGACATCATCTCCCTTTGCTGCCTCTCCACCCCCAGCAGGTTAAATTCAGACTCTCCCTGGTGGCCGCATGCCATGGTTTCCGCTATTTCCCCAGGCAAAGGCCTGGGCAGGAGGATTAAAGCCCTCGGAGCCCCGGAGCCGGAGCCGCTGAAGGACCAGGGCCGGGAGGGAGCACCGAGCGGAAAGACGAGGAGAGAGAAGAAGGAAGCGACAGGAGCAAAGCCAGAGGCAGACCTGAGCGTCCGGGTGGAGTGTAGACCCGGCGGTAGGCACGAGTGCTGAGTCCTGGTGCCTCTGAAGCTCCAGGTCAACAAGAAAGAGGGCAGGAGGGACGGGAAAGAAGACTGGTCTGGGCCCCTGTCGGTGCGTCTGGGTGCGAGTGCGAGACTATTAGCTCCGTCGGTTCACAGCGTGAGAGTTAAAGGCTCATCCAGGTGGGGCACCTGCGTGGCTCAGCGGGTGAGCGTCTGCCTTTGGCTCAGAGTGTGATCCCGGGGTCCCGGGATCGAGTCCTGCGTCGGGCTCCCTGCAGGGAGCCTGCTTCTCCCTCTGCCTGTGTCTCTGCCTCTCTCTGTGTGTCTCTCATGAATGAGTAAATAAAATCTTAAAAAAAAAAAAAAAAAAGATTCATCCAGGCTTCCATAGGCAAGAAGGTAAAGAAGGAAAGGGGATTGCCTTCCAAACCCCCTGCAAGAGGGAAGATTCTCTTTCTGAAGCAAGCAAGGGAGATGCAGTGGGCCTGGGTCTGGCCAGAGCCCTGGAGCTGTGGTATTAAAGGCTTGGGTGGTGCTCAGGGGCTTCTCAACACTTTGTTGCTCAGGGACAGGGCAACAGAAAGGCCTTCACCTCTCTTGGGGCGGGGGGCAGGTGGGGGAGAGGGAGGAGGAGCCGGCAGGGGTCTGAGGCTCCAGTTGTTATTACTCCTCACTTCCTCTCCTGCTATTTCCATTCCTGTTCCCACACATACCACCTGGAAACACAGCTTCCTCCTAAAATGACTGTCCTGACCCAAGGCCTTATCCAGCTGGCTGACACTATCTTGACTTTTTCTTATCAAAATTTAAGAATCAGCTTTTTTTTTTTTTAACAAACTTCAATGAGCAGTTTATGAAAACCAACCATTCCCACTACCACAGCCTCCAATCTTGTGATCTAAGTTTTATTACCCTTATTTTTACAGGAAGAGCCTGAAGCTCAGAGAAGTTAAGAGCCTTACCGGAGGTTACACAGCCTAACAGGTGGCGGAGCTGAGTTGTGAATCTAACGTGTTCTGACATCTTTCGGGGAGTCATAGTGACACCACGTAAGACGAGATGCAGACTCGTGATGCATCCAAGAGCAGAAGTTTGATATTTTGTTTATAAGTATTAGGAGTAAAGACATTTCATAATGACCCAAAGGCCAACTTGTTGGGTGGCCCCAAGGGTAATAGTTCCAAATGTTTCCAACCATCCTTAATAATCTACTGAATATCTAGCACTCAACATATATTTGGTCTGCTCTGAAATACTTGGATCTTTTATCTTTTACCCTGAGTCACTGAGAATGGATTATAGGTTCACGGCTGGTTTAGGGGCCAGTTAACAGAGCGTCCACTGATGTTGAGGTAAGTGACCCAAGTCCCAGGTCCCAGTGTGTTATTTTGCTTGAATGAGATGATGATCCTTTGCTAATTTCGGAAGGACCAACTTCACCACTTGAGCCTCAGGCACCTGCTACAAGCAAGGAAGACTGGCCATTCTGAAGGTGCTACTTAGTCCCTGACTCTGCAGTTCTGCACCCACCCATGACACCTGGACACCCTGTGTCCCCCCAGTTTCTGCTTTCCCCTTGTCTGGGTTCTAGTTCTCTCAGCTGGTCTGTTCCCACAACCCCTTTACTATTTTAGTCTCCCCCACTGGACATTCTGTGCATTTGAGGTTGTAAGCTGGACTGCACCCACCATCCCATCAGGGGGTAGTAGACATGGCTTCTTCTCCAGACGGGACAGTGCTTTCTCTCCTGAGGGTACCTCTCAACGAATAAGATCTTTTATAGGTAATAGCACCCTGGGTGAATCTGAGGTCATGGGCATCTCCAGATGAAAAACTCTTAGGAAAGCATGTTCAAGGAAAACTTTTGGTCTCTCCCTTCTGCAAATTTTCTCTCTCTCTCTCTGTTTAAGATTGTATTTATGTATTCATCCATGAGAGACACAGAGAGGCAGAGACACAGGCAGAGGGAGAAGCAGGTTCCCTGCAGGGAACCCAATGAGGGACTCGATCCCAGGACCCCGGGATCACGACCTGAGCCAAAGGCAAATGCTCAACCCCTGGGGCCACCCAGACATCCCTGCAAATTTGTCTTTTCATGTTATTTTCTACAAGGGCACATTTCTGAAAGAAGGGTGACAGTGTGACTTTGCCTTGCCTTCCTTTTCTTTCTTTCTTTTTTAAAAAATATTTATTTATTTATTCATGACAGACACACTGAGAGAGAGAGAGGGGCAGGCTCCATGTAGGGAGCCTGATGTGGGACTTGATCCTGGGATCCCAGGATCACACCCTGGGCTAAAAGCAGGCACTCAACCATTGAGCCACACAGGCGTCTCGCCTTCCTTTTCTTTAAAACTTAAGGAACACCCCCAATAACCCATAACTCCCTGTATTTGGTACTTCTGCTTTCTTTTTCTACCCTGTCAAGTTGCTCCCTTTCCATTCTTTGGATTCCTCAAAGGGTAAGTGTGAGGGGACTCCTGTTTAGAAGCTCTATGTGCTAGTGACACACACACACACACACACACACACACACTTTTGTTTATTCTACATACATTATCTCCTTTAATCCTCACAACAAACCCCTGGAGGGTATTATCATCACCACTTTATAGGTGAGGAAGCTGAGCCTTGGGGAGGAGTAGTAACTTGCCCTTGATCACTGCTACGTGGCTTGTAGAGTAATTTACAAACAGTAGAAACAGTGTGATACTTGGACAAGACACCTCTCATCTATACCATGGGAGCACCTAGCGAGGGAATATTTGAGGATAAATCAGGAGTGGCTGACAGAGGAAGTGCCCTAATCAAGAATGAATACCTGCAGAGGCAGTTCCTTAGCATTTAAATCATAGTATATCACTTTACTTTAAAGAGATTATAAGGTATTATTATCCAGGGGTGCTAGAAAAATTCCTATTGGTGAAGTGAATAGGTGTTGTATTCTATTTTTTTTTTTAGAGATTTTATTTATTTATTTGAGAAAGAGAGAGAGAGAGAGATTGAGAGAGAGAGAGAGAGAGAGCATGAGCAGGGATGGGCAGAAAGAGAAGCAGGCTCCTCACTGAGAAGGTAGCCAGAAATGGGGCTCCATCCCAGGCCCCTGGGATCATGACCTGAGCCAAAGGTAGACGCTTAACTGACTGAGCACCCAGGCGCCCCATGGGTGGCACATTCTAAAGTAGATCACTGGTTAGAAAGACGACACAACCCCCAGTGCCATTGCACAAATGAAGCTTAAAAAGCGGGCCAATCCAGTAATTTAATGCCAAAGGGCCTCCCCACTGGTCCTGGGTCCCTCTGGTTCCCTGCGGAACTACACAGAAGGCGTGTCCTGAACCCTTGAGGAAAGCTTCCATGCAAGGTCCTTTCCAGAGCACTATGAAATAGGTTGAACAGGTTGTACAATGGCACCGGTGTGCTAATAACCAGACGTGTGATAGCATTTAGCCTACGGCTGGCTTTCACCGTCGCTGGGAACACCACTTTGGGGAAAGGAACACGAACTCACTTGTCTCTGGCCTCCGTCTCTGCCAGGTGGTCCCTGCCACGTGCTGAGTGACCAGACCGCCTTGTAGGCCATCCCACGAACAGTGAGCAGCCAGGCTGGAGTGTGGGGCCAGGTCCATCTCCTCCAAAGCCCACGGGCCAGCTCCTTCTTAAAAGAAGAGGGAAGGCCAAGGTGAGCAAACAGAACCATTGGAGACCAATGGCTCTGTCGGCCAACAAAGTAGGAAAAAAATCCTCTTTATTGACTGAACTATCTTTAATCTTCGGGATCTTCCATTAAGTGAATCCTTAGAAATCCTACTCGAGTCCTAAATTCTTTAAAGGTCAGGCTTGAATATATAATCCACTTGAAGTCCTAACAGGAAACAAACGATGTTCAGCTTGAAGTATGTACTTAGAATATCTCATGTAAAATTCAGTACTCGGCCCACGAACGGGAGGGGCCTGGAGTGGAAACCACGGATACAAGTTTCTCAGTGTTCCCTTTCAAAAGGTCAGATTTATTTTAACTCTGGTGTCCCTGGGCCCGGCCAGGGAAAGGCGCCCTCTCTTTCATGTGGTAAGACTCCAGGCTGCTGCTGTTTCAAGCAATCAGATTGTCCAGATCATCAACAAATACTTATTTTTAGACCTGAAAGGATGAGAATTTCCTATCCTTCCACTATCCTCTGAAGGCAGTTGGGGCCTTGTTTGTGAGTATTATCAACAAGGATATAAAGCAGAAAATCTTCCAGATTTTTTTCCATCCGCACTGACAGTTAGCTGAGAGCATTTCCGAATGGGACCCAAAAAAAGAATACATTGTGAGCAGGAAGGTCATCCCAGTGGGAATGAACAGTGAGTCGTGGTCTTAAAAACACACGTGCTTGTTGCAAGAGATTGCTGTGAGCGTTTCCCCGAGTGTGTTGATAGTGGTGAGCCCCACAGATCACGCTGAGGTTGTCACCTAGAAGCCCAGTTTTGGAGTTGGAAGGGGGTCTCAGAGATTGTCTAATCCAGCATTGTCACTGCACAGATGAGGAAACAGTCTGGCCTGAGGTCCTGTGAAGAGCTAGATGTAGAACTTAAAGAATGGAGGAGTTTGGGATCCTAGGATCCTTCCCTCACCACCGCTTACTAGAAACTCAAGCGCCTGTGGATGCCAGGCCAAGTGCTAGAGTTGGGGCATCATAGACAACAATCTCTAGATCCTTCTATATGAATCCTTTTATGATAAAGAGTCACACTGGGGACAGAGTGTCCAATAAACTTCCTCTTCACACTTCTCTTGAGACCTTCAGTTGTGGCCAAGAAGAATTTGAAGTTTTTAGTATTTGTCATTTAAGGACATCTATTCATCTCAGCATTGTGACAAACACACTGAAACACATTTTCTACCCTCTATGCAATCAACTTCCAATCCACAGCCAAGTGTCTGGTTTCCTGAAGAGCTGAGCGGTCAGAGCCCCTGGCTGGGGTAAATGAAAAGCTATCCATCATCTGGCTTTGTTTGATGTCTTTATGAAGATCTGGAAGCGTCAGCCTGAAGCAGCAACCGGAAGCCGAGAGGCAGTGCATCTGAGACCTGGTGGGTTCCCTGAGGCTCTCCAGGTGAACTTCTTGATCCTAAAGGGCGGAGTTCTATGCTGGGGTCTACCAGCATACAAAAAAAAAGAGCTAAGGAATGGGGTTGGGGGCAAGAGCGAGAATCCAACCTATTCTAACTTTACTCTGGGAACTCTTAACCTCCTCCTCCTTATCTCCAGAGCCCTCCCCTAGACCTTTCCTCCCTGTCTGACACTGTCCCTTTGACTCTATACCGTGGAAGGTGTGTCTTTCCAAAAACCAAGGGTGATGTGAAAGCTAGGATGACCCAAAAGCAAGAGGACCTAGTGATTTCAACATCTGACAGCCTGTTTATTCCTTTTCGTTCATTCAGTGTGTATAGAACATTCTCTCTGTGCTAGGCTCTGTGCTTAGCACTGATGCTCTGGTATAAATGAATATCTACGTTTATCCTGCTAACACTCTTGTCTTACTCCCCAGGAGCTGACTGAGGTCGTCCTGACACCTCATGTCTTGAACTAGGCTTGAAGAAGTCCGCATCCCTCTTCGTCTTTCACCCATTCAACAAAGACTTATTGATTCATCCGCCATGTTCAAAATGCTGTCAGGGTACACGGATGAATTAGGTAAGCATCCTGTCCTCATTGTCCAGGAGAGAAGATGCTCATATAAAAATAGAATGCCCATTTGGGTTGTTTCCAGTTTGGGGCCATTATGAGAAAAGCTGCTATGAATATATTTATATGGTTCTTTTTATAGACATATGTTTTCATTTATCTTGGGTAAATATGTCATCCAAAGGTCCATTATCAGGTGAATAGATAAATTGTGATATATTCATCCAATGGAATATTACTCAGAAATAAAAAGGAGTGAACCACTGGTATTTGCAGCATCATGGAAGAAACCCAAAACCATTATGATGAGCAAAAGGAGCCAGGCACAAAAGAGTTCATTCTGTACGCTTCTATTTATATAAAGTTCTAGAACAGGCAAAACTAATCTATTGTGAGAAAAATCAGGACAGTGGTTGCCTCTGGCAGGGGGGATTGACTGGAAAAGACACATGAGAGAAAATTCTATATCTTGTCCTCTCCGGGGTGATGGTGACACAGATGTACACAATTGTCAGAACTTACCCATACTGTACATCCACAATCTGTGTACTTTATTATATGTAAATTCTGCTCTAATAAATATTTAATTAGAAAAAGAAACAAGGCTGCACAGGGTTTATTTGTATTCAGAATAAAAAATTAAAATATGACCATGAGGTGCTCCTCACATATGTTTGTTGGTTACCGTATTATTTCTGTACTGTGCTTAAAAAATTATTTCTGTACATACTCTTGAAAAATTTACAACAAAAAATCTTTTAGAAGTTCAAAAGCAAGAAATGGATATAGAATAATCAAACCCTAAGTTAGAAGGGAACTTAGAGTGCATGTAGCCCAACTTCCCATCTTGAACTGGGATGTCCTTAAAACATGGCCATCAGGCGGTCTCCAGACTGGACTTGAACACATTAGAGGAGAGTGCTTAAATCCTCTTGAAACAGCAGATACTTTTTTTTTTTTAAGATTTTATTTCCTTATTCATGAGAGACACAGAGAGAGAGAGAGAGAGAGAGAGAGGCAGAGACACGTATGCCAGAGACACAGGCAGAGGGAGTAGCAGGCTCCATGCAGAGAGCCCGACATGGGACTTGATCCTTGGACTCCAGGATCACGCCCTGGGCCAAAAGCAGGCACCAAATCGCTGAGCCACCCAGGGATCCCCGACACAACAGATTCTAAAAGCAAAATGGGGAGTGGAACAGCCAGGAAGATACACCAACAGGGTGCTATGAAAATCCAGAGGGAAAAGAGGACGCCCACATGGCCCATTCTCTTTAGGAGCAGGCTCCTTGGAGAGCCACCACTCATCGAGCACTCACTGGGGCCTCCATGAGAGAGGCAGTAGTGAGCAAAAGCTAGCCACATCGCTGCAAGTGGCAGAGCTGCAGCCATGAGGTTTGTCAAGGCTTCAAGTTCTGGTTCTTTCCTCTCTGCCTTACACTCTGTCTCCAGCACTGACCTAGCTCTAGGGCTCTTGGATGAGCTGGTCTGGAGAAGCATGGGGTACCAGGAAGGAGACAGCCAAGAGGGAGTCTGACCTCCTAAGGAGCCAGGCCTGGGAGGCCAGGCTAAATGTGGGTAGATGCTGAGGAGACTCACCTCCCCTCCACTCTGGACTCAGGCAAAGTAAAGAGGACATTCTGGAAACTGCAATCTAAAATACAAAGGAATCTTCTTCCTGGCAACATTGACCACATAGCGGAAGGGCGGGGGCGGGCCAGCTATTCCACAGACTTCACAGTGCAGCAAAGTGGCTCTGCTGACAGAACCTTCCTCCTGCCAGGGCTTCTCCACCACTGGCAAAGCAGGTCCTGAGGGCCCGGTAAGCCTGACCTCTCCCTGTGCAGGATCAGGTCTGGAGACAAGCCACAGATTAGCTTTCTTATCACTTGAGGGTCTAACGTTACCAGCAACAGAACAGAACTCAGGGTAATCTCGGCAAGAAAATGGATGTATTACACAGACACAGTGCAGTTTCCAGAATTGAATAATCAAGCCTGAGAAGGATAGGAATCAGAGCCATCTGCGATCTGAGTAGCAGAAGCATATCAACAGGCCCCCTGAGACAAATCCATGCCAGGTGACCTCATGTCTGCTCAAGAGAAAGAGAGTCTGATCGGCCACCCTGGTGGCTGTGTCCATTGCAGGCAGGCAGCTTGATTGACAATCCCACCAAAACTGAGGAAAAGCCAATTTTCCCACAGAAAAATCATGGTGCTGTGGCCTAAAGAAGGAAGAGTGGGGCAGGTGGGTGACCGGCAGGGATCCACTGGATTCAGTACCTGGTTAATGTCCTTACCGGACACAATGCAGGGCATCTTCCAGGTGATGTGATATTACGGTGCGTCATGGCGCGCTGTGGCTTCCCGCAAGTCCTCTCCCTGCAGCCTCCCTGCTTGCATCTCAAATAGGAAACAGAGGAAGTGAGGGTCGAGCACGCCAGAATGTTTTCCCAACTTGTCTCCAAATCCACCAGCCAAGCTCTGCTCGCAAACATGAGTTCCCCAGGACCCCCACTTTGGACCAACCCGAGTTCAAGTTGAGTAGAAGTTTTCTCTGAGCAATCCCTGGGATGGCCGGACTGAGTCACCTCCGTCTCCACCTGGCCCAGCAAGACTCCAAGTGTCCCCTCGCAAGCCCTGCCCCAAAGCGGGCATCCGGGAAGTCTGCGCCTTCTCAGGGCTGTCAGGGGGGCTAGGCCCACAGGCCTGAATGTCATCTCAGCCTTGCCCTGCCATCTGGGCCGACTCCCGAGGTGACCAGGATCAGGAGGTGGGCCAAGGTCGGGGAGGAGGCAGGGCTGGGGACGCAGGACGCAGGATGATGGAATGCCCGTGGGGTGACATCAGCCGCAGGCTAGAATTCTCACACCCTGGCTAACTTCACTCACTCGTGCACTAGAGTGTGAACCCCCGGGCTGTGAGTTTGGTTGGTGGGCCTACAGCTGAGCGGCCGCCTCCTAGAGCAGCCCCCGGCCCACCTGGGAATCGGGAAGTATCTGCACCTTGAACAGGTAACACGAACACCGCTCTGGCTCCTTTGCAAAACCAGCCTGGGATGGCTGGGTAGCTGGGCCTGTGTGTGGAGAGGAGCTGGAAAGTCACCCCTGGCCGTCGGCGCCAAGTGACCCGCAGCTGGCCAGCTGCTCCGCGGGGCTCAGCGCTGGGAGGAGTCAGGAGCCCGGCCTCGGTGCTGCATCGGCCCCTCTGGGCAGGTGCTCGCCGCAGAAGTGCCCGACAGACGGACGGACGCACGCACAGAGGAGGCCTCAGCTAGAGAGCGCCCGCAGGAGAACAGGATGGTTATGTAAGACCCAGGGGGGATCAAAGACCTGCCCAGCGCGCTCCCCCACATTGCACTATTCTTGGGCTTCCTTTCTTCCTTCAGCTCCAGAGGATGTGATGAACAAGAGGGAAAAAACTGCTGCTGAAAGAAGCCTCATTCGCTCAGCTTGAGGGACAAGCTCTCCTCTTCGCTGAGGCCCCTCAGGAGCCCCCCAGGACGTGCCCGGGGGAGGGGGGGCTGGAATCACTGGTCTGGTCTGGCCGGAGCGACTTCCTTCCTGGCCTCCCGGCGCTGTCCTGTTCGCCAAGGCCCAGTTAGCGGTTAGCCACCTGCCTCCCCACCCCGCATCGTGGTGTTGGGGACCTGGGGGGCTGGTGATCGTGGGCCCTAACTACAGCCGCCTCCGGCTTCCTTCTATCCTGCTTCTCCCCTGGTTTCTATGGTCAGGAAGGCCCTCCCCTTGGCCACCAGCTGTCGGGGTGCGGGGGGCGGGGGTGGGGGTGGTAAGGAGAGCTGCCTGTCAAAGCTGTCCCTCCAAATAGCCCAGCCAAGATCGCCTCCTGCTTTGCCCAGCACAGCTCCTCCGGGCCAGAAGAGGGGGTTCACTGCACCCCAAACTCTCTCGTGAGCCGCCTTAGTGCTATCTGTGTTCGCCCCCCCCTTGTACACACCAGGGAGCCTTAGGGAGGAGGATCAAGAGTGAGAATCTGGAGCCAGACGCCTGAATCACAACTCTGGCTCTGCTGCTTCTAGCTTCCTACCCCAGAACCCCAAGATGTGCCCCAGACTCTGTGCGCCTCACCGTCCTCATCTGTGAAGTAGAAGTAATTGTGGGACGTGCCTCATAGGCCGGGTGTGAGGACTGACTGGGCTATCATAGCCCCTAGAACCGCTCCTGACGTGGAGTGAATGCTCCAGAAATATTTGTAACCGTGATCACATCTCTTCTCACCCTTCGTACGCTTCAGGGCCTAACCAGAAGTCTCATCAGGGTCTCTCCCTTCTCCAAACTCCAGAGTCCGGTCATTGGAATCATGAATGGTAATGCTTTCGATCACATATTGTCCATAGGGTGTGACCCCATATTTTTCCAGTCACTCCACAGGGGAGGCCGAGTGCCCGGCTCAGGTACAAGGTGTCTCCCCTGGCCACCAGCTACCTGAATCCCCACCGAGTCTCCATGAACTAGGATGTTTGGGGGTGGGGGGAACAGATTTCTTACAAACCGGTTTCAAAACTCTCTCTTAGGGCTTCCATATTTAAGTTCAAGCAACCAAGAGTTACTTTTCATGATCCTAGTGTGTGTTTAGTCCTGTGGACACAAAAAGATTAATCAACCCATCATCTGAGCTCGAGCCAGAAACCTTTGAGTCATGCCTCCCTCTCATGTGTCCCTTCCCCTTAGTCCCCATGTCAATCTGTCACTGGGCCCTGCGGCTTTCACCACATCCTTCCTCTCCTAAACTTCTTCATGGCATAGCCCTAATCAGGGCCCCTCTGTTTCTTGCCTAGACTGTTGCAAAAAGTCCTCCCCGGTCTCCCTGCTTCCAGTCCCTACTGCTAAAACCCCAGAGGTAGCTTACCAAAATACAAATTAGATCCTTTCATTCTAAGAGCTAAAAACTGTCAGTGTTTCCTACTGTCTACCGAATACAAGTTCAAATTCTACACGAGGCCACTATCACTGCTGTTCTACAAACCTAAAGGGCTCAGCTCCCACCACGTGGGCTCCCGCACACATTCCAAGCATCTCACCCTCCTGCCTTGACCACACTCTTCCTCTGCCGAGAACAACTTTCTTCCCCGACTCTACCTGGCAACCACCACCCTTCCTTCAAGACTAGATCAGATGTCACTTCTGTGAACTTCCCCCAAGTTCGTCTTGGCATCTTTCTGTTCCCATAGGACTTGGGACAGTCCTTTATTACGATGCCTGTGGCTGTTTGTAGAATTTCCTCTGCTGTGTGATGGCTCCCAGGGGGAAACATGGCTCCAGCTTTGTTCAATTGGCACCCATCCCTAGCGTGCATTAGATGATGGGGAGATAGGGCATTGACCTAACACAAATAGCACCCTAAAGGGATTGGCCTCGCATTCTTCTCTAGCTCACTTTAGCAATATTGATCAGGAGGGTGGTTTATACTCCATTTTGCTCATCCCATTCTCTCACATCCACTCCAGCCAAGGGGTGGATTCTCACCAACGGCACTAGAGACTTCCATATCGTGAAACCTCAGGTCTCTGTCCTCAGCTTCCCAGTGGATCACCATCTCCTCTTGGCTCCCTTTCTTCCCCTGGCTCCCTGGGCCGGCACACAAGCTCCTGGTGTTCCTGGTGTTCCTCATTGTTGGCTCCTTCTCAGACTTAGCTAGTTCCTCCTGTGTCCCTGACCTCTTGATGCTAAAGAGTGTTAGAGCTTGATCCTGGGACCTCTTCTCTTCTTTATCTACTTTCTACTTCACTCTATGGGTCACTTTATCCAGAGTCATGGCTTTAAGCACCATCTCTATGTTGATTACTTCTGAATTTAAAATTCCTGCCTATCCTTCTCTCTTGAACTTAAAGTTCCTATATCCAACGGCACACTCCACACCACCGCTCCACCTTTCAAACTTGTTAAACTGAAATCCTGACCTACCTCCCCACTACCTTCCTCTCCCTTTCCCCATCTCCATCTTCCCCCTCATCCAAACTTCCGGTTGTTCAACTCAAACACCTTGATTCGACTTGGAGTTCTTTCTTTGTCTCACACCCCACCTCTGATATGTCATCTAACCTGCTGCTCTGGCTTCAAAGTGTGTGCAGAGTCCAACCACTTCTCACTGCTCTGGCCAGTTTCACCTGGCCTATTCCAATAGGTCTCTATCTGGTCACCTTGCTGTGGCCATTGCCCCCATCAGTTTATTTCAACAAGACAACCTGATCGATCCCATGAAAACCTGAACCAGATCAGGTCATTGCTCTGTGCAAAACTCTCCAGTGGTTCCTATCTCACTTACATTAGCCTGAAAAGCTCCATGTGAGATGTGGCTCTACTACCTTTCTGGTGTCACCTGCTGCTCTCTCCCTCCCTCCTTGACTCAGCTTCAGCCACACTGGCTTCCTTGCTGTTCCTCAACTAGGTCAGGCACACTTTGCTTCAGGGATACTGGACTTACTGTTCTTTCAGCCTACAATGCTTCCCAAAGATGCATGCTTATCACCTTTAAGTCTTTCAAAAGGCCCCTTTCCCAGTGAGGTCTTCCCTCAACACCTGTTATGATACTTGTCATTTCTTTAAAATACTCCAATGTGGTCAGTCGTGTATTACATACGTCCCCGTTCATTTAAATTTTCATTCTAGAGATGGTCAGTTAGTGTGTGGTCAAGAATGCCCAGTTCAGGAACGCCCAGCTGGCATTCCACTGGAAAGGGCCACACTCTAAGGTGGCTGCTCTGAGAATTTCTGTGGTCTCCATCTCAAGCAGCAACCAACACTGCTAATTAGCACAATTATTTTTTTTAAAGGCCTTTATTGGTAAAACTACCTGTTAAGTAGCTTAGTGAAAGTGAAGAAAGGGCTTTCTTAGGTAAAATTAAAATTATGTCTCTGGATTGGCTCCACTAGTTCACTACAATCAGTTAGGGACACAACCTACTCTTACATAAACAGGGTGTAAGAATCCAGCAAGGCTTGTAAGCGGCATCCATTGGGAGAAACTTGCTCCCTACATCCAGACATTGGTTTGGAACAAGTTGTGGTACATGACCCCAACTAGAAGGCACAGAACCTTGGAAATGTGGAAAGGTCACGGGAACTCAGAACAAGTTTTATGAATGATTTCAGGCCTGCTTTGCTAATAATTACTTGGTTGATAGATGTCATAAGAAGAATCTGGTTTGAGATGTGTTTTGGTTATTTCCTGGTGGTGACATTATGAGGGAGTGTTGACCCCTCATCTACCTCAAACTTCTCAGTGGCCTGCATCATCTGCCAAAAAGAACCTAAGAATTGAGCGTATGTGAACCTGCTTAGGTCAAATTTCTGTCAAATTTCTAAAACCATCTTATGTAAAATGTTTACCATCCTCCCACACTGCATAGCTCTACCCCTGTTTTATTGTTTTCCATGACCTATTAACATCTAACACCCTATATGTATTAGTTTTTTGGCTTTATTGCCTCTCTCCATCTGTAGATGATATAAACACTACAAGGTCAGGGATTTTTTTTTTTTTAATTTTTATTTATGATAGTCACACACACACACACAGAGAGAGAGAGAGAGAGAGAGGCAGAGACATAGGCAGAGGGAGAAGCAGGCTCCATGCACTGGGAGCCCGACGTGGGATTCGATCCCAGGTTTCCAGGATTGTGCCCTGGGCCAAAGGCAGGCGCCAAACCGCTGCGCCACCCAGGGATCCCAAGGTCAGGGATTTTTATCACAATTTATTTGTCTGTTTTGCTCACTACTATAGCCCAGTACAAATAACAGTGCCAGGTATAATAACAATGCCTGGATATTTGTTAACTGAAGGAATAAACAATGAGGGAGTGTTGAAAGGCTTTAAAAGACAAGAGGATTACTTTTGCCTGGAAAATCAAGAAAATGTACATCCAATCATGACATAAAAGAAAGACAACCAGAGTCGTCTAAATGTATAGACAGGAATTTATTGTTTGCCAGGCAAAGAGAGTCACATCCTTTAAAAAAGGTCACTGAGTCTCCTTGAACTGAAAGTGAAAGAGGCAGATATGTCAACAGAAGTTTTGTCCAAATTTCCAGTTGATTCAAAAGTGAAGCTTGAAGTCTCTCTTCAGATGGGTTACTGTTCTGGTTTTGTGTCACTTGGATGTGGGGCGATTCTCAAACAGGTCCACGATGGGTTGCGGGAGGCCCTGGTGGCCTGGTAGTCACACGGGGGCAGACTCGTCTGTGTGTGCTCAGAGTGGGGCAAGATCTTTCTTCAGCTGTCTCAAGAGATGTAATAGAGGGGCATCTGGGGCAGAGAGAATGTTTCCTGAGCCAAAGCACTCCGGAAAGAAAAATACAGAGCACATCCAAGACACAGAGCAAAGGGTAAGTCCAGACGAAGGCTGAAGATGTTGGGAAAGGAGATAGACGTCCTACTGGAAACCCCTTGAACGTGGCCAGCAATGGAGTCATGGGGCACTTGGAATCAGGAAACATGATCAGAGCTGTGTTCAAGAAGGTTAATCGAGCAGCGGTGTGGGGATAAGTCTGTGGACGCGTGGCCAGGCTGGGTGGGAAGCGCTGGAGCTAAGAGACATCTGTGTCTCCATGGATATCCTGGAGAGGGCTGGGAATCCCTCTTCCTCTGCCATGTTTCCCTCCCTGCTCCCCAGCAAAGCTTCAGGCAGATGCTGGGGCTGTGGAATGGCCAGTGGCTTATTTTCTGCTGCACTGGGACGAAGGGGGTACTTTCAAGGACCCAATACCCAATAACTCTCACACAGCTGCTACCCCTGCCAACCAAATTGTGCTTGCTTCTCTGTCACCTCTTCCCCTTTTGGCACCTCCTGGAGAAGATGGGAACTAGGCTGAGAAGGGCAGGAAAAGGTAAAAGAGAGGCAGGAGAGAACACTGCCATGGACGGGCTGGCTTGGGCCCATGCAACACCCTTCACAAGGCTGACCTCTTCTCTCTTGTGGCTCCTCTGCCAGAGAGGCCTGCCCACCCGAGCCCCGGCCACAGCAGGGCAAGAGAGCATGGGAGGGACGTGGGGGTGGCACGTGGAAGGTGCTGATTCCAGCAGGCCTGCAACATGCCTTCTGATTGAGAAACTCCTTCCCTGTCTTCAGGGACGTCCTCCACTCGCTGCCTTCTAGAGCAAGGAGAGCCAAGCTCCCCCAGCAAGCTGGCACTCTCCCCTGTCGCCTTTGCTCTTTCCAACTGCTCTTAGCAATTGCTTCTCACTCTCCTGACAAGCCACAGGTCACCTTCCACAGCCTGGGAAACTGCTCATCACTGGAATCTGACAACTAGTACAAGTGGCTTTGCCTTGGCCTCCATCCAAGGCTACAGTGTTTCGATTTCAGTGTGTGGCCACTCTGCTCTCTCCCCTAGGAGACCTCTGCCCTCCCTCTGCTTGTCGTGGGCAGGTGCCCTTGGGAATAGGCTTCCTAGCCCTCCACCACAGCCACTGCCAGCCTGGCAGGACACCAAGATCCTTCCCTGGAGGTTCTGAGATATCATGAGGAGGGGGGCATAAGCCATTGACCCAGCAGGCAATTGCTCACCGATCAGAAATAAATGCATCTGGGCACCTGGGTGGCTCAGTCGGTGAGAAGCATCTGCCTTTGGCTCAGGTCATGATCCCAGGGTCCTGAGATCGAATCCCAAATCAGGCTCTCCACTCATCAGGGAGTCTGCTTCTCCCTCGTCCCCTCCTTCCTGCTCATGATCTTTCTTTCTCTCTCTCATGCTCGCTCGCTGTCAAATAAAATTAAAAATAATCTTTTTAAAAAGAAAGAAAGAAAGAAAGAAAAGAAAAAGAAAGAAAGAAAGAAAGAAAGAAAGAAAGAAAGAAAGAAAGAAAGAAAGAAAGAACGAAAGAAAGAAAGAAATGCATCTGTCTGATTTCTAGATGGGCATGTCCTTGGGGACCTCAGAGAAGTGAGTAAGCCAAGACATAGGGTAGGGCAACTGAGTCTTGAACCAGGGAGCATGTCGGGCTCTTCTACATCATCACACTGAATCCTCAGGCTAACCCCAAAGACTGTATTTTGTCCCATTTACCAGCAGAGGAAACCAGAGCTCAGAAATACTCATTAACCGACCTAAGAGCACACTGTTAGAAACAGCTGACCTGAGGTCCAAATCCAGATCTGGCTGATTCTAGAACCTAAGCTCTCTCAAGCCATACACAACTACCTCCTGGGAGAGTGTCAAGAAGAATGACATTGAAGATTTCAGGCCCCTTTCTGGGAAAAGTTCACAACAGTTCTATTATGTCACCAAAATTCATATGTTAAAACTCTAATTCCCAGTACCTCAGAATGTGCTGTATATATTTGGAGATAGGGTTTTTAAGAGGTAATTAAGTTAAAATGAAGTCATAAGGGTGGGCCCCAATCCAACATGAGTGGTGCCCTTACAAGAAGAAGAAAGTAGGACACAGACATGCAGAGGAAAGGCCATCGTGAGGACACAGAGAGGAGCCAGCCACCTACGATCCAAGGAGCCACCCCTGCCAGCACCTTGACCTAGGACTTCTGGCCTCCAGAACTGAGAAAATATATTCGTGCGGTTGAAGCTACTCTGTCTGTGGTCCTTCACTGTAGCCGCTCAAGCAGACTGGGATGAGTCCCCATTTTCTGGGTGCCCATTATTTCCTAGGCCCCACACAGGGGATCTGACATGGAGTTTTGTTCAGAATAGAGTCCCATCAGGGTGGGAGTCAGGGAGGCTTGGCCCTCTCAAAACAAGACTAGAAGTGTAGGAGGGACTCAGAGTACATAGACACTGACCCTGCCTGATGGCAGACATCAGCTGACCTAGAGGCCCTGGATGGGGTGGGGGTGGGGGTGGCGGTGGGGGTGGGTGGGAGGTGGGGGTGTAGGGGGAGGCCAGGCCTTTCTTCTCCTGGCCTAACTCATGGAAGGGCAACTGCTTTTCTCCTCTGTGATGAGGACAATGAAATGCAAGAGGCCTCACTCTTGCGGGGGGGGGGGGGGGGGGGGGGGTTAGGGGGGAGGGGGGCCTCCCTGGTCCTCCCTGGTCTCCCCTGTCAGTCATCACCCAGAGACTGCTTGACCCTCCAAAGTGATAACTGCCTTTACAGAGGTGCAAACAAGTGGGAAAAACCAGACTGGAGGCAGAATACAGTCCATCTCTGAACTTCTCAAGCCCTAAATTTGAATACAGCCTCTCAAGAGGGGACAGGAGTTAACACACAGAAAGGGAGAGGAAGAAAGCCCCTTTGAACAGCTAGGGTCGGGAAGGAACCAGGGGCTTTTACAAGAATGAGCCCAGGTCTAGAGAGGGAGGTTGGAAATGGGTGTTTCAAGGAGAAAAAAAAACATTTTTTCTACACACCCGTTTGTGCAGAGTATATGTACATACAGACACGTGTGTATATGAATGTGTGTGTATATGTGAATGTGTGTGTGCACATACACACTTCATCTTCTGAAATGCGCGGTCTCCGGGAATTTCATACAGAGAAGAGGCCTTTGCCAGAGCTGCCCTACCGGGAAGGCATAAGCCCACCTGCAACATTTTTCTGGATTCTTCAGTCAGTTTGGAGAGAAGGCAAAGAAACAGGGGCCCTCATCTGTAAGACCGGAAGAGTCTATATTGTTAGCATTCTGCAGTTTGGTGTCCTCCAGACTCAGAACTTCCAAATGGACTCCCTGATCATTTAAAAGACAATCTCTGTGGGCACCTGGGTGGCTCAGCAGTGGAGCATCTGCCTTTGACTCAGGCCATAATCCCGGGTCCTGGGATTGAGTCCCACATCGGGCTCCCTGCAGGGACCCTGCTTCTCCCTCTGCCTGTGTCTCTGCCTTCTCTGTGTCTCTCATGAATAAATAACTAAAATCTTTAAAAATAATAATAAAAACATGTTTTTCCCAACCCCAAAGACCGCGAAGTTACTGCTAACGGCCCCCAGTCCTGTCTCCAGCCTTTCCTTTTAAAATCACCCCCAGCTTTTGGCTTTAGGCTCAGAGGAGGCAAAGGGGCAACTGTCTTCGGTCATCCTGAATCCGGGTTCATCCGACACCAGCTGCCTCCACCATGCTGCCGCCGAAGTTTGACCCCGAGATCAAAGTTGTGTACCTGAGGTGCACTGGTGGTGAGGTCGGTGCCACGTCTGCCCGAAGATCGGCCCGCTGGGTCTGTCTCCAAAAAAGGTTGGTGATGACATGGCCAAGGCAACCAGTGATTGGAAGGGTCTGAGGATTACAGTGAAACTGACCATTCAGAACAGACAGGCCCAGATTGAAGTGGTACCTTCTGCCTCTGCCCTGATCATCGAAGCCCTCAAGGGACCACCAAGAGACTGAAACTGAAGCAGAAAAACATTAAGCACAGTGGAAATATCACTTTTGAAGAGATTGTCAATATTGCCTGACAGATGCGACACCGATCTTGAGCCAGAGAACTCTCTGGAACCATTAAAGAGATCCATCCTGGGGACTGGCCAGTCTGTGGGCTGCAATGTTGATGGCTGTCACCCTCATGACGTCATAGATGACATCAATAGTGGTGCAGCGGAATGCCCAGCTAGTTAACTACAAAGGAAAATATTTCAATAAAGGATCATTTGATAAATAAATAAATAAATAAATAAATAAATAAATAAATAAAATAAAACCACCCCCAGCACCCCAGGAAAATGTCTCCTCTAGACCTGTACCCACTGACGTGGGTAAAATATTTCACAGCAGTGCTTTGCTTGCTCCACTTTTATTCACATGTACAAAACAGAAAAAGGAAAAGCCTCTGCTGGACCCCCACCTTCTAGAAGAGAATACATTCTGACCACACTTCATTCCAAGCCTGAAAAATATCCCTTGTGAAAGGGAACCAAGGGTACATGGTGTTTCTGCCTGGGGCCAGGAGCTGTACCCTTCAGCTGGGCTCTGCGGCTCCGGGCCCCCCACAAGCACCCTGCAGGGCCTCAGCCGTGCCAGCAGCCAGCTCCGGTCAGAAGACCCCGCAAAGCTCACGCATGTTCGGGGTCGGCAAGAGCCCGGAGCTCTCGGGCGTGGCTCCAGCCAGAGGAGCTCCAGGAGCAGCTGACCCAGGGGGGCTAGCTGGAGGCCCAGGGTCTGGATGGGTCTCTCTGGAGAACTGAGCAGCGGGCCGGGTCGTCCCCCCCCGCCCCCCCCCCCCCCGCAAGCATCAAAACCACATCAAAAGTGCAGGAGGTGATGGTGGGAGAAGGGAGAAGGCAGCAGCAGTGATGGTGTGGTGCAGCAGGTGGATCCTACAGGGTGGTTGGAACAACGGGAGGAGCACAAATGAAGCTGAGTGATGGGCCGGGCGGGGCGGGGGGGGGGGGGCCAGAAGCTCTCTTCTGAGCCTTGGCTGTGATGAGCACCTTAAGGCATGTGGGTTCACAGTGCTCGGTGCAGAGCTCTGGCTCGAGGATTATAGGAGTTCGGCTGAGGCTCAAGAACACGGCTTATGGTGTTGTTGGCACATGATGCGGGCAGTGGTTATAACGTGCATTTGCTGAGAGTTCTCCAGGATGACTTGAGTTGCTATTGAAAATAAGGAAAACTCAGTATAGAATGGCTAGCCTGGGGACGCCTGGCTGGCTCAGTGGTTGAGCGTCCAGCTCAGGGTGTGATCCTGGGGTTCCGGATCAAGTTCTGCATCAGGCTCCCTGCAGGGAGCCTGCTTCTCCCTCTGCCTGTGTCTCTGCCTCTCTCTCTGTGTCTCTCATGCATAAATAAATAAATCTTAAAAAAAAAAAAAAAGAATGGATAGCTTGCCTCAGACTGAATATTTGTGTCTCCTCCAAATTCATATGCTGAAATGATACCCCACAGGGTGATGGTACTAGGAGGTGGGGCTTTGGGAAGTGATTAGGTCATGAGGGTGGAGCCCTCAGGAATGGGATTAGTGTCCTGGTAGGAAGAGACAAGTGAGAGCTCGCTTCCTCCCTCTCTGTTCTGTACCATGTGATGATGTCATGAAAAGACAGCCACCTGCAAACCAGAAAACAGGTCCCCCCCAGGCTCCAGATCCGCCAGCACTGTGATCTTGGACAGAATCTCCAGCCCCTGGATCTGTTGTTTAAGCCACCTGGCCTGTGGCACTTTGTCAAAGCCTGATCAAACTGAGACAGATAATTTGCCCAGTGGGAGAATTGGAGGCTACCTTTTAATCAAGGAAATTTCTTATATAACATTGGTGAAAAGACAAGCACTGTGCAGAAAACAGAAAGAAAGAAATGAGTGAACATATGTGGAATTTAAGAAACAAAACAGATGAACGTAGGGGAAGGGAAGGAAAAATAAAATAAGATGAAAATTGAGAGGGAGGCAAACCATAAGAGACTCTGAACTCTAGGAAACAAACTAAGAGTTGCTGGTGGGGATGGGGTAACCAGGTGACAGGCATTAAGGAGGGCATGTGATATAATGGGCACTGGGTATTGTATGCAACTGATGAATCCCTAAATCCTACCTCTGAAACTAATTTTAAAAATATAGATTTGGAACAAAAAGACATAAAAGAAGGAAGGAAGGAAGGAAGGAAGGAAGGAAGGGAGGGAGGGAGGGAGGGAGGGAGGGAGGGAGGAAAGAAAGGAAAGAAAGGAAAGAAAGAAAGAAAGAAAGAAAGAAAGAAAGAAAGAAGAAAGAAAACAAGTGAAAGGCAGCAAGTGCTGGAGAAAGTCAGAGGAAGGAAGGGTTGGTTGCCCTTCCCAGTCAAGTGGTCACAGGAGGTATCACTGAAATAGTGAGACATGAGTGTGTGGATGCATGGGGCTGGGTGGGGACATATGGAGGGGGCTGGGAGGAGGGGGCATGGAGCCGTCAGGACACTGGGAAGCAGCACAAAGGGTCCAGGGACCTTTCACGGTATGCTGGCCAATGGGCAAACATCTGGCTTAACACCTAGGCCAACTCAGTAGCCCAGCCTGATGACACAGAACCAACCTGTACTTTCCAATGCACCTGGAGTTTTGCCAGTTGCATCTCCATGGAGAGAATATTATGGGTAAATCAGAAATGCTGCCTCACAGACATCTCCTAGCTTCTTAAATTCTCTAAATGAACAGGAATAAGATTTGGGGAATGACACTCCCCAAAATCAGACTTGGTGTTAGTAACACTCCCCTTGAGAAGATGTGGAAAGTGAAGTTCAGAACCCATCCAAAGTTGTTCCCGGCTGCCAAATGGCCAAGTTAGCATAGAAA
Organism: Canis aureus; assembly: GCF_053574225.1. Classification (NCBI taxonomy): domain Eukaryota; kingdom Metazoa; phylum Chordata; class Mammalia; order Carnivora; family Canidae; genus Canis; species Canis aureus. Next base: position 31,972,175 of record NC_135625.1, on the reverse strand, counting down.
CCCACATTTGTCTGGCTCCAAAGCCTGTCTTTTTTTCCCTGTAACCAAACAAAACCCAGGTCTGGGGAGGATTCAAAGCAGTGACATCTGGATGGGCCTTCAAAAGGGATCTTTGGTCAACTAGAAGAGAAGATAGACCTCATTACTTTTTTCTTTGGTGGGGAGGTTCAAGACTGTGACAGGATACAGGGCACAGGGAGTCTGGGGAAAAAAGAGAAATAGATTAGATTAAAAACGGAGTTGGCTGGGTGCAAATTAGCTAACCTCTAATAAATGGGATCAATAGCAGGATGTAATTAACCACTGCTTAAAGAGGACCCTGGGTATTTCCCTCAGGGAGCAAACCCCTGGGGATTGTTATGCTAATCCAACTGAAAAGGTAGAAGGACACTACAATTCTTATCTGGGAAAGAATGGAGCACATTTGAGCTATTCTCCTTTTGTCTGTGGATGCCAGATGGCCCAAATCATTAAAAAAAAAAAAAAACTGGATTACACAGAAGATGAGATTATATGGAGGAAAATGTACACTGTCAGAGGAACAGCTTTCATAATGCGGGACGATGGAGGCAGATGTTGGGAGCGGGGTGCGGGGGCAGGTGGGGCTGTCATCCTGTAGGAACATCTCAGAACTGCCGCCCACTGGAAGCTTGAGGGAGAGAGCCGAGTCCTTTTGCTCATCCTCACCTCTGCTTCTCCTTTTGTTCCTGTGCACGGCTGGCCGGGAATCTGAGTATCCCATCCAGCTGGGGGAGGCTGTTCAGGCCCCGGGTTCCAGAAAACTATTACCTCAACTGAAGAGAACCGAGCAATCTCAGGCTGTGTCCAAGCCTTTTGGCGGCTCCTGGGTGGCTCCGTGGTTGAGCATCTGCCTTCAAGGGCTCAGGTCCTGATCCCAGGGTCCCAGGGTCCAGTCCCCCACTGGGCTCCCCTTGAGGAGCTTGCTTCTGCCTCTGCCTATGTCTCTGCCTCTCTGTGTGTGTCTCTCATGAATAAATAAATAAAATCTTCAAAACAGGAAAAGCTTTTTGCTTTTTGCTAAAATTGTTTACTTGTCAATTAGGTGGCTATTTTTCATTAAGGAATTGTTGGTTCTTGGCCTGTCTACCTGAAAACTGGGGAATAAGGGCTTCAGGGTTTCTAAATGGCTAAGGGTCTCTAAAGCCACTGACTGGCTGAGACCTGCTTATCCTTGGAGCAAAGCTCTAGCTGAAACTCTGATACTCCTCTTTGCACTGCCCAGCACCTGGTCAAACTGTGATATGGTTAGGGAAGGGATCGAGATGTACCCTCCCAAAATATGCCTCTTTGGCAGAAAGATGGTTTTGAGGTGAAGGCAAGTGTCAAAAAGCAGACATAAGAAGAGCTCTCTGCTCCCTGCCCATCTGCCTGAAAGCGGTATATAAATTTCCCTTGTGCAGGTGTCTCCTCCTTCCATGTAAGGAAGAGAACAACCCTTATCGCCAGAGACACAGATGGCATCAAGATGAGTCTGTACTAATAAACCTTCCTAAACAATCTTTATCTACTGTTAGTTTCCCCCATATATCTCCTAGTTGCCTTTCCATAATTTATCAGCCCTAGAAGCCCAGCCCTCCTTTCCTTTGTTCAGTCATTCACCTATAATCTATTGCTCTTTGTTAAAACGGCATGGAAGTGCTTAAGTTTAACCACTTTTTTGGCTTTCATTTCTGTGAAGACCCTGTGCATGTAAAAAACAAATAAATAAAACTAACATCAATTAAAATTAAATGGATTTTCTCCTGTTAGCCTGTCTTTGTCAGTTTAATTTGCAGGCCCCAGGTACAAACCTAAGGGGGTAGAGGAAAGATTATTTTTTCCTTCTCCTACAGTTATGATGAGAGTTAACTAACTGTTAAAGAAAGCCTCAGTGAGGCCAAAATGTGGAAGCAAAGAGGAGCATACACATATAAAAGGTAGGACACACACTCTGAGCACTTACTGGTCAGAAAGGACTGTGTCCAGGGCTGTCTGCAGAATGAATGTGGGGATGTCAGTGGATGATGATGATCTGGGGCTGTGATGGCAAACAAGAGGCACAAAATGGGTCTTCTGCAACTTTGTGGGGTTTTGTTTTTGTTTTACTGTTTCTCTAGTGAAGAAATAATGCACCAAAGTCCCCTATTTTCTGCAATAGTCTTAACTTGGGGCTGTTTTTATTGTTTTCGATTAAAGAAGATTTAGGAGATCTATAAACAAATGTGATGAATGCTTACTTCTTGGTAAGAATTTTTACAGAAATAATTCCGTAAGTCCCAAAATCTTTTCTGAGCATGTACTTGAAAGTTTGGTTTGGAAACTATGTTCACCAAGGTGGATCCTTAGAAAGGTGATTTAGATATTTTGTTGTCTTAAAAAAAAGTAAATAATAATTTTGTTTTTCCTAGTTTTACAGACGGTAAAATTAAGATCTAGAACAACTAAAAAAAAAAAAGATCTAGAACAATTGACTTGCTTGAGATGATGTCGCTGTCACTAGTAGAGTCGGGCCCTCACCTAGGTCATCTGGCATCTAGGTCGGCTCATCATCCACAGCATAGATTTTCTAGAGAGCTTTTGCATCATCTTGGCTCTTTTCTAGCTTCAGGCCAATCACTCATCTATTTTTAGCAGGCAAAACCACTGGGGAAGAGAGAGGTTAACAAATGAAAGGAAAAGATATAAGGCACAAGGACAGAATGAATGTCAGAGGTGGGATAAAAGTTAAAAAAGAAAAGAAACAGGACCTAACAGAGAAGTCAAGGATAACATTTAAGTAGATGAAATGCATTTTATTCACATTGGCCTTTTTCTTCCATTTCCCTAATCCCATTGCACAGGGCAATCCCTTTCTTGTCTGAATCCTCCTGGCATTTTGTTTGTACTTCCCTAATGACATTTATTAGATCCTGCCTTGCAGTAACATACAGTGACATTCCCAACCCTGACTAGACAGACTAAATGATAAACTCTTTGAAGACACAGTCTGTGGTCCCCACACCCCCACCCCAGAATTTAATGTGTTTGTTGAATAAATGAACAAAACAATATTCACAGCCTCTTCGGCCACCCCAGCCCCCACCAAAAAAAAAAAAAATTGCCAAGCCCATTTTAATCTCCTGTTGAAAGAAGTATTTGTTCCTAAAATTTGATTTTGCAGAGCCGAAGTCTTATCAAGCTGCTTGGGACATTAGTACTAAACATACGAATAAAAATAATCAATCACCTTTGCTCTCCAGGAGCAAAAGAGAGACATATAGGAGTTAGAGCCTCTTCTTTGCCTTGTGGAGTTGTCTTGCCTGGCTTTGGAGGGGGGTGGGGGGAGAAGGAGATGCCCTCCAAAGTTTGGGCTTGGGGTTGACAGGGAGCTCTCCTGCTCACATTCACACAGGGCCGGGAAGGGAGTAGACCTTAAAAACTGCCCCAATTCTTCAGGGGCAGAGGAAGAAACAGAGACCTAGGGTCAGTGGTCTTGTCCAAAATCATAAAGCTAGATGGTGGCACAGCCTAGATCGAACAGTTTTCAAGTAGTGTAGTGAATCAAGCAAGGCACTAAAACCTTTCTGCAGAGACCCAAAGGTTAGAAACCCTGCATCTGAAACCAGTAGCGAGTGCTACGGTATTATGCATAGAAAATAAATGTGACGACGTCAGGACTAAACCTGGAGCCTATGCTTTTGACATTGCTTGGTGTTCAGTCTATACGTTGAAGAACCTTCTACTGTTTTTGAGTTCGGACTTGGTGGGCAGGGAAGACAGGCGTTCCTCAATTCCATTTGTACATGTTGCCTAAGAACATGCAGTAGACACACACTTTTCTGCTTTGGGGAGCATGAGACAGCTTCCCAGTCCTTGGGAACATTCTCACCGCCAGAGGGGAAGCTCCTGAGTCAGCGGATCTAAGGAACCCAGTCAAGGGGTCCATGCGAAGCAGATCGCTCCTGTTCCAGGGGAGAGTGATTAACAAGGTACCTTCTCTGCTCAAGAAAGAAGAATCCGCAGACCCTTTCTTTCCAATGCCACCTTGATTAATTCATTAACGGGTTTTCAGGCAAGTTTTATTCAGGCACTTTGGGACAGGGCAGTGAGTCAGAGGTTGGCATTGACACCAGAATAGAAGCCATAGTCCTCTCTGGGGATCTGACTCTGGGCTTTAAATCCCCAGATCACACAACTTCCTAATTGGAAAGAAATGTTCTTAAACGAGCAGGGGTTTTGCCAGGCCTGCCAGTGACTAATAAGGTCGGTCTAAGGACTGTCTGATGAAAGAGAAGTTGGATTTACATGTCACAGTGAATTTTTAAAGTATTTTCACCCCGAGGTTTACTGCTGAATATAAATAAAATCTCTCTCCTTGGGCAACCCACCCCAACTCCTGCAGATATGCCTCCCTTAATTAAATTAACTTTGAAATGACATTCAAACAATGTCTTCCACCCCAACGCCTTTGTTTTCTCCGAGATCTACCTTACAGACAAGCTGTTTCACAAGGCTCCCGTGTAAACTGATTGCTTCCCACTCTCAGCCTGCACACTAATTGGAGCCGAGTTTTAACGTCTCTACAGCCAGTATAGGGGGGCGGCGGAGCTCACACCGTATTCATGACACCGTGTACCAAAAGGGCCTGCACACTGACAAATAATACCAAAAATTTTAAATGGAAAAAAATTATCTGGGTGGGGGGCTTAGAGGTGATCGGAGCCATACAAAATTTAAATTTCATCTGCTGAAATTCATTCACACAACTGAAGGCTAATTTCCGAGTTGCGGTGTTTTTTGGTGTGTGTGTGTGTGTGTGTGTGTGTGTGTGTGTGTGTGTTCAGTCTCTCAAAAATCGGGCATTCGCATTCGTAATGAAAGCCGCTCTCGGCTCCGACACATGAAGTCCGAAGCCGGGGCCCCCTCCCGAGTGCGGGCGCGCAGGCGCGGGCACACACACGTGGACACACACACACGCACACGCGCCCGCCCACACCACCTTCCTTGCGAATCGCCCGCGGGATTTATGGGCTTCGCCAGCACGGATTACTGTCAGGTGCAGAAAGCAAGCCTTTGTCCTTGAGCATTTTCCTCCCCCTCCCCCGGATTTGACGGTTATTTACGGGCCACGTGAGCGCAGGGCGGGGGGCGGGCAGGGAAACAAAGGCTCGCGGTGCGCGGCCAGTGTGGCCCCGGGGGTCGCTCCTCGGCTCCGGCGACACGTGTGAGAGGAGCCCAGACCCGCCTCGGGCCGAGAGGCTCCTCCGAGAGAAATCGTGTGCAAGCCCTTGGGAAGGGGTCGGGGGTTCCCGGGGCCCCGAGAGCTCGCAGCCGCGGGCCTGCAGAGCCGCGCGCCTGGGCCAACCGGGGGCAACGGGACCCCGGGTCGGCCGGGGCTCGGGGGCCCCCTGGCAAGGGCGCACACTCCTGGCGTGCCAGTGAGAGCGAGGCTTGGAGCCCTGCAGCCGGCTCCGCAGATGGGAACCCGGACACAGGCCCCCTGGGCCCTCGGGAGGAAGCCCCCGCCCCCCACCCCACCCCCGGGAGAGGCCACGCAGCGAGCCGAGGGCCGCTCCCGGGCGCGGTGTGGCCCCTTCCAGGGCTCCCGTTAGGCTGAGCGGCGTGCCTGCGGCGTGCGGTTTGGTAAAAAGTCCTCAAAAATGCAGTGTTTTAAAAGACCTTTACAATTAATTAATTGCAAACAAACAAACAAACAAAAAAACCTGCGAACAAAATATTAAATCTTAAATAGAGACGGGCCCACCGCAGGGCCGTGCTGAGCCGTTCGGTAGCGCGAGGTCAAAGGAAGATCCCCTCCTCGGCCCGGGCCGGGGGATCCGGGGATTCGCGGCGCAGCGGGAGGGGAGCGCGGGCGGCGGGCCTCGGAAGTGGCGGCGCCTCCCGAGGCCCGGCTGCGGAGCGGAGGGGGCCCCGGGGCCCGGAGGTGAGAGCTCCAGGGAGCCGCTGTGCCGGCAACAAAAGCCGAGCGGAAGGCCGAGCTGGGGGCGGGAAGGACCCCGAGGGTTCCGCGGCCTCCGCTGTCCCCGGGGGGCGGGGGCATCGTGCTTCCAGGCGAGCCCCGGAATGCACGCCTCGGCTCCGCTGCGACCCGGCCTCCAGGTGCCCCGTCCTTCCCCCGCTCCGTGGCTCCTTCTCGCTAACAAGATTTGGCAAGATGTCGGGCGAATAATTTTTGGCTTCGGTCGCGTCCCCCCGCGGCGCGCACCACCCCCAGCCAAAGGCGGCCTCTGGGCAATTCAATGCCTAAGTCAAACGGGGGGCGGGAAGCAGGCTGCGGGGCCTGGAAAGAGCGGGGGGGGGGGCGCAAGGCCTCGGGTCTTCTTAAATCCTTTGCGCGTCAGTTTCTCGGGGTCTAGCTTCGCACGAAGTAGACCCTAATTGTCATTTCCGGAGACAGCAACTCACACGTATGGAAGATGGGGGGGAGGACTTTTCCAAAAGCCGAGAACGTTAGGCCCCCTCCCTCCCCCCAGGATTCAATAAACATCTTTAGGAAGCGTGGACGGGAGGGGCACCCCTGCCTTCCTCCGTAGGAGCCACATTCCGGCAATTAATGCCTCCCTCTGGGTCGTAAAGCAACAAACCCGACACCTCGCTCTTGCTGGGCTTCGGGGCAGGAGGGCTTTTCCCTTTCATCTCGGGGGCCGGGGCTTGCCCACGTTCCCCGGGAAGCCATAAAGCTGATTTAATGGCTCGCGACGAAAATCGATCACGCTAATGCACCAGCCGAGGTCTCGAGGAGTCGCGCTGGTGCAAGGAGCGGCCGGGCGGAGCGCGCGCTCAGCCCCGGGGCGAGGAGGTCCCCGGCCGGGCCCGCCGCGCGGCGGGGCAACGTCGCCCGGTCCCCTCCGGTCGGCGGGGGGGGGGGGGGGGGGGGGCTCCGACGCTCAAACGGAATGAACCCTAAAGCGCGCCCCGGCCCCGCCCCGGCCCCGGCCCCGGCCCCGGTTAGGCCGGCTGCCCGAACGCCGGTGGTCTGGGCGCCGAGGGCCGCGGCGGCGGGTGGAGCGGCTGCACGGCCACTAGTGTGCGGCGGGCCGGGGCCGGGGCCGGGGCCGGGGCGGGGGCGGGGCGGGGCCGGGGCCGGGGCCGGGGCGGGGAAGGCCGGCGGGCCGCGCTCCATTCACAAAGTCCCCGCGCTGCCGCTCGCCTGCCCGGCGGAGGCCGCCTCCCGCTCCCTCTAGGTCTCGGTTTTATGAATGGGCCTGCGGGCGAGCGCCGAGCGCCCTGTTTACTCCGCTCTTTGTGACGTCGCGTTCCCATGACCGGGCGCCAGCGGCCCGCGCTCCATTCAGCGCCGGGGAGGGGCCGGCGGGGCGGGGAGCCGGCGCGGGGGGAGGGCGCGCGGCCCGGAATGGCAGGAGGCGGGGCCTCGGAGGTAGTAATGCCGCGGCCCCCTCCCGGGGGAGCGCAGAGGAGCCTTAATACGGTGGCGGCCCGGGACGGAACTCCGGCCGCGGCCGTGCGCGCAGCTCCGGCTGTCGGTGGGGAGCGGCGCCGGCACCGCGGGCGAAATACAATAGAGGCCGGGGCAGGGGGAGCCCGCGGTCCTCTCCCGTAAGCACACTCCCTGCCGCCACCACCTCCCCGTCCTGCTGCCCGAGGCCGCTCGGACTGCTATGTGACCCGGAGACCGCGGGCGAAGGGGACCGGGGAGAAGAGGCCCGCCCGAGGGAGGCCGAGGGGCCAAGTTTGCGGCCACTTCTGCGCGCGCCTCCCTGAGCCCCGGCTCGCCCCTTCCTGCAGCCCGGCCGGCCCAGGTGTCCTTCGCCCCCTCGCGCGCCCGGCGACCATGGTGACGGTGGAGGAGCTGCGGGAGATGGACTGCAGCGTGCTCAAAAGGCTGATGAACCGGGAGGAGAGCGGTGGCGGCGCGGGCGGCGGCGGCAGCCACGGCGCCCTGGGGCTGCTGAGCGGCGGCAAGTGCCTGCTGCTGGACTGCAGACCGTTCCTGGCGCACAGCGCGGGCTACATCCGAGGCTCGGTCAACGTGCGCTGCAACACCATCGTGCGGCGGCGGGCCAAGGGCTCTGTGAGCCTGGAGCAGATCCTGCCCGCCGAGGAGGAGGTGCGCGCCCGCCTGCGCTCCGGCCTCTACTCCGCGGTCATCGTCTACGACGAGCGCAGCCCGCGCGCCGAGAGCCTCCGCGAGGACAGCACCGTGTCGCTGGTGGTGCGGGCGCTGCGCCGCAACGCCGAGCGCACCGACATCTGCCTCCTCAAAGGTAAACTCGGGCGGCGGCGCGCGAGCGGGCGGCTGGGGGCAGCGGGGCTTGGCGGCCCGCGCCGCGGCGGGCGGGGAAGAAGTGCCCGGGGGGACCCGAGGCCGGGAGCATCCCCGCGCACTCCTTTGTGCGCGCCGGGGCGCGTGGGTTTGCCAGCTTTTTGTGCGTCTGTGTGCGAGCGCGAGCGCCTGAGGTCCTCCGAGACGGAGAGGGTGCGTCTCCCCTGCCACCTGCCAGCCCGTACTCTTGGGGCGCTCTGCGTTTGTGTCCACCCCCAGCCGGCAGGCCTCCGGCCAGGCGACCCCACGGCGATGCCCAGCTGCGGCCCAGGGGGTGCTCCCAAGTGCCGCTGTGCGGGAGGGGACGGGCCCGGCCTGCTGGTTCGGGGTGCGCGGGCCCCGGCCCCGAAGCGCAGAAAGGGAGCCCGGCCTGCGGACCTGGTGCCGAGCTCTCCGCGTCTCGTCCCCCGCTGCCCGGCCCCGAGCTCCGCCTGGAAGGTGGCCGGCTTCGGCCGCCTCGGGCTAGACCCCAGCTCCGGGGGCGGGGCGGGGCGGGGGGGCTGAGCCCGCGGGGGACGCGAGACGGGACGGTGCCCCCGGAGTTCAGGCCGCGACCTTTTGTTCAGACGGGGCTCGGGGCTCGCGGCTCGCGGCTCGCGGCTCGCGGCTGGCGGCGCGTGCTCGCTCTAAGGGGATCCTGGCGAAACTTCGGGGGACGCGAGTTCTTGTGGGATCCGGAGGCCGGGAACCCCCGGGGGCGGCGCGCCGAGTACCTGGAGGGCCCGTGCGCCGCCCGCACCTGCCTGGCCTGCTGCGGCCGCGGGGGGCGCGGGGGGCGCGGGGGGCGGGGGCCCCGGGGCGCTGCGCCCCTGCCTCCCGCCGCCGCATTCCGCGCATTCCTGCGCCCGCGTCCGGTCCGGCCTCCGTGCCCGGGAGGCGTGTCGGACCCCGGCCTTCAAAGAGCCGCTCCTGGCCCCGCGGGCGCCCTTCGCCTCCTCCCCGTCTCCTTTGCCCCCCGGCCCTGCGCCCCCGAGGAAGGGAGGTGGTGGCGGGAGCAGGGGCGGAAACCTGTCCCCGCCGCGCTCTGCCCAGAAGCTCCCCCCGCTCGGGGCCGGCGGGCCCGGCTCGCCCCTGCCGCACAGCGGGGGGCTTTGTTCTCGGCAGTTGTTTCCTGGCCGTTTGACCTGTCAGCTGCCGGGGAGCTGCTGCCGTTGACCTTCGGTTGAACCACTAAGGCGATTTTGCTGATTTTTCTTTTTCTGCGAGGGCTGCCTTTTGCACCCCCGATCGAGCCTAATCCTCTCTTCTCCCCAGAGCGCCGTGAGAGAAAGTGCCGGGCAGGGGGCGCCTGCCCTCCCCGCCTGGGGCCACGGCCGCGGCCGCGGTGCGAGCGAGGTCCCCGGCGGCGTCCCCTCGAGCGGCCGCTCCCCGCGCCCCGGGGCCCCAGGCCTGCGCCCTCGCCGCGGGCGCCTGAAGGCGGGGCCCTGCCCGGGGCAGCGCAGACCCACGTGGAGTCTGGGTGCGTTTTGTTTTGTTTCTCTTCCTGGAAGGAACCCGGAGGGGATCGCCCTGGGCTTCCGGGCCCGAGGGCACTTAAGCCCCGAGGGAGGGGGAGGGAGGGAGGCCTAGTTCTGCGGTTTCCTTCCTCCGGCTCGGGGCACGGCCCTGGGCCCCCGGGGAGGCGCGCGGCCGATGGATTCCGGGAGCCGGCGAGGCCGATGCTCTGGGTCAAGCCAGGGGCCTCCCGGGGAAATGACAGCCCCGAGGGGGACTGGAGCCTCCGAGTAACAGGGCAGCCCCCTGGCTGTTGGCGGGGCCTCTGGCCAAAGGAAAAGGAGTGTTCGAGGGGCGCTTTCCTCCCTCCCGAGGCCTGCCCCGCTCCCCGGTGTCTGACCTGGTGCGGCCCCGGGGCGGCGGGAGGCTTCCCGGCGTCCACATCCGTTAGGGCCTAGGCTTGGGCTGCAGGTGGAACTAGCGTCTGTCTCCTCGGGAACAGGCCCCGGGAGTAGCCAGGAAAGGTTTGGCTAGGTCTTCTAAACCAAAGGAAGCGTGCCTTTGGAAGCAGCCCCCCCAAAATGAAGAAGGGGTGATGGTGCTGGTGGTGGTGGTGGTGGTGGTAAGGGGCTAGTCCTGCAGGGATGGTAGGAGGCGGCCAGGGGTAACCACGCATATTCTATTTAACCTACCTTATTTTCATACTTGTGCTAAGGAAGAGGAAGTCCTAACCCTGTTCCCCTTCCTCTTGGCCCTCTGGTGAAAAGCATCCCTAGTGAGGCCGGGAAGAACGGGGAAGTGTTTGCTCCCACACGGCTGGGAGAGGACAGCATGTCTCCTAAGTTCTGGTGGAGAAGATGTGGGTCCATGGGAGGGCCCTCTGGGGGGCAGGGAGCTAAAGGGAACCCGGGAAGAAAAGCCCCTTTGGTTATCTTTAGTAAATGCCCGGATTGGCAGGCGGTTGGCTGATCTGTTTCCCACGGGAGTTGCTCATTTTAATTTCCATGTGAGGGGACTCTGTGTGTGTCTCGTTCCACGTGCGGTCGTGATTGTGGAGTAGAAGTTGCCAGACACTAAGCCGGTGGAAGACCCTATGGTTGGTCTCCGCCAACCTGCAGGGACAGAAGAGCAGCAGAGTATTTTCCAGAGTTGTATTATCCTTCCCAGCCAAAAGCTGTCCAGTTCTACCAACTAATTGTGTTTAAAAATCTCAGTTTTCTGTTTCTGCCACTTGGAAGGGCAGTGGTTACTCGTGGCAGGGAGTTAACTAATGCCACACGCAAGAATTCAGCGTTAGAGTAAATGTTACTTCTGTCAATAAAATGCTGCCTAGCCTTTACGTTTCCTAGTATTATCTAAGTTTTGCTAAGAGCAATAACCTAAATCATAACATTTTCTGATCTTTTTGCTAGTAAATGATTCCCATGGGCATAAACCTTTTTCTTTTTCTTTTTCTTTTTCTTTTAACTTTCATCTCTAAGCTTACTTTATTTAAAATCTTGTAAGGCATATTTAGGGAAAGTTTAGAAATCTCAGCTTTTCAGATTTAATTACAATACACATCTCCCTTGAAGTCCCTTTCTGTTTCCTTCGTAAATCCTCCAACTGGGGTTTTCAACCCTGGTCATTAGACAAAAAAGATCATTTTTCTCACCCTAATGGAAGTCATTCTTTGCGTCTCTTATTTCTCAAATAAGTCAGTCTTATGCAGATGTTAGGTATAAAAATACTACTTTACTTTTCTCCTGTGTAAAATTCATCCGGCTCGACTTTTGTCCGTTTTCATGAGAGTTCTGATTTAAAAGTTGTCCTGGCGCTGTTTTGAGAAAGGGCGATCAGTTCAGATATTCTAGCTTCTTCCTCCTGGAACTCACATATGCTATAGTCCTAAGGCCAGACCAATACAGATGGTGACATTACACTTTTTGTAGAAAACAGCCTGCAAGGCCGGTGATGGAGAGGAGAATGCCCAGCCAGCAGCCCTGGTAACTCTGGTGACCGTCTTGTCTCTCTGTTCCCAGTTGCCCAGCCCATCCTAGCCCCCCCACCCCTCCATGAGGTCAGTGGCATCAAACAGCAAACCCCAGGGCTGCACACCTCCTCCACCCATAGAGAAACGGATTAGCTTTTCTTCTTCCAGGCCACAATGCCCACGGCAGCCAGAGGTTGAGAGCCTCAGAATTACACAGAGTGGTAGGCCTTAAAGATAATCTCCTTCGATTACAATTAAAGAATGACAACGAATGAAGCAAACTCATTACTTTTTGCATCATTTGATACTGGATGCTTCCAACGTACACAAGTAACTAAAGATGGGGTGTAGGTACAAATTGAAAGTGAAAACCTCACCATTATTAAGCCTATCACAGCTCCCTTGGGCATGTTCTTGAGGCTCATAGGAGAAATGGGCTTTTTTTTTTTAAAGATTTTATTTGAGAGAGGGAGACAGACTCCCTCTAACCCCCCCCCCACCACGTGGGGTTCCATCTCAGGACCCCAGGATCATGACCTGAGCTGAAGGCAGATGCGCTTAATAGGCTGAGCCACCCCGGCGCCCTGAGGGTGGCCTTTTTAAGGAGCCAAGAAATTCCTTTAAAAAATCAGAACATCTGAAACCAGATAGCCAGTTTCCTTACCAGGAGGCAGTTGCCGCCTAACAAAGGAAGTTTGACAGGAAGAAAAGTTCACTCCCAACGGAAGCCAGCGGAAGCCCGTTGCTGAATGGAGCAGATAGCCCAGAAGTTCTGGGAGGGACCGCAAACCAGACCCAGCTCCAGAGCAACCATTAGGTGTCAGCCAGCTGGCGCAGGACGCACAGGTAGGTCTGTGCGTGGGGCCTGGAGGGAGAAGCTCACTTAGGTAAATTTTCAATACTGCTCAGGATCTACAAGGGTGCTTACTGAATTAACACCCACATCAGGGGAAGTTCTCAAAGGTAAATGACCCCAGACTTCCTTGCTCAGTGGCGTTTGCCTTGTATTGATAAGATGTCAAGAGTAAGCCCCTGGCTGCTGAACGGGTGACATTTCTCAATATTGAAAGGGTAATTGGAAGAGCGACAGCCTTACTAAGATCCATGATCACTGTCATTACCAAATGACTGGCTTCCCCCATCACAGACCCCACTAAGAATCCTACTGTGATGATACGATCCCCACTACATCAGCCTGCCTTTTCTAGAACACCTTCACGCATACTGTCCCAGCCCTGCTTGGATGTGTGGCCAGTGCAGTAAGCTGTGACAGTTGTCTCACTGTCTGAATGTGAGAAAAAGAGTGTGGAGTTCAGCTATGCAGGTAGTTATTCCTCAAGAAAGTTGATTGGGGGGGGGGGTGTTGAGGGGGGGTTATATTCCTTTTTTCTTCTTTCTAGACTCTCTCAAGTTTCAAAATGAAGAAATGTGAGCTTTAAGACTAGAACGCTTATGAGTAATAAGGACATGGGAAGAACGGGTCAAAATTAGTCAGAATATCTGTCATGGAATTGCATTCTGTTGGACATAGAACAGGTGGAAAGTCATCGGTTTATGTGTCATGAAATTGTATTCAGAAGCTCGAAAAGCAGATCTTAGAGACACCTGCTGTCAGTTTGTAGTTTACAAATAAGTTTGTGACATTTAGGATCACAGAGTATTGGAACTTAAAGAGGATACGGTCTAAAATCCTGACATCATGACCCTGTAGGGATACATACAGTCACACTGAAATCAGAGTTCCATGAAATTATATACCCTCTTTAAATGGAATGCATTCTAGAGGTTTCTATTGTGTTATATCCCATTAAATAAAATGGGCTGGTCACGATGTCTATGTGACAACCTGTAGTTTGAAAAGCACTGGAAAGAAGCAGAGTTTGCTGAACTATCAGGAGTGTCCTGTTCAGATACTTTCTGGTTTTGCCTGAAAATTGTGTGTCTTCAATGGAGTGAAACTGGCAGGCTGTGCCTCCCCCAAGAGAACCACCAAGAAGGCAGAGATGGGCACACGGGAGGGTGGGCTTCTTTTTTTGTTTGTTTTTTAAGATTCTATTTTTATTCATGAGAGACACACACAGCGAGGCAGAGGCAGAGGGAGAAGCAGGCTCCCTGTGGGGAGCTGGATGCAGGCCTCCATCCCAGGACCCCGGGATCATGCCTTGAGTGGAAGGCAGACGCTCAACCACTCAGCCACCCAGGTTCCCCGCAGGGTGGGCTCCTGGTGCCAGACTAGGTGGCTTCAAGGCCAGTGGGCTGAACGCTTGGCCCTGCCCTTCCCTGGGGTGGCCCTATACTTCAGTTGCCTCTTAAAATCCGGTCCAGTCACCTCAAGGGCTGCTGATTGGATGCTTGTTTGGGAAGAGCTGGGCACATAGCGAGCATGTCCTCTTAACAGTGGCTCTCATGTTTACTAACGTGGTCTTTCTTGTGGGGTGTGAGCGTGAGTGGTTTCCTACCTTGCAGTCTTCTGCCCCTAGCCCCCCCCCCCCCCCCCCCCACACACACACACATGCCCTTGGCCCATCGTTGCCTGTTCTACTCATCCTCACGTCCTGGGCCTGCAGCTCGTCCACCTGTAAGAAGGAGCGCCTTTGGCACTGTCCTGCTCACAGGGCTAGCGACGGCTCAGGAGGGAAAACCCGTTCATCACTGCCCCTGGCCTGGGACCGGGGATGCTCCTGTCCCGGGAGCAGATCTGCTTCCTCACTTGGTTCCTTTCTGCTTGTTCTTTTTTTTTTAATATTTTTTTTATTTTTTATTTATTTATGATAATCACACAGAGAGAGAGAGAGAGAGGCAGAGAGAGAAGCAGGCTCCATGCACCCGACGTGGGATTCGATCCCGGGTCTCCAGGATCGCGCCCTGGGCCAAAGGCAGGCGCCAACCCGCTGCGCCACCCAGGGATCCCTCTGCTTGTTCTTTAGAGATCTGCCGGAGGGGACGGGCTTCAGCAGTACTGTCTCTGTTCTGTGCAATGCTGTTTTCTCCCACTCTGTCCTGTTCCCAGAGGCCTGGGGGGGGGGGCGGGAGCGGGTAGGCAGATGACAAGTGGCCCCCCCTCAAGCCTGGCCTGGCCCTGCCCAGTCAGCTGCCTGCGGGCTGACTTAGGATCCACCCGGAGTCAGTGGATGTCCCTGGCGGGGACCGGTCCTGGAGCTCAGACCGTGCAATGCCTGCCCTTCTACCGTCTGACTTCCAGATCTCTGGACTCTGCATGGACAAAAATCCGTAAAGCCCAGGAGGAGAAGGCTGTCCCAAGTCTGGGAAGATGCCAGTAATGCTGGGTCCCCTTGTAGGTGCCAAAAAAGGAAACCGCTTCATTATGTGTCTCCCCGAGGCCAGGTGCAGAGCACTGGCTGTTCCAGTCAGTCCTCCCCGGGCCTGAGGGTTCATCACATTTGCAGGGGAGCCAGAGGCTCAGAGAGGTTCCCTGGGAGCCCCAGGCTGCACAGCTGATGATTTGCTGGGTTGGGATTCAACCCAGACCTGGGAGTCTGACGTGGGTCAGGCTGGTGTCCTGTCCTGGACCTTCTCAGCAGTGGGAAGAAGGCTGTCACCCCCTCCGAGGCCCCTCCTGCTTGCACTGCGGTCGGGAGGGGGCCGTGTTCCTCCTCTGGCCTTGCAGCCTGGCCCTGGCACCCCCGTGCCCCCACCACTGGCTTGCCAGCGGGCACTGTTAGTCTGCCTGTCTAGGTGAGGAGCTTTTGGAGGGCACTGTCCATGCCTTACATTTATTTGGAAAAAAAATGTATTTGAGTAGCTCAAACTGTGTAAGTGTAAACAGATTAGTTTTACTTAAAAATCTTCAAATGCTGTAGAACTATGTAGAGTTAACAAGTAATGGCTTTGCATGTAGGTGTTCACCAGCGGTTTCTCGATTGATCCATTTCCCCTTCCACCTTTCCCAGGGGGAACATTTAACAGAGTTTCCCAGAGTCCTGTCTGGGGGACTGCAGCTGAAGACCTCACTGGGGGCGCCTGGGGGGCTCGGCCGCTTAAGCATCTGCCTTGATCCCAGGGTCCCAGATCCTCAGGCTCCCTGCTCAGCGGGGAGTCGGCTTCTCCCTCTGTGCCCTCCCCCCCCCCAAATAAATAAAATCTTAAAAAAAACAAAACAAAACTGCTGGCTCTTCCCCCATCCTCCATTCAGTGCATTTGGGGCAGCATGTTGTTAGTCTTCCCAGGAAAAAGGGGCGCAAACGGGCAGGAGGGGCACCTCTGTGCTGAGATGACCACTAAGGCCAACAACACCCCTGAAACTGCAGGTGCCGGTCCCCTCCGGCGGGCACCCCCCCCCCCCAGGGGACTCTGGTTATTGGGCCTCAGCAGGAGGAGTGAGGCCGGTGACCCGGGAGACAGCCAGCTATGCCCCTGGGGGGAACGGAGGGAATGCACGAGAGGGGGGCTCAGAGGAGAGTATGCTCTGCTCCTTCCTCTGCAAAGCAGTAGCTCTGGGGGTGGGGGGCGTGGGGGTGGGGCCTCACGGACCTGCTGTCACTGAGTGCGCGCAGGTGGCAGGCGGCCTTCCCCACCTCGGCTCCACCGATGGGCCTCCCCCCCACCCGCCTGCCGAAACCGCCGGGGAAAATCCCAGCAGCTCCAGCCGCTGCCGGTAGGGGTAGGGGTAGGGGTAGGGGTAGGTCGTGCTGAGCTCTCGCAGAGCCGCCGGAGCCCCGGGGGCACCAGGGGGCACCCAGGGTGGCGGGGCTCCCGTCTGCCCGCCCCCAGCCCACACCAGGCACGCACCCGACTCCAGGGACCAGTTGACCGTTTATCTCTTTTTCTCTTTAAAAGACCTCCCTTCCCCGAAGACGATCCCACAGATAACCAGTCACTGCGGAGCTCAGCAACTGGGGGCCCGGGAAACCCTGCCCCGCCCGACCCCGTGTGCAGCAAGAGGGACCTCTGCGTGCGCCCCATTTCCTCGGATTTGGGGCCCTTGTTGATGGAGCCGCGGAGGCCGGGCGGTTGGCGCCTGTTCTGTTGCCCAGATGAGGAGGGCAGGGCTGCTGCCGGGCTCGTTGCTTTTTCTCCCTTCTCGCCCTCATTGGGGCTCCTCTGCAGAGGAAGGGCGGGGGTTGGGATGAGGGACATCCCTGCAGGCCCCGGGCGGCACCAGGCCGCGTCCATGCGGCCCGCGGACCCACGGAGACCTTCCTGCCTTCCACGCTTTACCAGCACCCTGAGGAGCTGCTGTGCAGGGTCCCATCACCACCCTGAGGAGCTGCTGTGCAGGGTCCCATCACCACCCTGAGGAGCTGCTGTGCAGGGTCCCATCACCACCCTAAGGAGCTGCTGTGCTAGGCCCCGTCTGCAGGCGCCCTGCTCGTCCTCCGTTCTGTATCTGCACCCCATACCTAAGGCTCCTTCCCAGAACTTTCCTTCCAGCACTCAGGACGGAGTCTGGGCCCGATGAGGCTCTGTGCAGGCTCCGTTGCCGTTATCGCTGGTGCCACAGCGCCACCCAGTGGCCAGTGTGGGTCCAGCCGGCCCCGGCTTCCCAGCCCTGCTCCTCAGCCCAGGGGTAGGACTCGAGCACTTTCTGGATTTCTGCTGGCTTCGTGACCCTACTACCCGCGCATGCTTCTCTTTTACAGGTGGTTATGAGAGGTTTTCCTCCGAGTACCCAGAATTCTGTTCCAAAACCAAGGCCCTGGCAGCCATCCCCCCTGCTGTGCCCGCCAGCACAGCGGAATCCTTGGACGTGGGCTGCAGCTCCTGTGGAACCCCCCTGCACGACCAGGTAGACTGGGGGCCCGGCCCCGAAGAATACGGCAATGTGGGGGCAGGGGGGCCTATTTTCAGGTTTCTGCTTTTCAGAGGCTTGAGATGCGGTGCCTCAGGTTGGGGAGAACGCAGGGAGCCCTGCATGTATTGGGATTGGGTGTTAGGGAGGGTGCATCTGTTCCTCGGGATTCCTGCCTTTCCCTCTTCTTAGCCTCACTTGGAAAAATAATACAAAGACATAACTTTGTGACTTAGCCTCTGGAGTTCCACGCAGACGGGCGAGGAGTGCTGAAAACAGAAGTGTGTGACCTAATGCTTAGAAAGGAGAGGTCACCTCTCTGAAGGCTCACCCCAGGTCCCTGAGGCCACCCTGTCCCCTAAGAAAACCAGCTTAAGCTGCTGCATTTCTTACAAGCCAACTCCTCCTAGCCCTTTCATTTAGATGGAGAGGGAGTGAATTTATGGGGCCCAGGAACTCTGCTCCCGGATCCCAGATTCTTTGGGTTGATCTGACTCCGAAAATGTCTCGGATTTCGGCCCGTGTTACTTAACACTGCCAAGATCTGTCCTCTTGTCTGTGAGGTCGACAGGACCTGTTTTGAAGGTGCCAAGTGAAGATGTATCCTACAAATAAGTCCCTAAACCAACACACCAGGTAGCCTGGCGATTAGGTGTAGATTCATGTTGCCAAGGGTGTGGCAAGGCCAGCGTTGCGACTGGCACGTCACTGATCAAGGGGCAGGTGGGGCCCACGCTGCCTTGCCGGTCCTGACGACTCTGCTCCCAGCAGAGCACGGTGTAAAGGCGAGAGGAGCCCACTGGGCCTGTCCTCCCACCACGAGCCCCAGCAGGCTAAGGGGAACCTGGGAGGCCTGAGTCCGCAGGCCTTCTGCACCCCACCTCAGCCCCCGCCCGCCTCGGACCGGCTCCCTCTCCCTGTCCAAGCACCCCCACCTCTTACCCCGGTTGCCTTCCACTCACGATGTCTGGGGGGCCTGTGCTTTTTCCCTTTCTGGTGCAGGGGGGTCCGGTGGAGATCCTTCCCTTCCTCTACCTTGGCAGTGCCTACCACGCTGCCCGGAGGGACATGCTGGATGCCCTGGGGATCACGGCCCTGTTGAACGTCTCCTCTGACTGCCCAAACCACTTTGAAGGACACTATCAGTACAAGTGTATCCCGGTGGAAGACAACCACAAGGCAGACATCAGCTCCTGGTTCATGGAAGCCATCGAGTACATCGGTAGGTTGGCTCCTGCAGGGCCGGGGAGGCCGGGTGCGGGCGGGTGAGCCGGAACCCCGAGGGCTGGCCTGCCCAAGGAGGGACTGGGGTGGGGGGCTGTCTCCAGGGCCTTTCTCCCTCTGCCTCTACGGAGGGCTGGCTGGCTGGATGTTGGTGGGTGGGGGATACCAGATGGATTCTCACTCCCGCCACCCCTGTTCCTCTTGCACGTCGCCAGACGTGTAGATGTTAAGGCTTTGGGGCAGGGGAGGAGGACAGGTAAAGGGAGAGTTGGGTCCTTGGTTTTGTTTGTGCCAGTAGAAATCCTTGAAGGTTTTTTCCAAGCCTGGTGCCTTTGTTTGGTGCCATCTCAAGAATAGGCCAGAGGGGGTCTAGCCCCTTCAGCGGGCTGGGGATGTTGGTCCCTGCCTGGCCCTGGCCCGGTCCCTGGCCCCGGCCCTGGCCCCTCCCCCGGCCCGCCCGGCCGCCCTGACCCGCGCCTCTGCCCCAGATGCGGTGAAGGACCGGCGCGGCCGCGTGCTGGTGCACTGCCAGGCGGGCATCTCGCGCTCGGCCACCATCTGCCTGGCCTACCTGATGATGAAGAAGCGGGTGCGGCTGGAGGAGGCCTTCGAGTTCGTCAAGCAGCGGCGGAGCATCATCTCGCCCAACTTCAGCTTCATGGGGCAGCTGCTGCAGTTCGAGTCCCAGGTCCTGGCCACGTCCTGCGCCGCCGAGGCCGCCAGCCCCTCGGGGCCCCTGCGCGAGCGCGGCCAGGCCACCCCCACGCCCACGTCGCAGTTCGTGTTCAGCTTCCCGGTGTCGGTGGGCGTGCACGCGGCCCCCAGCAGCCTGCCCTACCTGCACAGCCCCATCACCACCTCCCCCAGCTGCTAGGCAACAAGGACCTCGGCCGGTCACAAGCCGAGGACAAAACCCCCGACCTAGAGCAATAACGGCTGCCTCCGCGGGCAGGGAGCCCCTGGGTTCGGTTCGTGTGTCCGTGTTACTTTTCAGATAGGGATTTCTTACCTCATTTTTTTAAGCAGTAAGGCTTGAAGTTATGAAACCCACAGATCCTGGCAAAGGTGCCCACCCAGTTTTACTAAGGGAGGGGGGGAGGGGGGGTGGGAAAGGTACAAAAAGAAAAGTTTGCCAGAAGTGCCTGGTTCTGTGTGCTTCGTCCTTTTTTGTTCTTGTAACAGGTTTTGTTTTTTTGTTTTTTTGTGTTTGTTTGTTTTTTTCCGGGGGAGTGGGGGGGTTCGTGTTTTTTTTTGTTGTTGTTTTTAAAGAAATCTTACAGGACATGGTTTTCCTTTCAAAATCACCAACAGGTGGATAATTATGCTTAATAATAAATAAAAGTATTTATTAAGAATTTGCTCAGAGTATGTAAGTGCAAGGAGTCTAGTGACGGTGAATTTAGGGTGTATTTATGTCCGTGTCCGCGGTGGAGCCCCGTCGCATGCAGCTGTCAGAGCAGTGGGAGCTAGCTGGTACGTCCTAGGTATGGATAGGGTGGCCTGGCGGTCAGCTCACACTGGTAGCCACGGGGAAGCAGGCAGGGTGGGGTGGCAGGAGGAAGAAAGAGAAAGATGACTTTCGGATTCTCTTGAGGCTGGTTGCTGGCCACAGGCACCAGGAAAGCAGGGTGAGGGCCCAATGATACCACCTTTTCTTGGGCCCCGTAATTCCATTTGGCGGTGGGAGCATTTTCTCCCAGCCTTGCCTGAAGACTTGCATGTCTTCTGCGATAAATGCCATATCGTATAAGGTGCTCCTGAATAATTGGGTGCAGTTGAGATTTTCCTACAGCGAACCATCGAGCCAAGGCCACTGGGGAAACCAGCTAACTAGACACAGACCAGATGTGAATCCTCCGTGATTGGAAGTACCATCTTCTCTCCTCTGCAGAAATCGGTGTCTTTAATTTTAGAAGGTTTGCTTAGAAGGAAGTCCACCAACAAGTTCTTGCCTTTTTAAAATTCCTGGCTTAGGTGAATATTTTTAAAGGCTCTTGTTTGAATAAAAAGAGGGGAGTGAACACCATGTTTCAGCTCTGGAATGGAAGACGGTGTGAGTACGGAGCTGGCTAGAGTGCGGAGCTGGCTGCTGGGCTTCTATAACGGGCGCCGTGGGCACTCGGGTGCCGTTTCGGAATTCTTTCTTGGGATAATGCCATTTTAAGGAGCCTTTCCAAATGGAGACAAGGCTTTCGGAGGGAGAAGGATGTTTTCTGTGGGTTGGGCTTGGGGGGAGGGAGGAGGGAAGCTACATGTTACTTCGTCTGTAGTAGTGTGGAACGGTGTTGTTCCAGAGTGCCAGCGTAGAGGTATTTGCAAACTTGTCTAGAAATGAGAGCATGTTTGTTTTTTGTTTTTTTGTTCGTTTGTTTGTTTTGGGGTTTGTTTGTGTGTTTTTTTTAGCCCCTTGTGAGTCTAAATCTAAATGAACATTCTTGCTCATCCATAAATAACTTCAAGCCTCAACATCAGAATAGTGTTGGAATGCTGTCTCTCATCCTGGCATCTCCGACAGGACCAGGTTCATTACATTTCCTTCCATAACCATGAACCTGTGTTGGCATCACTCATCTTGCCTTTGTCCAGCCCTGTCTTTGGGTGAGGCCAGAGTTCCCACTTCCTGTTTTCAGAAAAGCCAGAGGCGCCCTCCATCCCTGGGAGCTGCTTGGCTGAGTAGGTAGGGGTGAGGTGAGAGGGGTTGGGGTTCCTGGACAGTGGACCTATTTAGAGATGGCACAGTTGGCCGTTCCCACTTTTTCCTCGATTCCTGGAAGTTGCTCTATGTTCTGTGATGAGTGAGGTCCTTTGAGTCCTGCAGCTGAGAGAGCTGTGGGTTCCAACCCCCGATCGACATGGGGCGGGCGGGCGAGGCTGTTGCAGGCAGAGGGAAGTAACCCGGAACAGACTCACTTTCTATAGGACAAGTGTACATTTGCCAAAACCTGTGTATCGTGCTTTCCCAGACTGGATTCCAACCGCATGGACAGTCGGAGCTCAGGACCAGCCCCAGACATGTCTTTCTCCCTCTTTCCAATTCAAATCTGTCCCCATATCAGACTGCTGGTTATAAAGCCATTTCTTTGTAGTTGATAACAGCGTGAGTCCCAGAACCCTCAGATAAGAGGAAATTGGCTTGATTGGAATGGGGGATTTTTTTTTTTTTTTTGTCATAATTCTGCCATCAGAAGCCTCTTTGATGACTCGAAATAACTCTACAACGAAGACCCCACCACAGGGTCTGCTCAAATGGCCAGGTGGATTTCAATCGGCATCTCTGCCATGAAGTGATTTCTGGTAATGCAAGATTTCTGTAACGGCCAGAAAGTATTGCCACTTTGACGGATCCTATCAACTGTGCTGTTGGCTACCTTGGATCTTTTCTAGAGACCAAGGGATGCAGTCTGCTCCCTTCTGGAATCTTGTGTGACCCAAGGATGTTTGTGGAGCACCAAGGGTAACGACTTGACTTCCCCATGGAGAAGTCCTAGGCTGAGGCCGCTGTGAGCAGGTGGCTGGGAGCTCATGGCTTTAGTCATCCCTCCTGAGGTCAGTTTGCTCAGGTGCTCCTCCTGGCTGGATTCCAGAGTTTTCAACAAGGTTGCAAAGCCAGGAGAGAAAATTTGAAAAATCTGTGGGCAGAGAGAGGTAGGATGATGGTTGATTCGGATGGGAGTTGGCCACCAAGCCCATAGTATCAAAATGGTGGTTCACCTTGGCTGGCTGTCGGCATGGGCTGGGGAGTTCTGAAAACCTTATTACCAGGCTATCCCGGGGCAATGAAACCAGGATTTCTGGAGCTGGGACCCAGGTGTCCGTGTGCTTCAAAACTCCCTAAAGGCTTCCTTTCCATGTGTGGCCAAGGTAGGGAAGACCTCCTTGCTTTCTGGAGGGCTAGGTGCTGTTGGAGGCGGATCTTAATAACCCAGAGCTAGCTGGTCTTACAGAAACCACAGCCAAGGGTTTGTCACTGGCTCAGCAGGTCTCACCGCCAGTCCCAGCCCGGCTGAGGGACAAGATGGTTTCTCTGAGGAGCTCAAGGAGCATGCGATCTCTCAAACAGGGCACCTACCATGCTCCTCCAAAGGCAGCTGATCTATGGAGAATTGTGAGGGAACTGAATACAGTGTCTGGAGGTTGGGATTTTTCCTTCAGTGTTCCTTGTCTAGCAAGAACGATGGAGGAGTTTCACCTCTTGAAGATACCCCTGCCCCCCCAGGAGCACCCTGCCCATCCTTAGAGCTAATGAGTCATATGAGGAAGAGGCTTCTTCAAGACAGAGCAATGCAATACTTGTAACTTTTGTAAATAGCCCCATCTTTCAGAGTGCTGTCATTTCTACATTTGATATGCTTGTATTTCTGTAGGATGTATATAGTTTAGGGGATTTTGTTTGTTTGTTTCATTTTGTTTTTTAGAACAGTCGACATGTCTTTTTATTTATTGCTTGAAAAAAGATCATTTGAAGAAAAATAAATACGTTTTCAACCATGTCTGGCCTGGTTTATCCTTTCCTTAAAAACTGCACTGCTGTGATGACTTGGAAGGGAACCAAAGGTCTGGGGGGTTTGATAATCCTGTGCACCTAGCGACATCCACGGTAAGAGTAGACTGGCTGGTAAAATCAGCGAGCCCAATTTTGCTCCCTGAACACCACCCAGGGACAGTGACTGGAGCAGGCTGACCTGCATCTCTAAGAACCTGGTTTCTCCAGGCAGAGCCTCTGATGGGAAGAAATAATTGAAGCATAAGAGACAGAGAGTTCCTTCATCTGAGAATCTGCTTCTGGCCAGGCACACGATGGCTCCTTGCCTTTGGAGAAGTCTATCAAAGGGCCTAAGCGCAAGGTGACATGTAAGGCGTTACCCTGCTCGGACACCCCTCCTCACCTGGCTCACACAGAATCCTAGGAAATTTTCCTGACTTCATAGTCCATTGGGATCATGGAAATTAGCAATATTTTTCAGTATTGTTACTATTATTCAAGGCCAGATGGGAAAAAAAATACATGGATTTAAGTCCATGTTCCCCCAGGGCTGATCTGTGGATTGCTTGTATCAAATTCTGGTATGAATTCCCCAAGTCGTAAACCAAAAACATGCTAGCAAACATGCATTCCCACTGAATCACTGTTATTTAACATTCTGGAAGCACCAGCCAATGTGATTGACACCTGAAAAAAAATGAGGTATATAATTTGGAAAGGGGGAAGCCAAGTTTGCAGATGATGGGTGTCCGAGAAGCCAGAGAATCAACTGAAAGTCGTCCATCAGGAATAAGAGAATTCAGTAAGTACTTGATTGTGAAGTGAATATGAAAAAAATAGCTCTCCTAGGTAAAAAAAAATAGCAATTAAAAATAAAAGAGAAGTAGTAGATCCCACTTCCAATATAATTTCAAGATGAAAAGCCTACAATAAACTTTACCAGAGATAGGCAAGAGACCCTTATGTGGCCATGGTAAGGCCCTCCCTACCAAGGGACGTAAAAGAACTTTTGAAAAAAGCAAAGGATGTATTACGCTCTCAGATACACAGACTCAATACTGAAAAGATACTTCTCCATAAATTAATTTACATTAAATGTGATCTCAAAACAACCGGGTTTTTGAGGAACATGGCAAAATGATCTTTATTTCACCTAGGGATCTAAATCTGCAGAAATAGGCAGCACAACTGATAGAGTACATGGGAGAGACTCAAGGTGGGATGGGATTTATAGCTTCTGTGCTGTGGGAGATGACATAAAAACTAGGGATTTGGGGGCCCACCTAAAGACTCATTCCCTACAGACTCCCACAGGCGCTTTCTGATTTCCAGCTAGTTCACGAATGCCTGAAACAGCTCTGTCTTCTATCACTCTTCCTTTTGACCCCCAGACCATAACTTTCAATTACTGTCACTATTACTATGACGATACCCAAGGACTTCATTGTGTAAACCAATAACCACTTAATTTTGCTCATGAGTTTGTGGATTAGAAACTAGGGAAAAGCTCTGCCGAGTAGTCCTCCCCGGGAGTCTCTCAGGTGGTCACAGGCAGCGATGGCGCTCGTGCTGCTGTCATCTGAAGGTAGTGAGGCTGGGCATCCAAAATACATGCTCGAATGACTGGCAGTCAGTGGCTTTCAGCTGAGAGCTCAGTGGTGACAGTCACCTGGAGCGCTGACACTCGCCCTCTCCCCGGAGCAGTCAGATTTCTCACAAGACAGATCAGAGCTCCGGCGGGAGGGTTTCAGCCAACACCTACCTCTTTTTATGATCTGGTTTCAGAAGTCACAGGATGTCACTTCCTACTATGTTGGTTGAAACGTGTCAACTTCTCAGACTCAAGAAAACCTGAAAACGCAAGTTTCACTCCTAACCTAGAGACATTTGTCATCTAAGATCTCTTCCAAGGACCGAAAGAGCTTTCAAACCATAATGTATAGTATCAGCGGCCCCATCTGATCCAGAAAACATCACAGGATACACCTATTCTTAGATAAAGAAATGCTAGAAAGTAGGAAGCTGTAAAAGCACAATCCAAGGAGGGAGTGGAGGGGGGAGGGTTGGAAGTCCCCACTGATTTTACAGGACCCCCCGCCTCCCCCTGAGAGTTCACCTTTTTACATCTGAGTCCACCAAAGGTGTCTTTCCAGCTCCCCAGTGAGTGGCACAGAGATCAACCCAGTGCCTGATAAGGAGGACAACTGGCTAGAGAGAGTATGTGCTGGAATTCTCCGCCAGCAGAATACAGAGCTGAAACTGTCTGGCAGCCGGTTGAGGCAGGTGACCTGTGTAGCTCTGGGGTCTCTGGGTAAGACATTCCCATGAACCCATGACCCCCAAATTCCTTCCCTTGCTTCCCTTGAGCACACACAGTGCCATGAGGGTGGAGAGGTTTGGACTGCATTTTCATCCAAGGATTCGGAGCATCCATCGAATGGGTTCTCAGACAAGACCTGAGTAGGACAAGCCAGCTCGGACCAACTTCCTTCTCCATGAACCTAAAAGAGCCAAGTTGAGCGAGCCAGCCCCACACTAGGCTATCTTCCAAGTTGCTGGTAGAGAAGGGAAGGGAAGGACTTTGTGGCAGGAGAAAGAACAAGAAAAACGTGTTCGTCCTGAGGCATAGGACCCTCATGCCCAGGGATGTGCTGAGTTCTGACCAGCCGGAGGGGCGTCCTCTTCCTGTGAGAGATGTTTGTTAGCAAGAGCGTGCATGGGCAGCAGTGGGTGAGAAACACGTGAAAAGGCTCCATTTCTCCAACACACATCTTTAGGAGGAGAGGCCTTTATTATTATTTTTTAAAGATTGTATCTATTTATTCACTAAAGACACAGAGAGAGAGGCAGGGACCCAGGCAGAGGGAGAAGCAGGCTCCAGGCAGGGAGCCCGATGTGGGACTTGATCCCGGGACTCTGGGATCAGGCCCTGGGCCGAAGGCAGACGCTCAACCACTGAGCCACCCGGGCGTCCCAAGGAGAGGCCTTTACAGGACCATCTTCTGTTACCCTTGAGATTGGGGATTTCATAACCGTCCGTCCCCTGAAGGCTCTGTTCAGCCTCTGGATCCACCGTCTAAGTGGTGCGCACTTGATCTCCAGCAATTAGCAAAGGCCCCATGGCAGCCCTGGGAACCTCGGAACAGGGCGCCAGGATGGTCTGGAACAGCGCTCGGACCTCCCGTGAGAGCAGGGAATCGAGTCTTAGCAGAGCGGGAACTGAGGGGCTTGGCTCCTACACGGTGTCGCAGGGAAGTTCAGGGGGAGGCTACTGAACTTGGCCCTGAGGCTCCGGGCAGGCGCCTCCCATCAGAGTCCCACGCTGATCTTGCTCACCTCTTTGGCGGTGGTTGGACGACTCGTAAATTTAGTAAATCTAAGAATCACTGAACTGCGCACTGAAAATGGGTAAAACTTTATGGCATATACATTATATCCCAATAAAGCTGCTCAGGGATTAACATATGGAAATGTGCTCACTGCCCCAAATTTCAAAGAACAAACAGGTGAGAATAAAAATGGAACGATTCTCTTCCATATCCCTGCCCTGCATCCCACTTCTGTTAACTTTCGGCAACCAAAATGAGCTGTTTGGTGTAATTACTCTGAGACTTTTATTTTTTTTTTTTATTATTTTTTTAAAGATTTGTTTATTTATTTATTTATGATAGACAGAGAGAGAGAGAGAGAGGCAGAGACACAGGCAGAGGGAGAAGCAGGCTCCATGCAGGGAGCCTGATGTGGGACTCGATCCCGGGTCTCCAGGATCGCGCCCTGGGCCAAAGGCAGGCGCTAAACCGCTGAGCCACCCAGGGATCCCCATACTCTGAGACTTTTATTCACGTGTTGTATAAATGTAGTGTTTGACAGGATGATATTGCTACCAGAAGTTTCCCTCTGGCTGTTCCTTGTTACCCCTGCCCTGCCCTCAGTTTGATCACCTACACATTTACTCTCACTGCCTGGGGTCAGGGATGGCACCGGCCCGGACGCAGAACCTAAGGAATCACATTCTTGGCTTCTGAGTTGCGAAGGCATAAAGCACTAGAATTGAGAGAACGTGTCTTTGCTCAGTCTGACCCTCCTGCCCTAGGGGATGGTGGCGGACACGTGTTGATCCGCACACAGCCTGCCTTTTCACTTTAACAGCAAACTCTTGGAGATATCCTGTGTCTGTGTATCGGTTCTCCTTCATCTTTTCTTCTTCTTTTTTTTTTTTAAGAAAGGGTGGTGGGGGAGGGGCAGAGGGCGAGAAAGAATCTCAAGCAGACTCCTTTGCTGAGCACGGAGCCTGATGCAAGGCTTGATCCCACCACCCTGAGATCATGACCTGAGCCTAAATGAAGAGTTGGATGCTTAACTGACCCAGCCAGCTTTTCAGTGGCTACATAATATTTTATAATAGTATCAACCAATTATTTTTTAAATAGTATGTAATTTCACTTTTTATTTTCTTTTTTAGCTAAAAAATGGTATAGGGGAATGTTTTTAAACCCCCAAGTGGCTAGCTTTTTGTTTTTTAACTACTCTATGTGATGGGTATAGTCTTTTTTAACTTTTAAGACATCAAATGCTCATCCCATCAAGTGCCCTCCTTAGTACCCGTCACCTGGTCGCCCCATCCTCCCCCCCTCTTCCCCTTTGCAGCCCTGTTTGTTTCCCAGAGTTAGGAGTCTCTTATGGTTTGTCTTCCTCTCTAATTTTTCCCCACTCAGTTTCCCTGATGGTTATAGTCTTACTGCTGTGGTCAGAGAATGTGATATGTCTGATAAAAGTGTATGTGATGTTTAGATTTATGCAATCTCTCCCCCACACACACTGCTTTTTTACTCAAATATTCATTTTGTCATAAAACTTCCTGGGTTAATCTGATAGGTAAGTTTCGTTAATTTACTATTTTAACCTCTGTTTCTTTTCTCCTGAGATAGAACACTTATATGTATTCAGGAACCATTTGTGTTTTTTTCAATGAACTGTGTGTTTGTAACTGTCTTTTTTTATCTTATAGATTTTCAGGAACTCTGTTCTGTATGAAAGAGATTAGCCCCTTGTCTCTAGTATAGTATGGATTGCAAACATTTTCCATTTGTCTTTTGTCTTTGCTTATAATAGGTGTTCTTTTTTTTTTTTTTAAACAAATACCTATTTTGAGTCCCTGCTTTCAGTTCTCTTAGGTATATACTATCCTGCCTGACTTTTAATTATTTTTTTTAATTCTCCCTTACTTTGAAGACTATTTAGACAGAGAACAAAGCCACTTGCCCTGTGGTTGGGTTCCCACTTGCACTTACTGTAATACCCTGGGGAGCCCCTGGGGGAAGGGCTTGTCTGGCTTTACTGTTTCCTTTTCCTCATAATCCTCCTGGGTCTCAACTTTGGAGCACTAGTCTATAAAATCCAGTTTTGAGTCCAACAGAATTTTCTGCTTTTCTCCTTAGTTCTCCCCAGTTTAAAACTAATTGAAAATATGACGATTCTTTTTTTTTTCTTCTTTTTTTAAGATTGTATTTGAGAGAGAATGAGAGCCCGTGCATGAGCACCACCAGGGGCACACCAGAGGGAGAGGGAAAAGCAGACTCTCTGCTGAGTATAGAACCTAGTGTGGGGCTCCATCCCAGGGACCCAGGATCATGACCTCAGCCCAAGGCAGACATTTAACTGACAGAGCCACCCAGGCGTCCCTGAAAATACCAGGATTCTTTAACCTGTTTTTTTTTTTTTTTTTAAGATTTTATTTATTTATTCATGAGAGAGAGAGAAAGAGAGAGAGAGAGGTAGAGACATAGGCAGAAGAAGCAGGCTCCATACAGGGACCCTGACGTGGGACCCGATCTGGGACTCTAGGATCACACCCTGGGCCGAAGGCAGGTGCCAAACCGCTGAGCCACCCAGGGATCCCATATTTATTTATTTATTTATTTATTTATTTATTTATTTATTTATTTATTTAGGGGGATCCCCTCATTAACACCAATCACCTCCTAGAAGTCAAAGGAGGAGTTAGGTTATAATTCACTATTTTTATTTAATATTTAATATTTCTTCTTGTGCCTCTATAGGCTTCCTGGCTCTATTAAAAAAGAAAGTCTATCCATGTACCATCTATCTATTGATCTATCCATACTTAGCTGGAACATGTTTCTATCCTCATCTCTCTCTTTAAAAATAAACTGAGTTTTTAACAGCAGTTTTAGATTTACAGCAAAACTGAAAGGTACAGAGATTTACCATGTATGGCCCATCCCCCCACATGCGTGGCCCCCCCTTGTCAGCATCCCCCACCAGGGTGGCACATTTACTCGTGGACGAAACCACACTGACACATCCTAATCACCCAAAGTCCATAGTTTACATTAGGGTTCACCCTTTGGGCCTGTTCATGCCATGGGTTTGGACACGTGTCCACCATCACGATACCCTAGAGTATTTTCATTGCTCTACGAAGCTCCTGTGCTCCACCTGCTTCTCCCTCTCTTCCCACCTATCCCCTGGCATTCACTGACCTTTTCACTGTCTCTAGAGCTTTGCCTTTTCCAGAATGTCATGTAGTTGGATTCATACAGTGCGTAGCCTTTTCAGATTGGCTTCCTTTTCATTTTTCATTTTCATCTAAGTCTCCTTGTCTTTTCATGGCTTGGAAGCTCATTTCGTTTTAGAGCCGAGTAACACCCCATTGTCTGGATGTGTCGCAGCTTATTTATCTGATTTCTGCTGAAGGACGCCGTGGTTGCTTTTATGCTGTTGCAGTTCTGAATAAAGCTGCTATAAACATCAGCGTGCAGGGTTTTGTGTGGACAGTTTTCAGCTCCTTTGTGTAAACACCAAGGAGTACAAGTGCTGGGTTGTATGGTTATGAGTATGGAAGAAACTTGCCAAAGCATCTCCGATTATACTGTTTTCCGCTCCCACCAGCAACGAATGAGAATGAGAGTTCCCGCCACCCCCATCCTCACCACACTTGGGATTTCAGGCCACCCCAACAGGTGTGCAGCGCTTTCTCATTGTTGCCTTAGTTTGCATTCACCTAAGGCCTCTCCGTGGAACCTCTTTTCTTATGCTTACCTGCCATCTGTTTATCTTCTCTGGCCAGGTGTCTGTTGGGACCTTTGGCCTGGGCTTTATTCAGCTTGTTCCATTTCTTAATACTGAGCTTGAAGAACTCCTTGTATATTTTGGATAGTGGTACTTGATCAGATGCGGCTTTAGCAAATATTTCCTCCTGGGCTGTGGCTTGTCTTCTCATCTCTGCACAGTGTCTTTCACAGAAATTTTTACATTTTAATGAAGTTTAGCCTATCAGTTTCTTTCTTTTGTGGATCATGCCTTTGGAGTTGAATTTTAAGAAGCCATTGTGAAAGACTGCCAAAAAACTGCTCGAATAAATGAATTCGGTAGCATCGGGGGATACGAAATTAGCATACAGAAGTCGGTTGCATTTCTACACACAATAAAGAACTGTCAGAAAGAAATTTAAAAGACAATCCATAATTTTAGTTTTCTAACACTGGCAATAACCACAGGGAAAACCCAAGTCTGGTGGCATCTGGAATCCGATCTTCTCACACTGATGATACAAAGGCAGGTAGTAGAGTCACCAAGGGGTTTTCATTCCCACTTAAACGCGGCACCTTGGAACTTCAGATGCAGTCAGGTTTGGTGCCCAGCAACAGGTGCCAAGGTCTATACTGGAAAGAATTCTGGTACATAAATTAGGTGGTTTCACCTCTGAGCCTCCATTTCTCTAACTGTAAAATGGGGATTACTAATGACAATGTATGCATAAAGTACCTGGTTCATCATCATGTTGCAGGAATTCTCTGACTTCATTGCGTGTGGTTTGTGGTCCTGCCACTTCGAAGGATAGAGATCAGATGAAGAGTGATGGGCAGCAAAGCGGTTTATTGAGCCAAAGTATAAAGCTCCTGGAGAGGGAGGGGGCCCGAGAGTGTTGCCCCTGGAGTTTCTAAGTTCAGGGGTTTTCTGAG
The DNA here is from genome assembly GCF_053574225.1 of Canis aureus. Taxonomy (NCBI): domain Eukaryota; kingdom Metazoa; phylum Chordata; class Mammalia; order Carnivora; family Canidae; genus Canis; species Canis aureus. The sequence continues at coordinate 31,941,044 of NC_135625.1, read as the reverse complement.
CCCTTTGGCGGAGCTATCACAAGCCATCAGGGTGTGCTGAGTCACGCCAAATCAGGCTTTGGTCACGTATCTTTTAGGTTAACGTCAACATGCAGATGGTCTTTTTTGCTGACATCCGGGGGCTTAGGTCTTCCCGGCCCCTTGCCCGTGATAGTGACAAACACCTCGTGGTTGATTGCCTTAGTTTAGAACATTTCGCAGAAGTCATTTCTGCAAAGGCTGCAAAGCAGAATGCTAGTGTGGTCCGGTCTGAGCTAAAAACACGTCAGTGCTGTTTGATTTTAGCTGTCCTGACTCCATATCTTTTGGGGCCCCTGGCCCTGTCTAACTATCCACCCCACTCCTAACACTAAGGGTTCAGTGATAGGTATTGCTGTTTGCAGGGTTATTAGCATGCTTTCAGGTACTTATGTCTCCTTGTGACTCTAACACTCCCTCTGCCAAAGAAGTTATGGATAAAATTCTAGTTTCCAATTGGCTACCTATACATGAATCACTAGGCACAGAGAAAAAAGAATGGAAGAAAAAGAAACAATTTCCTTAGCAGTATGAGCCAGGCAGCGTGCGGGGTAGCTGAAGTTTCCCATTGCAGGAGGTAGGTCTCTGCGGGGAAAGTGCAAGGAGGGAGGGTGCACAGCAGGCTGCGGGGCCTCGAGCAGCCCACCACCCGACCCGTCCCTGCAGAGCTATTTCTAAAGGGAGCTGGTGCTTCTCCTGCAAGTGCTGTACTTGCCCAACTCCCATGCGGGCTTGGAGGTGCGGGTAAGGCCCCGCCAGCACAGATCTCACGAGGAAGGCCAGGAGCCACAGTGGCTATTTGTATTCTGACAGTTTCAGGTCAGTCGTTAAGGTTGGTCAGGTTGAAATGAACAAACAGGGAAATGAAGACACTCCAGAGCTAACTGCTATCCATACACAGTGTACTTTAAAAATGTTTTTATTGAATATTAAACAGTTACAAGTACTGTTAGACATTTAGCCAAAGCACAATTACAGGTTAAATATAATCATAAAGATGTCTTAAATAGAAACCCACCATGCAGGCAGGTGAAGTTCCTCGATGCCCTCTTTTAGAAAGCAGAGGGCGAGGGAAAAAAGGTCTTCCATTCCACGTGAAAGACAGTGAAGACTACAAGGATTTACATGCTGTGAGCGATTTCCCATGACCAAACTGACAGGGTTGCCAGATTTAGGAAAACAAAACAAAGCAAAAGGCCAGGATGCTCAGTTAAATTTGAATTTTAGATAAATAATAACTTTTTTTTTTACCGTAAATATATGCCAAATAATGCATGAAACCTACTTAAGCTAAAAAATTATTTACCTAAAATTCAAATGTAACTGGGTGTCTTATATTTTATCTGGCAATCCTACAAACAGACAAATGCATAAAAGCAAAGAGAGGGGATTGGAACCCCCTGCTACTGGTGGGTCACACAGAGACTAAAAATAAAAACAACACTGATAATGGAGTCACTACACAGTTACTTACACAGACCAACATCACAATGGGAAAATACGATTACCACTCCAAATGCTGTTGCCAGGAAACATTCTAGATTTCCTCAAAGCTGGTTTGGTAAATGTTTTTGAGAGACCTTGTTGATAAAAGTACCTTTTTAGTTTGTAGCTATCAAAGACAAATACAACTACCACAAAGACCAGTGAGCTTGAAACAATGGAAGCAGAAGCAGGTATTATATGCACATGAAGAGTTTAAATATTTTGTGTAATGAATACAATGGTTATAGGGTCAAGGTCATCTTCTAGGTCTAGGCTATTAGCCTCAAATATTTTGGTTCCGTTTGTACTATTGTGTTTTCTAGCTTCTCATCCTGAACCTTGGGGAGGGGTATGGGAGTGTGCGTGAGACACCCACTACCAGAGTTTAACTGCATTTCTTTGCAAACACTCTGAATCAACAAAGGGCTTTCAGGGCAGCCTGCAGAAATGGGGAGACAGACAAAAAGTAGCAAAACAATCTGAATTGTGGAGCATTAGAAATCTGTTTGAGAAGATGAGTAGTAGGGTGGGTGTGAAAGTGTAAAGCAGAATAGAAAATGTGAATGAAGGGAGTCCAAATGCAATCATCCATGCGGTGTGACTATTATTTCAAAGGAGGCAGGACCCACTGGCAGATGTGTAAAACTGGTCACACCATGAGCAGATTTGGTCTTACAGGGTATACAATCCGGAGCTTCCTACTGCCCTTCACTCATAACCATGGCTTATAATTTAAAATGATTAAAAAACAGCTTGGGCAACACTGAAATCCCACATGGTATCTTCATGAGATGCTGCTGTGTCCCCACACACACAACACTGACTAAGTTTTGAAATCTTGCTAGCATTTCTTTAAACCAGAATATCTGGCAGCTGAGGAATTTCAGACATAGAGAAATCGGGAGAGATTGATTAGATCCGCTCCTTGGCATGTAAAGGGAGCATGACTTATGAAATATACCCTCATCAAATCAGCTTAACAGGTGTGACATACATGGAGACGTACCCGGCTCACTGACACCTTTCAAACACTAAGAAATGGAATTACAACTTTTTCTTTATTAGGCTATAAAAGGTTAAAAAGTTCCTGCCATAGTTAAGGCTTTCTTAAGAAACATTTAATTGTCTATTAATTTCAGAATGCACAAGGTATCTGGAGACGCCTTACTTTTTAGGATGGTTTTTTAAAAAAGCATTTCCTAGTCATATGCTAAAAGCGTCCAACCAAAGCTCAAATATTATCTTCACAATCTGCCTTCTTTTCATTTTTCTGTCCCTGATTTGACATTGGTCAAGTTTAAGTTTCGTCTTTCCAGTGAATTTCTGACACACGAAATCCTACCTTTATGTCAGTTTGAGTGTTCCCTGAACGACTACAGTATATGGCTCTGTGGAAGATAACTGCCCAACAAAAATCACAGCAAGCAGGCTGCTGATCACACATTATCATACAAGTGGGCTCCGGCCGCCATGGAGGCAAGGTGCTTGGAAACACACCATTTCTGATTGCAAGGCTGTCTGCGGGAATCTAAAGAGCGCACGTGTTTAGAAAGGGAGAGTGAGCAATGGCCAATACCCCTTGTGCAGTTGGCAGATGCACTGAAATAAAGAAAAACCTAGGCGACTTATTGCATTCTACTGCTCTTCGAGCACACACCAAAGTGTTATTTTTTTGTATAAAGACTATAATAATAGAATATTAATCTATATTACTTTATTTGCCATATTCAGGCAATTCTCTGTATATATCAACGCACTTTGCTATTTTGAGAGCAAAGGGAAATTAGTCTAGCTGCTGACATCAGGGTCAAGGAGCACAAGGATGCTGTCATGAAAACATCCGAATATTATTTATTCTACTTATGTTACTGGAAAGCTAAAAAGTCCAAGAAGGAAAAGGTAAGTAAGAATCCTGGTTGTACTGCTATTATTTTGCATAGAAGTAAAACTCTGGTTCCCACGCTGTCGTTTGTTAACACATTGGCAGAACCTGCGGAGCAGAGCACATTGGGCCTACTAGCCGGTCTGGCTGTGATATGGAAACAGAAGTACAGTCTCCTTTTGCAAGACTCAAGATGAAGAAAGGAGGAAAATGAATGGGGTCCTAGGTAACTACTGGAGCTAATTATAATTCCAGACTAGCAACCTGGGGAAAAGGGAAGGAGGCCAAGTACAAGGACAAAGTTTCCAGTCCAGAGCATTTAACTTACGAGTCAAGAACTCAGCTGGCAATATCCTGTAAGCTGGAACCATCAGGTCTAGGTTTGATTTTAGAACTGCAGTAAAGCTGGTGGAGGTGTCCAGATTCTCTCTTCCATTTGGTTTGGGAAACACATGGGCCATCTCAGGGGAGGCCATATCGGAATTCCTCAACTTGCTAGTGTTCCTATACAGCGCATATACAAGACACTAAGTGGATTTTGGCCTAAGTTAACATAATGCTTTTATATTCCAAAGGGTTTTTCACGCTGCTACAGACGGAAGTTCCAAATGTAATTAACTTTTGCTAACTTGTGGGCACTCATGATGACCTTTGGTTTTCAAGTTTTGAAAAAATGTATTTGGCTCCTGTGAAATATCAATTAACCCATTCTCTTTAGCAGATGAGTAATATATACACATTCTTTCAATAACTACTATACACTTGAACCATTACAAGACAAGAAGCACTGCAAATGTCTTCCTTACACAGTACCTTTACTCGGCACACAGAACATCAGATACATAACATTGGCAGTTAAATACTGAACCACAGTTTGACTTCTCAAGTGTAAGGCTGAAGTTTAAAACATCCATTAATCTAGTTAGTGTGATGGAAACGACATACGACCACAGTCGAATAGTGGCTTATCTTTTTAATAAAGCTATGAAGCTTTGATATCTATACCATATTCACCTTCTTACTGAACTAAAAATCACAGCTGTGTTTACCATTTTAAACTCTATCTAAGTGGGGAGGCAAGTAATATACACTTTCACAGCTACTGGAAACTATACAGATGCCATTTCTTCAACCCATTGTTATGCACAGCAAAAAAAAAAAAAAAGGAGAGGAGGAAAAAAGCCCTCTTAATAAAGATGAAACTTGGAAGCTTCGTATGGGATTCTAGTGCTATTAGACAAGTAGTCAAGACACAACACCCAGCTTGGGTCACTAAAACTTCAATAGAAGCAACCATTGAGGCTAATTCTTGATTTCACGTTGAGGACCCATGCAAGATTCTGCTACAAAACTCACACTAGTTCCCGATGCCTAGTTCTAGTGTTGGATTCAAGCCAGAAAGAAAGCTAAATGTATATTTTAAGAGCCTATTCTAGAATTTTTGCATGTCACCATTTTATTTTCCTTTAGGAGATTAAATGAGGTCACGGCTTAATGAGCCGGCATTAAAACACAAATTAGTTTTCGGAACTTTAAGTTGAAATGGCAAGTTTATGTCACACTGGTTTTCCTTTTTTTTTTTTTTTTAGCCACATACATGTATGTTATTTTTGTTTCAAAGCTGAGTAGATGCACAGCATGTCAAATAAATTAATGCAGTCGATTCGCTGTTCAGTTAAGGTGCAAAGGGCAAGTGTAAGATCTGTAATGGATAATCCTTTACAAGTGTCAATGTGCACTGGGCAAATGTTGATTAAATCACACAAAGTAGCAATTTCCTGAAGAAACATATAGTATTTCTCCACCTTCCTTTACAAAAATAACCGAAAGAGCTTTGGTTTCAGTTTCTGTTCTCCTTGTCTGTTAAGAAGTTTGAAGAGATGGTTTGCAAATGTAGTGCCGGGACCTACAGAAACTATTTGAAGCACCTCACTCAAAATAAGCCCCAAATCTGGAGGAAACGCAAAAGTTCTTGCATACCTACTTACTAAAGAGTGTCTGAATCCTAGTTTTCTAATCTGGAGAAACAATAAAGATTTTGGTGACTCTTATGAAGAACAATAATTCCACTGAATTTGGCAATAAGGCAGCTAATGTTGGGGGCGACTACCCGTTGGTAGGGATGCAGTGAAGAGAAGTACTCTGTGAGCAGGCCCTGCCATCCTTTCCCGCAGCGGTAGTAGGGGTGCACAGCTCTTCCCCCACAGCCCTCCCTCGGTTTTGGCCACACATCACTCCGACCTTTCCCTGGCTGTGCGTCTCTAGGTCTCTGGCAATGTCCTGCATGCCTCCGGCGCAGGCTGTGATCCATCAGGAAGAGCCAGGGGCCCTCAGCGGCTTTGACTTCTCTGAACCTGGGAGCTCCTCTGTCAGGCTGACCTCTGTGCCTCTCCCTGGTAAGACTGGCCGATTCATAAAAGGAAACTAAAACGTGATGTTCTTCCTTCCCATCCCGCTTTACAATGATAAGTACGGATACAAAAGAAATCTAAGTGAAAAAAAGGGGAAACTAAGTCTTGCTCAGCCAGAAGCTTGGGTTGAATCGCTTATGATTTTAGTCAGTGTGACTTTGTGCAAAATATCCTCAAGAAGGCTCTGGCTCATTTTCAAAGTAAACCAACAAACAAATAAAACAAAAAAAAAAAAAAAAAAGAAAAGGAAAAAGAAAAAAAAAAGATGATGATGCATGTTTAAAAAAATTAAAAATGAGCCTATCATATGTGTACATCTCGTACATACATGTGCCGTATATAACAAAGCAAATGTAGTGTGTGAAGAGTGAAATCTGGGAAAGTATCAGTTACGTTTTTTTTTTCCATTTCCAAGCCTAGATCAAAGCAATCTCATTTTAGAAATGGACACTTGCAATGCAGTGAGCCTGAGATATGGTAAAAGGCCGCCCCTGTAAACATTTCCTCAAAGAGAACAGTAGCAGGTGAGTATGTGTCAGTTACTCATACTATATTCATCACTATAGCAATGCTTTATAAAGGATAGACAGCTTCTTTCTAGGCTGTCAGGGATTGACGGAATATTGATTTTGTTGGAAACAATCCACTGTAATCCAGTCCCAGGTTGAAATCCAAAGTGGCCTTTACCAGTGGGCATTCACTAGGTCTTCTGCTCGGCAGCTGTGGCGGTTTGTGCCGGAGCTTCTGGCTTCATGATCTGGTATGTGATGAGATACTCTGGGTATGCCTGCAAAGGACCAGAAGAAAAATAAATCACTCCTTTGGCAGGTACAGTCTTAAGTGGAAATCTCAGAGGCTGCTGATCCTCATCAGTATTCTGCAAACACCCAAGAGCCTGCAAAGGCCAGCTAGTTAATAGGTGCCTAAACAACATGTGCGCGCGCACACACACACACACACATACACGCATACACACGCATGCAAGATACACCTGTATTTTGCATATAAACATGTTTAGACTCTATAATCTAGAAACTGCTTATTTCCACTCTGAGTAAAGTACTGCATTCATCTTTCATGCATAAGCCATTAACCGGAAAACTAAACACAGGAGAAAATCTCTCTCTTCTTTACCTCACCTGACATGGCGCTGTCACATAGCATATGTTTAATAAAAGTTTGTTAACTGAAGGAGTAATTTGGCTGAGCCAATTTCAAATTAATTAATCCCAACTCTAACCCACTGAGCTAGAAGGAGGAAGGGTGAGGCTTGTTGAGTCACCAGTGACTTAGAGGCAACAGTTTGGAGATCATTTTTAAAAGGTGACTAATAAAAGGCAACTTTTATAGGTAACATAATGGTTCACCTTTAGACCCTCCACCCCATTTATTTTCTTTCTCTTTGGTCTCTTTTTCTTGCAGTATGTAAAATGAAAGTCTCCATATCTGGAACAGAAAGAATATTTCTTTGAGGAAATCATTATCAAGATGACTAGGTTGGGGGAGGCCAAAAAACCCCTTAAAACCATGTATACTACATAGAAATTCTTCAATCTGAAATATGTTATAACTAGATGCAGTATTTCAGAGTGGACTGTGGCTAGAAACTAATATTCTTTGGTGAGTAAGTATTTTGGGCCCAAAAATAATTTGCTGAATGCTGATTTACATTTTACTTGCATATAGATACAGAGTAAGATAATACAAAGAATAAAGGATACAGAAACTGGACTTTCAAAAAGATATATGAATGATATATGAATGTCTATATTCACTGCAGCATTCTTTACAGTAGCCAAGATACAAGGAACCTAAGTGTCCATGGACAAAAAATGGATAAAGAAGGTGCAGTGTGTATACACATACACACACACACACACACACACACACTGGAATATTACTCAGCCATTAAAAAATGTGATCTTGCCATTTGTGACAATATGGATGGCCTTGCCTCAGAGGATATTTGCTAAGGGAAGTAAGTCAGACAGGGAAACACAAATACCATATGATTTCACTTATACATGGAATCTAAAAAACAAAACAAATGCAACAAAATACTAGTAAACCGAATCCAATAATACTTTAAAAAAGTCATTTACCACAATAAAGTAGAATTTATTTCTGGGTTGCAAGGGTAGTTCATTACTTGCAAATCAACCAATGTGATACATCATATCAATGACAGAAAGGTAATAACTATATGATCATTTCAATAGATGTAGAAAAAGCATTTGACAAAGTACAACATCCACTTATGATAAAAACCCTCAACAAAGTAGGTACAGAGGGAACATAGACCATATATGAAAAACCCAGAGCTCACATCACTCTCAATGGGGAAAAACTGAGACCTTTCCCACTAAGGTCAGGAACAAGACAAGGCTGTCCACTCTCACCATTTTTATTCAACATAGTACTAGAAGTTCTACCTACAACAATTAGACAACAAAAAGAAGAGGCATCCTAATTGGCAAGGAAGAAGTAAAACTTTCACTATGTGCAGATGACTTATTATACTATATACAGAAAACCCTAAAGACTCTGCCCCAAAACTGCAGATTAATAAATGAGTTCAGTAAAGTTGCAGGATACAAAAATATTGTACAGAAATTTATTGCATTATATATACCAATAACGAAGGAGCACAAAGAGAAATTAAGAAAATAATCCCATTTATAATTGTACCAAAAATATTAAGATACCTAGGAATAAGCCTAGCCAATGAGGTGAAACTCATACTTTGAAAACTTGCACGGGTGAAAGAAATTGAAGATGACACAAAGAAACGGAAAGACATTCCATGCTCATGGACTGGAAGAACTAACATTGCTAAAATGTCTATACTACCCAAAGCAATCTACACAACATATAATGGAATTCCTATCAGAATACCAACACGTTTTTCACAGAACCAGAGCAAATAATCCTAAAATTTGTATGGAACCAGAAAAGACCCTGAAAAGCCAAAGCAGTCTTGAAAAAGAAAGTAAAGCCAGAGGCATCACAATTCTAAGACCTCAAGTTGTATTATAAAACTGTAGTAACCAAAACAGTATGGTACTGGCACAAAAATAAACACATAGATTAAAGGAACAGAATAGAAAAACCCAGAAATAAACCAATAATTATATGGTCAATTACTCTTTGATAAAGCAGGAAAGAAGATCCAATGGGAAAAAGACTGTCTCTTCAACAAATGGTATTGGGAAAACTGGAGAGCAACATGCAAAATAATGAAACTGAGCCACTTTCTTACACCATACCCATAAAACAGAATTCAAAATGAATTAACGACCTAAATGTGAGACCCGAAGCCATGAAAATCTTATGAGACCACACAGGAAGTAATGTCTCTGACATTGACTGTAGTAACTTTTTTCTAGCTATGTCTCCTGAGGCAAGAGAAACAAAAGCAAAAATAAAACATTGGGACTCCATCAAAATAAAAAGTCACTGCACAGTGAAGGAAACAATCAACAAAACTAAGGGCTACTTACGGAATGGGAGAAGATATTTGCAAATGACATATCTGATAAAGGGTTAGTATCCAAAATACATAAAGAATTTACATAGCTGAACATCCAAAAAACAAATAATCCCAATTAAAAAAATGAGAAGACATGAACAGACACTGCTCCAAGGAAGATATACAGATGGCCAGCAGACACCTGAAAAGATGATCATTATCACTCATAATCAGAGAAATGCAAATCAAAACTATAATCACCTCACACCTATCAGAATGGCTAGAATAAAAAACACAAAAAACAATAGGTGTCGGTGAGGATGTGGAGAAAAAGGAACCCTCATACACTGTTGGTAGGAACACAAACTGGTGTAGCCACTGTGGAAAATGGTATGGAGGTTCCTCAAAAATTAAAAATAGAACTACACTATGATTCAGCAGTTGCTGGTTACCCCAGAACTACCCTATGATCCAACAATAGTTGGTTACCTAGGAGATACAAAACACTAATTCAAAGGGATACATACACTCTTATGTTTGCAGCAGCATTATTTACAGTAGTTAAGACATGGAAACAGCTCAAGTGTCCAACAATTGAATGGGTAAAAAAGAGGTTGTGTATACACACACACACACACACACACACACAGTTTATCACTCAGTCATAAAAAGAATGAAATCTTTACATTTGCAATGACATGGATGGAGCTACAGAGTACAATGCTAAAGTAAAATAAGTCAGAGAGAAACAAATACCATATGATTTCACTCATATGTAGGATTTATGAAACAAAACAGAGGGGAAAAAAGAGACAGAAAGAGACAAACCAAGAAACAGACTCTTACTATATAGAACAAATTGATGGTTATCAAAGGGGAGGTGGGTGGGGGGATGGGATTTATATGGTTAATGAGGATTAAGGATGGTACTTGTGATGAACACAGGGTAATGTACGAAGTGCTGAAATACTATATTGTAGACCTGAAACTAATATTACACTGTAGTATGTTAACTGAAATTTAAATAAAAACTTAAAAAGAAACTTAAACAAAAATAACCAAACAAACAAACCCACCAAAAAACGAAAAACAAAAAAACCCTCCCAACCTCATAAATACAGAGGACACACTGGTGTTTGCCAGATGGGAAGGAGGTGGGATGGGCAAAATAGGTATAGGGATTAAGACTGAATTCTAGTTTTAAAACGAGTAAGTCATGGGGATAAGAAGTATAGCATAGAGGATACAGTCAATAAAAATGAAAAAAAAAAAAAAAACAAAACCCTGGGATGTTTAGTTTTTTCTTTTTTTTTTTTAAGGCTTTATTTATTTATTTATTTATTTATTTATTTGATACACACAGAAAGAGGCAGAGACATAGGCAGAGGGAGAAGCAGGCTCCCCCCAGGGAGCCCAATGTGGGACTCGATCCTGGGGCCATGGGATCACACCCTGAGCCAAAGGCAGATGCTCAATCACTGAGCCACCCATGCATCCCTAATTTTTTCTTTTTTTAAGATTTTACTTATTTATTCATGAGAGACACACACACAGAGAGAGGGAGGGAGAGACACAGGCAGAGGGAGAAACAGGCTCCATGCAGAGAGCCCAACGTGGGACTCGATCCCAGGTCTTCAGGATTAGGCTGGGCTGAAGGTGGCGCTAAACCACTGAGCCACCGGGCTGCCCAGTATTTAAAATGAAGAAATAAACATGTGATAGACTGAATTATTTCTTTCTAATTTTACCCCTGATTTTAGGAGGCAGAAACTGTTATATAGGTCCCATGTCCTCACCTATAAATGGGAACAGTAATAGATTTTTGTGAGGATTAAATTCAAAGTTCTTAGAATAGGTTTGGCACATAGTAAGAATCTAGTATGTGTAAGTTATTACTATTAACATTATTATTATGGTCCATTAAAGATAAGTCTGTTTTGAGGGGAACTCAACGAGAATAAAAAGAACAAAAGATGTAAATTTGTTTTAAAAAGATTTAACTATCTGTACACACACATGCCAGGAAACACTATTACTCATAATATTCTTTCTCAAAATTCTAGGCTGCTCTGGTTTGATCTAAAAAGAACAATGGTTTCTATCTTCTTAGTATATAGAGTTGGAGTAACATGACTAACATACTTCATCTCTCTTGACTTTCCAATCTGAAGCTTCAATAACTGAAAAGTTTGTAGTTTTTTTTTTTAAAGATTTATTTATTTATTTATTTATTTATTTATTTATTTATTTATTTATTTCTAGAGATGCAGAGAGAAAGAGAGGCAGAGACACAGGCAGAGGGAGAAGCAGGCTCCATGCAGAGAGCCTGACATGGGACTCGATCCAGGGTCTCCAGGATCACGCCCTGGGCTGCAGGCGGCGCTAAACCGCTGCGCCACCGGGGCTGCCCAGTTTGTAGTTTTATTACATTTTGAACACTGCTTAATTCTCGGAATGATATTCATTCATTCATTCATTCATTCATTCGAGACACAGGGAGAGGCAGAGACATAGGCAGAGAGAGAAGCAGGCTCCATGCAGGGAGCCCGACATGGGACTCCACCCCCCAGACTCCAGGAATATGCATGGGCTGAAGGTAGGCGCTCCACTGCTGAGCCACCCAGGCGTCTCTTGAAATGGTTTTAAATGACATTTTGGTTAAGTTACTAAAATGAGCAAAGTCAGCCAATCTAAATCTAGAGCTGGGTGTAAAAACTCTTGAGAAAGTTCAAATGCTGCTGGAAAAATGGAAAAACTGACTAGTCACCTGGATGGTTTAGAGGTCAAGAACAGTATTTATTCATCACCAATATACATATATTGAGTGTCTTTGTGTATAAAGCACTCTGCTGTGAGATAAGGGCCCTGCTGTCAAGGAGCTTCCAATCTTGCTTGGGAGGATGAACCAGACTCAGAAAAAGAGGAATTAAAAAAAATAACCCAAGTTGACATGTGCCAAGAGAAAAAAAAAAGTGTGAAGCACACTCCTACTTTTCTGTCCCAGTGAAATTTAATGTCTATCATACTTTGTATGACACATTTTTTTTTTCTTGCAGAAAATTTGCTTAAGCAAATAAGTAATGCCAGCATTTAAATTTTGGTAGTGAACTGTTTAAGGAGATCCCTCTCACATGTAAATTTTAGTGAGGCAGATTCTAAGATTCCAGTGGCATAAATCACTTATAGGTACTTATCTGAGTGTACTAGGTTTCTAGTGATTAGGCTACTGTACTACTGGTATATACAGTTTGAGATACTGATTAATGACATCAAAGTCCAAAGGGATTAAGGCAAGGGAGTTATTTAACTGCAGGATTAGAAGGGCTCAGGATCAACCAACAAACATTATTTCCTGTCAAGTCACTTTATATCCCTGCTGGATAGAAAAGCATAGAATTTTTTTTCTTTTTTAATGTTCCTATAAGAAAAGATTCAACAACCAATTCTAGGCAACTGACTTCCGGGAACCTCTTCTTAACCCAAATCCCTACTGCTACCATCTAAACTCAAATGCTGGGATCCCTGGGTGGCGCAGCAGTTTGGTGCCTGCCTTTGGCCCAGAGCGCGATCCTGGAGACCCGGGATCGAGTCCCACGTTGGGCTCCCGGTGCATGGAGCCTGCTTCTTCCTCGGCCTGTGTCTCTGCCTCTCTCTCTCTCTCTCTCTCTCTGTGACTATCATAAATAAACTTAAAAAAAAAAAAAAGTTAATTTCATCTGTTTCTTTAAAAAATAATAAACTCAAATGCTTTCGGTTTATTCTTCATAGTGATGGAGAAGAATCATGGTCTCTTAATTTTGTATATTAAAAACTCATCCTATAAATTACTGTATAATCTTCTATTCCCCAGTTGAAATAACTGCATTGTTCCTATCATTTCAGTAAAATTAAGGCTAAATCTCTGTACAACTAATGACCAGAGAATACCTTTCCTTTATGTCTAATTTAATTTATGTCTAAAGTACAACCTACAAAATTATTCCTGACATTTTACCTCCAGCCAATACTAAATAAAAACCAGTTGTCTTTTTGAAATAAAAACCCATTTTTTATTTAATTTTTAAATTTAAATTCAATTTGCCAACATGTAGTATAACACCCAATGCTCATGACATCATGTGCCCTCCTTAATGCCCATCACCCAGTTACCCCATCCCCCTACCTACCTCCCCTTCTGCAACCCTTTGTTTCTGAGTGAAGAGTCTCTCATGGTTTGTCTTTCTCTCCAATATTTCCCTACTCAGGGATCCCTGGGTGGTGCAGCGGTTTGGCGCCTGCCTTTGGCCCAGGGCGCGATCCTGGAGACCCGGGATTGAATCCCATGTCGGGCTCCTGGTGCATGGAGCCTGCTTCTCCCTCCTCCTGTGTCTCTGCCTCTCTCTCTCTCTGTGTGACTATCATAAATAAATAAAAATTAAAAAAAAAAAAGAAAAATTTCCCTACTCAGTCCCCCCACCCCTGCAACTTCCCTTTCGGTTCTTTTCACTACTTCCTATATTCCACATATGGGTGAAACCATAGAATTGTTGAAAGACAAAATTGACTTATTTTACTCAGCATAATACCCTCCAGTTCCATCCACATTAATGTAAATATTCCATCCATATTAACGTAAATTAACATAGGTATTTGTCCTTTCTGATGGCTGAGTAATATTCCACTGTGTATATACACACACACATACACATATACATATACATACACATACATACCATATACACCACATCTGTATCCATTCATCTGTCAAAGGACATCGTGGCTCCTTCCACAGTTTGGCTATCGTGGACATTGCTGCTATAAACATTGGGACGCAGGTGTTTCACTACATCTGTATCTTTGGGGTAAATACCCAGTAGTGCAATTGCTGGGTCATAGGGTAGCTCTATTTTTAACTTCTTGAGGAATCTCCACACTGTCTTCCAGAGTGGCTGTACCAGCTTGCATTCCCACCAACAGTGCAAGAGGGGAATCACTTTTCTTTTGGGGCACCTGGGTGGCTCAGTTGGTTGAGTGTCTTAATCTTGATTTTGGCACAGATCATAATCTCAGGGTTGTGGGATCAAGCCCCACATCAGGGTTGTGGGATCAAGCCCATTGCAGGGAGTCTGCTTGAGATTCTCTCCCTCTGCCCCTCCTCCCAATTGCATGCTCCTTCTCTCTCTCCAAAATTAATACATCTAAAAAAAAAAAAAAAGACCCACTTTTCTTTCAAGCATAATTTTGAACATATCTTTCCAATTCTAGAGAAAGAAACAACCTCACCAATAATGAATAATATTCCTCCAATCAACCCTCCAAATAAAACATTTGTGTGTTCTTGAAAGTGTGAATATTATGGGAGAAGGATGATTTAAGGCTTAATTCTGAGGAATGGAATTATGTTAGCAAAACAAACTTCAACAAAACTTTAGGAGAAATTGCTCACAGAAAAATGACTCAATTAGACATTATAGTTGACACTATTCATGTGGGCAAGTGTATCTGGACATGGGAAGAATAAGGGTGCTCCCCTGAAGTAAAACAAATACTACATGCATTTCATTTTGGAGGAACTTTTTTCTTTCAGATAGACTTAGACCACATCATTCTCTAAAATTCTTTTAGCAAGAGATCCTAATCAAGTTATCAAGCCAAATTACTTAGGAAATGACTGAATGCTCAGCAAATATCAGAAATGTAAACCTATTATTATTTTTGGGTTTTTTTCTAACTTTTTTTTTTTTAAAGATTTTATTTATTTACTCATGAGAGACACACAGAGAGAGAGAAAGAGAGAGAGAGAAAGGCAGAGACACAGGCAGAGGGAGAAGCAGGCTCCCTGCAAGGAGCCTGATGTGGGACTTGATCCCGGATCCAGGGATCATGCCACAGGTAACTTACAAAATCTTGAAAAGTGTCTGGTGAAGAAAAATGAAATAACCTATAATCTCAATACCCAGGGATAACTGCTTTTAAGTTGGGGTTGATTGTGTTTAACATGTACCATGTAAATGTATTTTTAAAAACACATAGGCATATATATACTAATACTTATTTGATCATTCTCTGTTGAATATTTAGGTTATTTAAATTTTCCATTATAGTAATTAAGACAGTGATGAACATCCTTATAGGTTTTTAAAAGATTTTTTGGTGGTCATTACTGATTATGCCAAATACATATCTCTAAAAGTGAAATTCCTGAATCAAAGACAGAGCATTTGTTCTAGAAGTCTGAAGTTTCTGATTAAAACAAAACTTTCAGCAAATTTGTTCTTTGGCAGTTTTTAAACTCTTTATTTGGAAACAACGGCAAAATTATGTGTTAGGTTGCAAAAATTATAATGGTACCCACAACACCTGTATACTCTTTACCTATATCCGTCTACTGTTAAGCTTTTATTTACCCCTTTTGTTTTGTCATGTACACTTTCATCCTACCTCCATATATTATACTAGGGAGACAGACACAGGCACATATTTTTCTTGAACCATTTGAGAGTAACCGTTATATATATCATCATGGTTCTTTATCCCCCAAAATGCCAGTATTTATTTCCGAAGAATAGGGATATTCTTTTACATAAGCACAGAATCAATATTATAATTTTATGCTGCTATAATACTCTAATATAGTACCTATCATTCATATTCCAATGTTATCAGTTGATTTAATAATGTTGTTTCTCTTCTGATACCAGATCCAACTGGGAGGCAGGACCTTAAGTTAGTTGTCCTGTCTTCTGAGTTTCATTTAATCTGGAAAGTTTTTTTTTTTTTTTTAAAGATTTTATTTATTTATTCGTGAGAGACAGAGAGGCAGAGACACAGGCAGAGGAGAAGCAGGCTCCATGCAGGGCAGGCAGATGTGGGACTCGATCCCAGGTCTCCAGGATCACACCCTGGGCTGAAGGGGGCACTTAAACCACTGAACCACCTGGGCTACCCTAATCTGGAAAGTTTTGAAAGCCTTTCTCTCTCTTTTATTATATTGACTTTTTTGAAGAAGCCAGTCTTCCCACATTTTTAAAAACAGAACACTTCTCACTTTGATTAGACCAAGGTTATGCACTTTTGGCTGGAATATTACATAGATGATGATGTGCCCTTCTCAGAATATCATATCTGAGGCACACTCCATGTCTATCTGTCCTTTATTGGTCATGTTAATTCTGATCATCTGGTCAAGGCATGGCCCCCTTTCTCCAATATATAGATACTGTTTTCTTCCCCTTTGTCATTAATAAGACCATGCAAATATCCTTTTTTAAAAAAATCAAAATTATCTCCTAGATTTAGCTTCCATTTATGATTGTCACAATGGTCCCAAGATGATGATTTTTCCAAATCCAGTACTCCTTCCACATCTTCTCATGTGCCCTTGGCTTTCTACTGTAAACAAAAGCCTTTCTTGCCCTTTAATTTATTTATTTACTTATTTATCTATTTGTTATCAGTATAGAATCATGAATTCCTATTTTTTTCAGTGGGGTTTCAAATTTATTACTATATTTATTTTCGTATTCAAACTGTTCCAGAATTGGCCAGTGGGAACCCTGGTCCTGCTGGCTGTGTGTTCTTGTGACATGCCTCTACCACTTTTTTTGAATACTTCATTATTTTTCGGATGTTCCCAGCTCACCTGGTGCCCATTCTGCTTCAGCCCTGGAATTAGCTGTTTCTCCAAAGAGCCTGGGTTCCTTTCAGTGGGTAATGGTATTAAAGACCAAGATTTGGTCTAGGTGTGATCACTGTTATTGGGATTTCCCTGCTTTCAGCAGACAGTGCTAAGAAACATATAATATATGCTCATATGCATACACATGTCTACATATACTCTTACGTACATACCTATACCTACCTGTATTTACAAGTGCTTACACATACATATTTATGTTAGAAATGATGAGCTCCTATTGATAACCCCAATTTCAGTCCATCTCTACAGACATTCTTACCATCCTTCCATTGCATATCTGTACGTCCCTTCTTCCACCATGAGAATCCCAGCTTCCAAATCAAACATCAACACATTTACTCATTTGCTCAAACCTACAATACACCTAAAGGAGTTTCATTGCTTTGCCCAGACCACCACAATCAACACATCTACTAAATGAAGTTCAAGATTTGTGTGTAATTCCTACTGCTTCTCCACACTTTACCTGGCCCAAGACTGATGGCATACAATAAAATATTGTTTTCATACATTACTTGTACTTAGTTAATTCCTGCTTTCTCCTTCCCCCCCTCTTCTCGGTCAGAGTAGTTAAGGTATCCATTTGAAACTAAATTAAGTTCAGACAAACTGATCTTAGTTTTTAGATAAATCAATAAGCATTTAGCAGACTACTGTCAGAGTTAAGAACTGGGTTGAAAAATGATGGAAAGTTTTCTCACTTGTTGATAATTTTACTTTAGAACCTCAAGCAGTTGGCAGAAATTTAATGTCCTGCAGCTTTACAACTCAAAAAGCTATTGTTCCACGTTAAGTCCCATGATCAGAAATACAGAGATTCAACTCCTGTGACCAGCCTGTTACAAAGTACATCCATAAAGAAAATTCATTAAATGGAAGCTGCTCTTTGCTCTCTGCACTGACATGTTCAGTAGCTCGGTTATGCTTATTTGATGAGTACCATACCTGCTCCCCTCTGTAGATGACATATTCAGCATATGCCAGCCCATTCACACTTGGTCTCCCAATCACTGAGTGATGTCCTGGAGGGGCATGAGCCATTTTCATGGTGCTGAATTGCAGAAAGGATTTTCCAAGGGTCACTCTACAGAAAAGCATTTGCCTAAAGAAAAAACAGAAGCAATGCTTTTGAAGGAAGCATTAAATCTTAGAGTGATAGAATGGTTAGGTTTGTTGATTTCCAAAAAATATTTAATAGAAGGCAAGCTATTTAAAATGTCCCTTTTAAATTTGACTAGGGATGGGATGGGATGGGATGGGATTTGATATCCTGATTTACCATAAACAGGCTCAATAGTTAATCTAAAGTAGTTTTGGTGTAGTTACCAAATCAATGACAGAAAATACCTGGCAAGTTTTGACTAGAGGGAAAAGAGAAATACTAGCACAAAGTGAGTTCTTGTGAGGATGAACGGGAGGAGACTGAAGCAAATACACAGATGGCAGGAGCATATGAAATCAAGATAGGGTTTACTCTTGTTTTTGTAAATAATATTTTATTTTTTATAAATAATATTTTATTGTAACATAGCCACACATTCATTTACATGCCCTCTGTGGCTACTTCTGCACTACAAAGGCAGAGCCAGTCACTGTGACAGAGATCATATGGCCTGCAAAGCCTGAAATATTTATTATGAGGCCCTTTAAAATAAAAGTTTGCAAACCTTTAATATAAACTACAAACATTTTAACTACTCAGTGACATCGATCATACTGTTAAATGTGTAAAATAGTTATTATTCAGTCAAATAGTTTGTTTTTAGTAATAGAGTATGATCTTTGCATTATCAGAGGTATTATTTTGAGTTAAAATTGTACCAGTCCCAGTATAATTGGGTCCTGCCTGGGCTGGCTTTTTTAGCATGACGTTACTGATGGCCCTGGGTGCTGGGTTGGTATCAGCTGCATTCCTCTATAGGTCCCAGAAGAGAGAGAGGCAGAGAGAGGGCGCACACATGTGAGTAAGTGGTGGGGGATGGGGAGGAGTAGAGAAGCTCAAGCAGGCTCCACGCTCAGCCCGGAGCCCAACATGGGGCTCGATCTCATGACCCTAAGATCATGACGTAAGCGGAAATCAAGAGTCGGATGCTTAACTGATCGAGCTACCCAGGCACCCCAATTAATCTACATTAGAGGAAGATGTCTGAGCTCCGTCTCCATATTATGACAGCACCACAGTGTCACTGGACCTGCCCGCTCAGCCCACTGGGCCCACGGCAATGGCTACTCCAAGTCCATATGTCACACAGAGTTTAATCTGACAGGCTGTTGCCTCCTGCCTTCTGCTTTCTGCCCCCAAACTTCCATGTTGCTTGGAGACAGGGAGATAAGATGCAGGGCTGGCCCATGAAGCTGTGCGCTGCAGGCAGGCAGGTGGAGAGTACTGGCTTCTCCTTGCTCACTGGCTAGCCTTGTGTATTGTGCTGCATTCTGCAGATGCAGCAGCCCCAAGTGGCAAGATACCAATGCCCTGTGGGGCAAATGGTGACCAGTGCCAGACAGGAGCTAGCAGGTAAATTCTGCTCTGGTTTCCCATGATGTACTACTCTGAGATGCAGTCGTTCACACAGCCTCTCTGAAGTTGTCTCATGGACTGAGCAACCTACTGCACTTGTGAAATAGGCCAACTCACTGATGCACCTCAGTCTTTGCTCTGCTTCTTTCTCCACCTCACTTCTTTTTGTGCCCCCATTCCTGCTTCTGTGACACTGCACTTGCCAAAAAGGCACTAGTACATAAGCTTTTGCTTCAGGCTCTGCTTCCTAGGAAATCCTGGCTAAGACCTAAACTTTTATGTCTAAATGTAGTGGGCAATTGTTAATCTTCACCTACGTTCACTTGTATTGCTTATTTAGGATAGGTTTGCAGCGACAAAGAGTTTTTGCAGGATATGTAACCTGCAAAACTTTTGTGTGTCATTAACCACAGCAGCCTTAATAGAAAGAACATTCCTTCTGGACATACCGCACCCAATATAGAATTGCTGATGGTAGTAAGTTTTTCATAAAGTAATGTAGAGCAGGAAGTTTTATGGTCAACAACTATAATGAATTTCAAGGTTATCTGGGTCTTACTGAGGTTTCCTCTGAATTACAAGATCTCTAAGTAACCTGATTTTCCGTCTGGCTAATTTAAAGAAAAATACAATTGACTGCAATCTTTGATGTACAATTCTTTTGTATTTTTTCCAATGGCTGGGAAGAGAATGGTATTTTTTTCACTGACTTCAGAGAAAATATACCATTATTCTCTTGGAATTTTAAAATTCTATTTAAAAACCTAATACTCATTTGCTTACTATTAAGTCCAAAGTTAATATTCTGAAATTGGACTTTTCAAGGCTAATTATATATCCTGCCTTAAAGCACTGCTAGCAACATCAGAAGCAAATTAAAGATTCAATTTGTTTATAGAAATTGTGTGTCTTAGTTCAAATGTGTCTCAAGCTAGAGATTCTTCAACAGAAATAATTGTCAACCTTTTTTTTTTTTTTCCTGAATCTGAAGCAAGGCAAGAGAAGCTGAGGGAGAAAGTCAAGATGGAGGGAGTTTCATCATAATCTATGAATGGCTGACATGTATTTGGTTTTTACTAGCACTGCTATTAGCTCTGTTGTCACTTCTCCTTTAGGGCAGAGGCTGATCAACTATTCCTATCCAATCCCAAACCTGTGTGACTCATTATGAGTAACACTGAGGATAACCTGTGACTTCTACAGAGCCTGAGAAACTAATTTGATTCATGATCTGAGGAGATAAATCACAAAAGGCAAGATGCTCACCTGTGACATATGTAACATGACCGATCTTTATGTGTGGGGCAGCCTGTTCCTCCTCCAATCCCATAAACATATTGGTTGCTTTTGGAGGAATTTTCAGCAAAATAAATCCCGGCACCAAACATTCCTCCTATATATGCATGTCGCTCATCAAACCCTTTATGAATAATGGCATTAATGAAAGGAGAACCTAAAAGTAGAAACATAATAAGATCCGTTTTTGAATACTTCTCTAGAACCTCAATTAACTGCAAACTATTTGCACTTGGCAGGTTAATATTAAGTTATTAATAATATAAAAATGAAGTTGTATGATGGTCCACCATACATAAACTATTATCTTGTACTAGAATCTTAGCAGAGACCCAGTGTTCGCCAAGCAAGAATGCAATATGGATTTTGCAGATGGCATGAGATTTTATTTTATTTTATTTTATTTTTTAAAGAAGGTGTTTTGTTTTGTTTTGTTTTGTTTTAAGATTTATTTATTTATTTATGATAGACAGAGAGAGAGAGAGAGAGAGAGAGAGGCAGAGACACAGGAGGAGGGAGAAGCAGACTCTATGCTGGGAGCCTGACATGGGACTCGATCCTGGGACTCCAGGATCACGCCCTGGGCCAAAGGCAGGCGCCAAACTGCTGAGCCACCCAGGGATCCCCGGCATGAAATTTTAGATAGCAAAGTATAGTGAGGGGAACCTGGGTGGCCAATTCAGTTAAGTATCCGGCTCTTGATTTTGGCTCAGGTCATGATCTCAGGATTGTGAGATTAAGCCCTGTGTCAAGCTATATGATAGGTGTGGAGCCTGCTTAAGAGTCTCTCTATCCCTCTGCCCCTCCACCTCTACTTCCACCATCCCCCTAAAAAAAAAAAAGGAGGAAAAAAAGATAGCAAAGTACTTTAAAAATAGAGATTTTACACTCAATCTTACTTTACACAAAACAGATATCCTGATAAACTGAAACAATTATGCTAAACTACAATAAAAATATTTCACTATCTAGATGGCTCAACTTGCAATACAAGTTCTGAAACCATTCCAGATAAGTTCTTTTCATTCTGCATGCCCTGGAGAGCCTGTACTAACACGCAATGCATTAGCAAACTGGAACCAACACACAATTAAAAAAAAAAAAAAAATTAAACCATTTTTAGCACAACACTAGTACAGTCAAGATAGGCTTTTCACTTTATTGAAATTTGCGAAAGCCTGAGAGATAATGATGGCCGTGACACTCACCGTGAAATAACATGCGTTCGTTGTGATGGTTGTGATTCTCCTCAGACACTTCCTTTTGTCTGTGGCAGAATCGTTCCCTCAACTTCTTGTTGACAACTTTTTGAATCTTTAAGGATAAGGAAGAAAGAAGCAAATTAGTGACATAAATGTTAATTGGCAGTTTATAATTTAAAATGAAAAGTATGTAAAGAATAAAATGAAAAGTATGTTTTCTTTCAGAAAGGTTAAATTCTTAGTTTTTGTTTTGTTTGCTTAAAACATTATTTAAAAGTGATAAAGTTGCCAGGGCAGTGTAACTAACTTAACATTCTGGCTTTTAGTGACAACATTTTCAGTTATGGCTTTTGTTATTCTGCACAAGATCTGGTTGTATCTCAAAATAACTTGAGTAATTAAAGAAAAGAGAAAGCTGTTCCTAGACTCCTCCCAGACCTGATGAGTGTTAGGATACAGAGGCCTATAAAGCTGCATTCTCTTAAAAGCACTCTAAGAGCTCTCCAGGGAATTCTGATGGGCACTGGTATAACTTCCAAGGGTTAATCTAGTTTTCAACGTATTTTATTCATCTTTATGATACTCCTTTAAAAAAAACAGATCTACCCCATATTATAAATTAAAATACTGAGATTAAGAGATATGTACATTCTGATATAATCACTGACTCAGATTGAAAATCCAGGCCCTCAATGCTACTCGGAAGTGGTGATAAAGATTACTGTCAGCTCTGGTCTAAATCTGTGGGTGAGCTAGGTCTCATCACTGTATCTGTACCACCAACCCCAGCGGATCTAGCCCTCTGTCTGTAGCTTTTCTGTTTCCACCCAGTCTCTGTTTCAGGTGAAGTATGGTCTGGAAGGGTTAGAGGAAAGGGACACCTGACTGCCAGGCAACAGATGGTTGATTATCTCAACAGTTTAAAAATATGATGTTCAGAGCAAATTTATCATTGTCTATATTTTTTTCAGGCAAGCTTTGCAATCCAATTTTCACCCTAAACTTTTAAAAACTTACTCGAATGACATTGTATCTGTTGAAGATGCCACCCGCATTACCACCATCTCTGTGTTCTCGAATTGTACTTTGCATCTATAGAACAAAATAATTTTCAGAAAATATGCCAGTATGTAATTCTAAAGACATTCACTTCTGTTATAATGTTTTACTGATGAGTCTCAGACTCAGCACTAATAAATAAAAGTTGACTATATAAATTGTTCAACAAAGTTTAGTGGGTATCTCTGATAAGAAAATAAATAGTCATGACATAAATATTTTTCTGCATTTTATTTTCTAGTAAAAGCTTTGAAAGATTTTCTTGTAAACACAATGGGGAGACACAGAAATAAAACATCACAGTAATTCATCTACATTACTATTTTGTTATTGATAATGAGAAGCAATACAAATTAAGTCAAACTTACAACTCCTCACGTTTGATGAATACTCACTAAACAAATGCTCAAAAAACACAAAGAATTTTTTATAAATCAATAAATTTCTGTTCCCTCAGTGAAATATTAGCTCTTCAATTCAGGATCTCAATAAGTATCTGCAGACCATGTGAAGTTGGATATGACACATAACTAAGTGGAAACACTTTCTTATGAGCAGTACTCATTCTTCATCTGCTCTCCAAATTCAAAAGAATTATGCAATGGTAAAATTTTTTGAAGACCCAAGTTTCTCACAGAATTGACTCAAAAGAGTTCTCTATCTTACTGCTCTATTTATGAAGTTATTCATCACATTTTGGGCATTATCATCCAAATTTGCTAATCACTAAGAGAATGATTAGGCAGTAAGCCACTAGAAGATGAGATACTTCCCTGACAGACTGGCCAGGCAAGAGCTGAAAAGCTACCCCAAGATAATGGTCCTGACTTCCCAGGATGAGAATAATGTGAGTTCTAATTAAAAGGCAGAAAATAAACAAAAAGAGGCAGGCAGGCCTTTCTCTGCAAAATAATGGAATTAGTTAGGCAGCTTATTTATTGTGGTAATGCCATCAGGCACTTTGTTTATTCTGCTTAAGAAATGAAGCCGGAGCCAGCAGGAGGAAGGGAATTTCTATGGTGTCTGTCTGGCAGGAGGGTCATCCATCAGCCTTACTACAGTGCTTTAACAGTGACTGAAGACATGAAAGGTGACTTGGGTTATGAGGCAGATTTCAGAAAGAAACAGGAAAATTAGGCATATTATTTCATAGTCACATGTTATAACTGCATGAAAATAAAAACAAGAAGGTATTTGCTTTTTGTGAGGCAAGATGCTCACTCCCTGTCATTCTTTGGTAGCATTTTAACTACATTAGAAAATAGTTCTAATAAGATTCCTACTTGTATAGTTTCAAGAAAGTTTCCAGGATGAAAAGACACCTGTGGTCTATCCATTGGAAACCCTAGGTTTCTGATATGAAAACACTGTGGCACAGTCCTAATTCATAGTCCTATCTGAATTTGGGCAATATGCTACCACAATGGCTAAGGGAGTTAGAATAACAGATAGGTGACTGACCCTAAGTCATTGTAAGACAAGTTTACCTCTTTTGAAAAAAAAACAGGCTTAACAACAGATTTCAGGAAAAAAGAATTAAAAAAAATTTTTTTTGGATTTATAATTAATTTATTTTTTAAAATGTTATTTAAATTCAATTTGCCAATATATAATATAATACCCAGTGCTCATCTCATCAGAATTAAAAATTTCAATGTACATTACCTCTTCTTCTACTGACTGATATTCCTTATCTTCTGGAGCAAGATCCAGCAAAATAGTTCCCTGATTAACACAGTGAAAAGTCAAATAAGGATTGGTACCTGTAGGAAAGAAAAATTAATAATATTAAAGTCCACACTACTCCGGCTCAGTTTTTAGGAAAACTTTGTTATAAATAATTGATATTTTGGAACAAGTCAAATTATCTGCAATGTGACCCTAATATATAAGGTTATACTGAACAAGTACATCCAAAGACAAGAGAAGTAATGGAGAGGGCATTTGGGGATTAATTTTATCTATTCTTACAGAGTTCCCCAGCAGGGCTCAACATTTTTTGTTGAACTGAATTCAATCACAAATATACATGAAGCTATGTCTGATATCAAAGAGAAACACACTGTAATCACAATGTAGTCAGGTCTAAGAATTAGCCTATAAAAATTCTGTGAGATGGCTTGAAATGGTCACTCGTAAGTTTAAAATAGATTATTCTTGTTAATTTCATTGCATTTGTTAATTAAATGCAGATAAATAAGCAAGCCTTAAGCTCAAAAGCTGCTAACATGTAGTTTCATGTCACTCTCACAATTTGATTGGCTCTGCAGAGACTAATTCAAGTTTTCCCCTTTCTCTCCCTTTGCTTTCCCATCATGAAAGCACTTCTAGCGAACACAGAAATGATAAACATGGAGGCTGACAAGGGGGAAAGATAGCAGGCTTGTAACAGCAAAGTACAGTGGAAAAAAGGCTGAGCTGCCAGTTGTGGCGGCAGAGAAAGGTTCAGGATGAGGTCAGAGAGAGGTCAGATTATGAAAAGCCATGTTACAAATGTCTGATTTTATCCTAAAAGCAACAGGATTCTATTGAAAGGCTTTAAGCAATGGAGTGATATGATCATAGAGTCATTTCAAAGAGTCTTCTGTGCGCAGTGCAGGGCAGGAATGGGGGTGGGGGAGGAGGAGAGGCAAAGGTGAGGCTCGGAGATAAGCTGGAGGTTGTTAGATGGGTTGTGACAGTCCAGGGGAGAGATGGCAGTGGCCTGGCTTAGGTGACCTATACTGGATTTGACAGCAGTGGGAAAGGACAGAAGTGTAGATTCCAGAGATTCACTGTATAAAGTATCGGGTGAGGGGTGGGGGCAGGCAGGAAGTGCTACACCAGCCAAGCCTATGAGCTCTGGGTTCAAACAACTTGAGCTCTAATGTCAGTCCTGACAACTTACTTGTCTCACTAATTTCTGAAATTTATTTTTTTCCCCCAAATAGCTTACCTTGTTGTCCACCTAATAGTCTTTCTACTCCTTTGATTAATTTATGGCGATGTCCATATGCATTGATGCCTATTTCTTTCAACTCCTCATGGCCCATATCAGCCAGTACATCTAGTGTAATCTGAAAAAATGGAACAAAATTAATTGCTAAATCTTTAACAGTTCCTAAGTTCTTCCATTTGTCTTCAATGCTATAATATCCATCCCAATTGGCAAATTTCTTTTGTCTCCTTTTAACCATGAATTTATAATCTTAAAGTTGTCTTGATGATTTTATCAGCTTTTTACTCACTTGAAATACTGTTTCTAGTCAATAGTGAATTAATTAGTGGAAGAAACAATGCTACAAAAATACAAAATGAACACTGCTCTATTTCCTTTTGATTATTTAATTCCACCACCTTTTGCTTGCCTCAAGATACAAAAGTGAATAACCAGAAGCTTGAAAATGGGGAAGTACCAGATCCCAGTACCCAGCAGGTAGCAGAGAAGAATGGTAGGGGAAAGAGAGAGGGGCTTAGCACAATGAAACAGAATGTGGCAAAAGGAGTAAGCAGTTTGAGATAAGTAGGGGTTAGATCAAGATAAAGAAGAACTCCGTAGTGCTAAGAAATAGTCATGCATGGAAAAGGCTGCCTTTGAAAGTGGTGAGTTCAATGACTGACAACTTTATAGAGAAGCTGTATAAAAAATTCCAACTCGGAAAAGAGAGGACGGTTTTTAAATTCTCTTGTAAATTCCTAGATTTAACAGTTCCTGAAGCCTAACACACATTCTATTGTTGTAAAAATAGTCGTTTATAATTTCTGGTTATTTATCTCCGTGAATGGAGGTGGTTAATTGGCTACCACCAGGACTCAAAATCACCCATCTCCTTTGTTGACTAAATGTAACCGTGACTCTACCACCACCTAGTGGCAGAATTCTGGACGCACAGGATGAAATCTTTGGCCGCCACATTTCTACAGGGGCTTGACCATACAATTTTCTAGCTCAGAAGAAGCTGGACCTGTGACAATGCAAATACTACTTTATAAGAAGAGTCTTTAGTTTTCTCTTTCCTTGGAAAACTGAGAAATCCTTTTATAGACAGCCTTTTTTCCAACTCAAATGAGAGATGTTTTATCTATCTATAATTATAATGTTCTTTATATCTTTTTACTTGCACGTAACATTAAAAAAGAAAACAACCCGACAAATTAGGCCTGGAGTTGTGATTTTTATTGCCAGAATGAAATATTATGTAATGGGTCTGATCTTCTCGGTGCAGCAAGCATACATCACTCACTTTTTGAAAATAATTTACTATACTGCTCCTAAGGGGCCATTTAAGAAATAATCGCTCCATCGTACAAAATGGGCAATTCACTTCCAATAACCAAGAGGAAATTTTGAGCAGAGCTTTTAAAAAGAACTGGTTCTGAAATATACATCTTTGAGACAGAATAGTTCACAACATAATAGGATCCTGTACATTTTTAGCTGCATGTAACTGAATATACTTAGGAAGCCATGCCCAGGGTTTCCGACATTATTGATGCCCCAGTTTTTTCCTTCTAAACTTTGGTTCAAATAAGGTTGATGTAAAAGCAGGATCTCGTATCGATGTGGTAGCTTCAATTCAAAGGAACTTTAAGCTTTTCTGAATTTGTTCATATAGTGTATATCTGGAAGAAGCAGAAACCAGACCAGCAAAGGATAGTGTACTCTCTATAAAGAGTGTTTAATGTATTGTTGATTATATGGCTCCATTCATAAAATGAGTATCTCATTGAATCCTCACGATCTGTCATGAAGTACTACTGTTGTCTTCGTGAGGAACTGAGGCTCAAAGGAATCCTAAAAATCGTACACAGAAGAGCTGACATGGATCGCCATACCTGCCTTTCCCTTGCTTATATTTCTTAAAAGGGCTGACAAGAAAACTAAAATAACAAAACACTAAATTTAGCTGTTTTGAGTCCATGGCACCCGATCTGTCTCCTCCATATTTAACAGGCAGTGGCCACTGGAAAACCTTAAATGGTAAGCTAGGGAATTCAGATTACTGTTCACTTGGTTCATATTCATACACAGTATATTTAATGAATACCTTCTATATGCTCGATACCTGCCAAAAAAGTAACTAGTTAAATATTTTCTAAAACTACCCATTATAGCTCAGAAACATAAATAATTCAAATTGGTAGTAAAGAAACAGGGTCAGGGAACAAACAAGGTACTACCACAAAAGTTCATGCTATTTTTTCTACCAAGGAGATAAAATATAAACACAAAATATGGTAAAGATTGGTAAATGTTTTGGAGGAATCCCCCTGGGAACTCTTAGGAAGGTTCCTACTTGGTCAAGGCAGTAGGTGGGCCTGGGAAGGATGGAAGGGGGTCAGGAAAGGTTCTTAGAAGAAGGCAATAACTTGGCTAAGTAGTAGAGGAAGGAGGAAAGGGCGTTTAAGACAAAGGGAACAGCATGTGCAAAAGGAAAATTAAGAGAATACAGAACATTTGGGGGACTCTCAGCACTGAAGTCTAAAAGGGTGAAAGTATAAGAAACAGAGAGGAAAGCAGAAGAGATGGGCAGCACAGCAGGCTTGAAGAAGATCTTACTGGGCTTTATTCATCAAGTTAAGACAGTATCCAAAAGCTCCTAGGGAGCCTTTTCAGCAGAGTAACACAATCAAACTTGTATTTGAGGAGGAGAATGGTAGCACCTGGAAGGACAGGTTAGGAAGGGAAAGGGACTGTGTGAACAAGGTAAAGATGGAATGGGGTAGGAGGGGAGAATCAGAGAGCAATTTCAAAATGAGAGAACACAGGGCCTGGTAAATGGAAATGGTTAAGGAATAAAAAAAAAAGAATGGTGGGAACAGAGATTATTCCAAAGTCTGAAAACTGGTGAATATGAGATTATTGTATCAAAAGAAGAAATGGAAATAGCTAGAAGTAGGTTAGGTGGATTTTAGATACGTTGCTCATGATTCGGCCATTTTATGCTATTAGAAATAGTTTTTTTTTTTTTTTTTTTTTTTGAAAATTATCTTTAGTTCACTTAAAAAATGACAGTTATATCATGAAATTATAAGCTTCTTGGGCTTGTTATTTATATCTAGCACACATTAAAATCAAATTGTTCAAGCCTGTCAGATTGGCTACTGTCAAAAAGGAAAAAATTACAAGCGTTGGGGAGGATGTGGACAAGGGAAACTCTTGCGCACTGGTGGTGGGAATGCAGACTGGAGCGGTCACTGTGGAAAACAGTACAGGAGGACCTCCAAAAATTAAAAATAGAACTGCCACAGGATCCAGCAATTCCACTTCTAGGTATTTATCTGAAGAAAACAATAACACCAATTCGGAGAGATACATGTGCCCCTGTGTTCACTGCAGCACTATTCACAATGGCTAAGATATGGAAGTAACCCAGGCAGATGAATGGATACAGAAGTGCTGTTGTGTGTGCCACATACACGGCCATAAAGAAAGAATGAAATATTGCCATTCACAACCACATGGATGGACCTAGAGGGTATTATGCAAAGTAAGTCAGACAAAGACAAATACTGTATGATTTCACTTCTGTGTTGGATCTAAAACAGGAAACAGAAACAGACTCATAGATACAAGAAACAAACTTGGTTACTAGCGGAGGTAGGGGTTGAGGGGTTGGGCAAATAGGTGAAGAGGGTTAACAGGTACAAACTTCCAGTTATAAAATAAGTCATGGGAATGGAATGTATGCTGTAGGGACTATAGTTGATAATATTGTAATGACTTTGTATGGTAATAGCTGTAACTAGACTTATTGTGGGGATAATTTTGTAATGTATAAAAATATAAAATCACTATGATATACTCCTGAAACTAACAGTAAGGTCAATTATACTTTAATTTAAAAAATCAAATTATAATCTTTAAAATAAGGATTATTCCTCTATTAGCTAAGTCATCTTACATATAAAGCAAATGTCACTTCATGAAGAGTTGCCTTTTGTTTCTAAGATTTGTTCATTTCCTTTGGGGTATAGAGAGAAAAAATAGAACTTAAATGGGGAGAGAAAAACTAAGAGTTTTAATGAAAAAGCTCCTTTCACCTGGGCTTCAAAGGATGCAGGCTAGAGTAGCAGTTGTTAGAACTAACTTTATAATCATGTTCACAATTAATGTTACCTGTCTGTTCCTTGGTCTTTCGATTTTGAAGTAAAAATTTATATGATCACTTTTCATGAAAATATATAGGTTGTCCATAAATATGTCCAAAAAAGTCATAGCATTTTATGTTTAGGAATTGCAGTGAAAATCAAATCAGCCTTTCCCATAGAAAAAGTGTTCTAATCAGGAAGGTACATTTTAAAGGAAGGGCCAAAGTGACACTCATACTATACTCAATGAATTACAAAGGACATAGGTATGTATGGTGAAGTATATATATGCCAACAAGTCGAATTAGTTAAGAGATCGCTGAGAGAATAATTGTGAAGGGGTGAGGCTGTGATGCTCTGAAGGGCATTTTCCTGAGACTAGATATAAAATAACTATATTCCCCACTCCATTGCTAGAAGAGTATCCTTCAGTAGGAATAGGAGCACTAAATCTTATATATCAATACAACTTAGTACACAGAACAGCTCCCTGGCTTAGGAGAAACAGACAAGAATTAAATGAGTACAATGTATATGCCCATTCCTTCCCTCACTACACAAGTATCTTGATCATCAGCAATCATGGACTTACAGCCTAACAGAGAATGTTAATGGGAGAAAATTCTATGGGTAAATTATAGGAAGGGTTACAGAATTTATTACTCTATAACTAAAAGCTACTCAAGTAACACTTGCAGTTAAAGTAAAAATTAATCTGATTGCTTGACAACTGGGCCAGAAGACAGTCAAACACAGTTCAATACAAGAAAAGGTAGTAGTATCATTTGTCTGGAGGAAAGGAGCTGTGCTGGGCAATATACGTTAAATGGAATAGTCAACATATTAATAAAAAAAAGGATACAGAAATTATTCTGGCAAAAAGAAAATCGATGGAGCCATTTACTCAGAACAAAAGTACAGTGAAAAAAGATAACAATAAAACTGAAACAGGAGAAGTTGTCAAAAGCACCAACTTCAAGCCTAAATGATTAAACTATTACGATCAATAGAATGAGATAACCATGTCACAGGAAATCAGTTACTGAGAGAATAAAGTAAAAGAGAAAAAATAAAACATAAAATAATGTGGCAAACAAACTGAAAGAATAGAAATGGAAATCCTCTGAAAAATTTTCAACAGTCAATTGGAGCAATTTGTGTGAATTAAGGTCATTGGTTAATAAGCAAAGATGTGTGAAATTTCAGTTATTGTGGATTTGATTTGGGAAGAAGGGATATATTAACGGATGTCCTTTGGTTTTAGCAGAAGATAACGCATTTACAACAGCTTTCATACCTTCAGGGAGGGAATGAGGGAAAAACATTCTTACTGTTTAGGATATTCTCATAAGAAATCTCCAAACCAGAGGGTAAATCAATAGTGGGTGAAGCTAAAAGAAAAAATGGATTATTATAGAAGTCTATAAAGCCCTTACCACCAAAGACACATCTGATGCTTCATTAAAGCGTATTTCAAAAATTGGCACAGAACAGCAGGACTAGGAATTTTAACTACCTGAACACTTGAAGTTATGTTTTACAGTTGAGGAAAGTGATAGGTTAAAAGTCTTATCCAATGTTACACAGCTAGTCAGAGAGAGAAAATAATCAGAATCAAGGTCTTTTAGTCCAGTGCTATTTCTGCTCGACTGTTTTGATCAATAAGAGCATAACTACAATAAGCAATATAAAGAAATTCAGCTTAAAAAAAGATAAGACAGATAATCTTAACAATGTAACTGCTATGAAAAAGAACTGGTGTTTTAATTAACTCCAAATGGACTATGAGCCTATGAAGAAAACAGAATGGGGCAAAGAGGCCAGTGAGGAATTTAAAAACTATGTTCATAAAAAGAGTAATTGGAAAAGGGTATATTTATCCTAAAATAGGAGAAAATTTGTAGGAGAGGGTGGTTGCAAGGGTAAGTCCATGATAAGTTGATTAGGTCTTAGAATATACAAAGGGCTATATTATGTTGTGATGAGCTGAATGGTGGCCATATCAAAGATATGTCCATGTTTTAATCCCTAGAATTTATGAAGGACTGATCTGGAAAACTTTCTTAGATCTTTGCATATGTAATTAAGGATCTTGAAATGAGGATCACCTTGGATTACACGGGTAGGCCTTAAATCCAATGCAAGTGTCCTTATAAAAGACACAGAACAGAAGACATAGAGAAGGCAAGGTGACAACAGAAGCAGAAGTTACAGTAATGTGGCCATAAGCCAAAGGGGCCTGGAAGCTGGCAGAAGCATGAGAGTGTAGTCATGCCAGCAATTCGATTTCCAACTTGAGGCTTCCAGAACTGTGAGGGAATAAATTTCTGTTGTTTAAGCCACTAAGTTTGTGCTAATTTGTTGTAACAGCCCTATGAAATGAGTACGTGAATAGACTAGAGATTAAATTTCTGTGCCCAACAGGTGAAGGGTAAACATAAGATTAATAGACTATACATGGGGGCAGATTTGGGCACACATTAAATTACAAGCACTTTATTACACCTGCCCAAAATGTAATAGTTTATCTTCCCACATGGATGTTAAAAGAGTAGGATCTGGGAAAATAACTTTAAATACCTTACTCATTTTAAGATTCTACATATAGTAGTAATAGTCAATTTAAATTTGGGAACTTATTATTATTCAATAGTGATCACTGACCATGGTCATAAAAATCATCAGTAATAAGTTAAAAAGTCATTATTCTATAAAAACAGGATGACAAATAGAAGGGTCTTAATTCATAAATGCCCTAATGATGACTTCATACTCAGACCTTCATACACATTTATGTATGTGAAAATAGGATAGGTCTATGAGTATGTGGCTAAATTTTGAGTATGTGGCTATTTTAGACTCATCTTGACAACAGAAACTTCATAAAGAGGCAATTTTAAAAAGGTGCACTTGTTCAAGAATTACTCTGCTTTCCAAATTTAGCAATCGCTTTGTGAGGATTTTGCTTAGAGCTAATATCAAAATGTGTCACTGTTTTTTTGTTTTGTTTTTTAATTTTTAAAGGTTTTATTTATTCATGAGAGACACACAGAGGCGGAGACATAAGCAGAGGGAGAAGCAGGCTCCCCTCAGGGAGCTCTGTGTCACTGTTTTTAAATAGAGTCTAGTCGCATGTATTGAGATGAATAAACACCAATACTTTGTGGAAACAAAGATTTTGAAAACATTCCTTTGCGATGGTTTCATGGCCTAAGTTTTGACATGTAAGAAAACATATGCAGTTAAACCATGTATAAAGATACAATGAAATAATAATGACTCCTATCATTTCTTAGAAAATTTTGGGGGAGAATTATAATGTACTGGATTCTCCTGGCTTCTTTAGAAATTTGATATGAATTTTAAAGTAGCAGTTAGAAAAGCAAAAGAAACAAGGAATGACAATTAATAGCTTGTAATATTTAATTTAAAAGACTCAGGAAAAATGAGAGCTTACTTGTTCTGTTTCAAAGATGTCCCGAAGGTGCTCAAGACCAAGGCTTTTCAGGAATTGGCTGATATTCATGTCAAGACCCGCAACTAAAATAGACATATATTAAAGTTTTCAGAAAGCAGTATATCAATCTAAAGGAAGTTACAGTATTTATTTAAAGCCATGGCTCTCATACTGTGGCTATGCAAATGACTTTACCTACCATAAAAATAATCCAGGATACATATACTTAATTCTGACACTTCAGGTTATCTCCAAATTGGGTGGAGAAGTGAAAACAGAGTTTATCTTTATCTTATCAGTAGCATTTATATTAATTGTAATATAAAGTTTAATGCTTTTAGTGAAATATTTAACAGCTGGAATTAAAAACAGAAATTACCAGCTTTGGTTTCAGTTTTCATTCCTTAAATGATCTTTCAGTTTTTTTCTGATATATTTTCAGTAATAAGACTCATTCAGTAGTTAAATAAAATATGGTTACAAATGGATATATTGGAATATACGTAAGTAAGAACAATGTCAAGGTTATTTATTCTATGAAGACAGCTCCTACAAACTGGTGTATATATGGAAACTTATTTTAGATGGGTGTTTGAGAATTACCAAGAGAAGTAAGTGAAATCTGTTCATTTAAAAAATGAAAAACGAGGGGTGCCTGGGTGGCTCAGTCAGTTGAGCATCCAATTCTTGATTTCCATTCAAGTCATGATATCAGTCAGGAAGGAGCACAGGACCAGGCTCTGCACTGGGCGTGGAGCCTGCTTATGATTCTCTCTCCCTCACCTTCTGCCCCTTCTTCCAGCCCACCTGCACCTCCTCCCGTCCTCTCTCTCTCTTTAAAAAACTAAAACAAAAAGAAAAAAACAAAAAAAATAAAAGCCAAAGGAAACTCCACACCAAAAACCAAAGTTCACCAGTGTACTTGCCTTCTCCTTCCTTCCTTTCTGTGCCTGCGGCACCATCCCCTGTGTTGGATGCTCCTCCTACGGCCAGTTCTGCTAAGGGGCCTGTGAGGTTATCGATACTGCTGGCAGCGGACAGGCAGGAGGGAGTGGATGCTGGTGAGATCAGAGAGGCACTCACTACAGTAGCTTGAGGTTTAAAACAGGTAGGTAAGGCCTCTGGGGGCATGGCATCTATTAGCAAAGCTCTGATGTCGTCAGCCTAAAAATAATACAAAAAACACACAAAAACACAATTTAAAACAGTAAGTTTTTCACTAACGACCAAAGGCTTTGTGAAATTTGTCTTTAGTGAGTGCCTCACTATTGCCTACTGGTTTTTGATCATTCATTTCCTGACCTGCAGCTCCAAAAAGTCCCAGCAGTTTTGGTAGGAGTTAGAACAGGAGTCCCTAGATCCTTTTTTTTTTTTTTTTTAACAAATATTTCATCTTTTGAGGATCTAATGTACAACTTGGTAACTTTAGTTAATAATACTGTGTTATATATCTGAAATTTGTGGAGAATGGATCTTAAATGTTCTCACTACATACACACCCACATATACAAGAGTTAATTACTATGAAAGAAAAAAATCTAAGAATGTAGACTGTATTTGATTTCTGGAAATATTTTTTAAACACCAAGTGAAACGTGCATATGGTTGTTCATACTGATTACATATGTATTTAAAGAATAAGTTAATACAGATTTGAGTGGAGTTTAAAAAAATTTCCTCTTTTGCTTAAAAAGCAGCCTGTTGCAGGGTTGATTCTCAATCTCTTTTGAAGGCATTCTCATATTTATACTATGTTTTGTATATGCCTAAATAATGACACTGATTTTTATTCAGTTATTTAACACACACTTAATAATTTAATGTACAGTTAAAATCTGGAGAAATGTTACAAGGACACCACTTTAGTTTGGCTGGCT
The DNA here is from genome assembly GCF_053574225.1 of Canis aureus. Taxonomy (NCBI): domain Eukaryota; kingdom Metazoa; phylum Chordata; class Mammalia; order Carnivora; family Canidae; genus Canis; species Canis aureus. The sequence goes on along the minus strand of NC_135625.1, from coordinate 31,905,621 downwards.
TCTTCATCACTGTCACAGTTCGTTAGGCATAACTGCTGTGAGACTATGTGGGAGCCTCCAGAGACAGCCAGCCACCAATTCCCTCCTCTGTGCACATGTGTGCCACTTTTCCCATCAAGAGCTGGCATCTACTTCCCTTCCTTTAGATCTGGGCTGTCTGGGCACATTTCAGTGACCAGTAGAATGTACAGGGAATGATGTCTGAGGCTTTAAAAGGACTGGCAGCTTTTACGTCTTCTCTCATGGAAGGCATCTCCATGTTGTTAAGTTCAGATTAGACTATGGAGTGAGGAAGGGCTCCTTGAAGAGACACCCTGGAAGATGAGGGGTGACCCCAGACCCTCCAGCCTCAGCTGAGCCCCCAGCTGAAGGTGGGTGCAGACATCACAGAACTGCCTCACTGAGTCCAGACAACCCACAGAACCATGAGAAATAATAGATCACTGTATTAAGCCACTCATTCGGTTTTGGTGAAGCCACTAAGTTTTTTGAAGTGGTCTGTTACTCGGCAATAGATATATGAAACAATGTGGCTCGGGAAGGTATATCTGGTTAAAAGATTATAAATTATTGTGTACATCAATTTATATTTCCATCTTCAGAAGAATAACATATTGCCTAGAAGGTAAATTTTTCTTTGACTATCTCATAGCCTCAGGGAAAGGATCATGAACATCAATTGCACCTGAACAATATGCCAAATGTAGATGGTCTGAGATATTTTACTAAAGTAATTCTCTGAGGATACACTCTAGATACGTTTTTCTCTGTTGTCCATTCAAGTCAAGCATGGCAAAAAGAATTAAGTTAAGGCACTGCGTAGTTTGCCTTAACAGAGTTTTGAATTATGTACAAAATGCAAATTAAAAAAATTTCAGAAGGAAGGAAATTTGTTCTTATTCTAAGTGAAATATGTATTGCTAAAGGTAAACCTGCCAAGCCCTGAAATTTAATGTCATCTCTGAAAGTATAAACTTAGAGCAATGCTACATAATTCGGAATGAAGACTTACTGTTGCCAGATCTAAAGGTGTCTGACCTTCTTGGTTCTTCATAGTTGGATCCGCACCATGTGCTAGGAGTAGGGCACATAACTGTGTCCTTCCTTTTTGGGCTGCTTCATGAAGAGGAGTAAATGCCCACTTATCTGTTGCATTTACACACGTGTTGTATTTTATCAATAATGCTGCTATATCCACATGCTGAAGAAAAACAAAGGATGAGGTTATCTGATAAAGCTCCATCAGGTATGCTTATTTTATTTAACATTTCATTCCTTCTATATCTCTATTCACACCTTAACATAAGTTTCTTCTATTAAGAAAAGCATACTTATCCCACTCCTGTATTTTGGATTCCATCTTTTCTTGCCTCCAAAATCTCAATTCCACAATTACTCTTTTACCCTATAATTCTTCACCGGGGCTTGTAAAATTTTTTATTCAGCCTTCTAACATTTTCAGGTCTATTTTAAAAACAAATACATAAAATGAAACTATTATCTGACTCCAAGTCTATCAAAGGTCTAGTCTGCCCGTCAGACTTTTCAAACAAGTGTTCCTGTTCTCTTCTCATATCTTCCTATTTCTCTTCTAACCTACCACGATCTGATCATTTATTCAAATACTCATCTCAAGGATTCTCAATGTTCTTTCTCTCTTCAGTCCTCGGGAAAGTAATGTAACATAACAAAACAATATTTTACAAAACTTAGTCTATCATGTCCAAAATGACTTGAGGGTAGAGGAAATGTTAGTAGCAGACATGTTAACTAATAACCTGGGCGTGAGGTGATGAGATGCTGAACCCTAATGGTCAGAGAAGAATGGAAAGAAGAGCTAAAAATCGAGAAATTGTGAGGGAAAAAAACCCCTGGGTTTTAGAAAGACAGATTAACTACAGAGAAAGAGGCAGGGAAATCAAAGATAATTACTTTTCTTTTTTCTAAACTTGTCTAGAAGATTAAAAAGCAAAGGGGTACCATTAAAAGAAATCAAGTAGCACAAGTTTAAGTGGGAATGAAACACTTTGGGTAAGTAGTTTGTGAGGTAAAATATCAAAGTAAGGCTGTTCTGTAAATGGTTTGACACAAAAGACTGGAGCACAGATAAGGGCACTACTTATTTACTCACTTATGCTCTCTTACCTATGCACCCAACAACCAGATATTGGTGAATACCTACTAAGTGCCTGGCCCTGGGAGCAGAGGCTTGAGGGGACTGTAAAGCAGAATATTGAATTGACAGTTATAGCTAGTTTCTTTCCAAAGTCCTTATAAAATAAGGTTAAGACAATTATGTAACAGTAATATTGATTCAACGGCAGGGCTTTTGAGGATAATAAAAATAACTTTATTCTTATAAATGTATTTAGGGATGCTACTTTGGTTACCACTAAAGTATTTTTGAAATTCATTTCAACTCTAGAATATTCTATAATTTTGTGCAACTGACACATTTGTGTTCTTTACGGATACGTTTCCTGGCATAACTTGATCATTTTACCTGCTGAGACTAAATTTCTAACTCACGCTGTTGCTTCACTGCAATTTACTGAGTTATCAGAAGCTTTCACGAGAATGGGAAGAGACTGGGAAGGTAGAAAGAAATAGCCCAAGATGAGATGTAGGGCATGCTTCTTCATATTTTCTGTAAGATAGTCTTTGCTCTCTCAAAGACACTCATCTCGAAAGTTTTAAAAATATAATACTTATTAATTTTAATTAATATCAATACTTATTAATTTCAGGAAAATAATTTCAGGAAAAAGGAGAATTTATGAGGAAAATACAAATCAAATAACTTCTAAGGATAGCTCACATTTGCTCTGACAATATAAGGAGAAAAAAGGAGCAAAGGAACATAATTATAGTAGTGCTTTTGAGAACAAGCTATGTTTTGTGATCTTTTTTGGATTATGAATGATACATCATTATAAAACTGATTCTAACACAAAAGATAAAAATAGGTACCAACTGTGGTATTACCCAAATTACTTAAAACAAAACCCCCAAATTTATCTCCCTTATTCAAAGGATATATATTGAAAAGGACAGCTCTTTTTTGTTCAGTTAACCCAAAAGTATGGATTAACTTCAAGCTTTCCCCCAGGAAGGTTATAGTCATTCAAACAATGCTTCTGATTAATTTTATTCTACTCCCATGTATACTGGTGACATAACATAATTTGGTTGACTAATTTGCATAGGCATCCAAAATGAGATAGTCCAAGGAAAATGACGTGTGTGTGTGTGTGTGTGTGTGTGTGTACACAAAATGAATCGTATATATGTTGTTATTCAACTTCCTTTATACTGAATTTATAGTTTATGCTTGGAACAACCAATTACATGCTTGTTAAATCTGCTGACAAACATCCGAAAGAGCAATAAACAGGAATGAATATATTACTACCAAAGTAGACTAAAAACACAATTCTCAAGTCTTCTAAATAGCTACACCATTGGGGCAAAAATAGCGACTGAAATCTAAAGCTGATCAATGCAATAAATAAGCTACAGCTCAGTTCTATACCATTTATAAGAATAAAGTATTGAACTGGAAGGTCTGGAGTAGGAACTGAATTCTGCTGGAATGTTTCCAGGAGAAAGAGTCAAATTTAACATGGTTTCAGAATCCAGATGAAACAGAACATTTTAAAGGACAAATACTACATAAAAAGACTATGGAGGCCCTAATTTAATTCTAGAAAGCTGGAAAGTAAGAAGAGAAACATGCTTGGCCTCCAGTTAGAGCCATTTAATTGTACAATGATGTCATGAAATCCCACTATTATACATTTTAGAGAAAGCACTGAAAAATTAAAGTCAGCATGCCGATTTATTAGATAACAGAAAATTATGGGCTTTGTGGTAAATATCAATGTCTTACATTTTTTGAATAACAGAAAAATTAACTGTCTTGTATAAATGTATATTAAAAAATATAAGGCATTATAGTACAAAACACTAAACAAGACAATGTATATTAATTACCATTAGTAGAAACTCTCAGGAAATCTGTAACTTTTATTTAAACTGCTTAAACTGTGTGTTTGTTTCTCTACTTAGAAAAACTGAAATGGCAAGTTTTCCCATATAAAAAGGCTCAAGGATACACAGACAGCAGACTGAGCTCTCCAGAGGAAAAAAGGTAAAATGCAAGTCAAAGAATAATTACCAATAAATAACAGCTTAAGTAGCTTTATGTAATTTCACAGACACCTCACATGATTATTTTATCTCCAGGCTACAAGTCATTACCTACTAGGAAAGTCAGTTAATCTGTGTCTATTTCACACTGGTACCAAGCTGGTGGAGCACACAGATTATTTGTAGGGCTGCACGATGTAAGAGTGACACCCAGTCCTTATTCTGACCAGTAGGACGGCTGTGGAGAGTTGTTATCTTATAATAATAGTCATTACCTTGGACTTTAGAGTGCCTTAGGCTAGAGAATGTACTTTACACATGCATGATCTCATCTAATTATCACAACAACCCTGTAAAGGTTTCAGCATCTGAGTTCTGCTAATGAGAAAATTACAGATCAGAAAGATTAAGGCACTTCTTGAAGACTACCAGGTTATGGAGTAAAAGCCTTAAGACAAGATCCCAGATGTTCACATCCTGAGTTCAGGTCTTTCCATTAATCAAGCTGCCTGTGGGGTCTTATTGGACTAATACTCAAGAGTCATTTCCTGAAAAGTTGAACATGGCAAAGCGTATAATATCAGGGAAAAGCCATTTAAGTAGAGATACTGAGTAACCCTATACCCAAAACTACTCTGCAAACTGCTTTATTTTTAACTTAGAAGCTCCTCTTTTCTTTTCTTTCTTTTTCTTTCTTTTCTTTTCTTTTCTTTTCTCTCTCTCTCTCTCTCTCCCTCCCTTCCTTCTTTCCTTCCTTCTTCCTTTCCTTTCTTTCCCTTTCTCTTTCTTCCTTTCTTTTTCCTTCCTTCCTTCCTTCCTTCCTTCCTTCCTTCCTTCCTTCCTTCCTCCCTCCCTCCCTCCCTCCCTCCCTCCCTCCCTCCCTCCCTTCCTTAGATTTTAATTTACTTATTCATGAGGGTCCCACACAGAGAGGCAGAGACATATGCAGGACTTGAGCCCAGGACCCCAGGATCACAACCTGAGACAAAAGTAGACGCTCAACCACTGAGTCACACAGTCACCCCAGAAGCTTCTATTTCACATGAAGTACCACAAAAATCTCCTCCACAAAACTATTTCAGGGTAGTACACCATATGTACCATGCAGCTAGGCTAGTTCAAGTATCACTGGGATAAACAGAAAATAACTAGAGTTTTGCCACCTTAAAAGAGAAATGTGGGCCAGAGCCCTACAATTTCATTAAAATATCTAGCCAAGGTTTACTCTAACATGAATAAAAAGGGACTTTTGAAAGGTAACAGATTTATATATCTAGAGATAATAAAAATGTTTCTATCCTTCAGTTGAAGATAAAATAGCCTTTAAATTTTTTATATCGTGGTTAACATTGGTACTTGTTTTAAATCTACTAATTGAGACTGAGATAAATACTGATTTGACTCAGTTATTGGTAATAGATTATATGGTATACAAACTGCATTAGATAAAATTATTTTTTTAGAGCAGAGATTCTCAACTGGGAGGATGATCTTACTGACTGGGAATCACTGTGTCATAGGGATGTCATGGGGGAAAGAGAAATGTTTTACGTGGGAAAACCATGGTAACAAAAAAAGTCAAGAAACCACAAAACTAAAGGGTTTAGTGAGTAACACTTATGACTATTAGTGAATAGTCCTAGATACTTGATTTTTGAATTTATAAAGTTTCATATCAGAAGGACTTTTAGCGACTCAAAAAATCCACTTACATAATGAGGTAAAAATACCTACTATCAACATATTCTCTAGCCTGTTAACATTCCTTAGTAGAAGGATGGGATGAACCAGGTTGATCAAAACTTCTATCACATGCTCTCTATGCAGCCTGGAGAATTTTCTGTTCCTTTTCACTTAGATAAATTACCTTCATTTACCAAGAGCTTAGGAGTAGGGATGTGATAACAAACATGGTAACATGAAAAGAGAGATGAAACGAAAAATGTCTGTTATTTTTCTCACACGGAGTTAGAAGATCATGGTGAAATAAGTATGCAATGGAACAGGGGGCCTCTGGTCTGGACCCTGATTGCACTGCACCTCCTATCAGCTAAGGGTTGAGGTAGCGTCAAGGGAACATGCAATAAAGACAAGGTCAACCTGCACACTACAGTACTATTTAGCCACCAGAGAGAACCACTGCACATTTTATTTCTGTCTTACTAGTCACCAAATGACCCACACATATAAGTAATATCTCATTGCCTTTCTTATCAGGAGAATGGGAATTAAAAGGTAGAAGACTTTACTTTTAAATTAAGTTTTATGGGGATCCCTGGGTCGCTCAGCAGTTTAGGGCCTGCCTTCGGCCTAAGGTGTGATCCTGGAGTCCTGGGATCGAGTCCCACATCGGGCTCCCTGCAGGGAGCCTGCTTCTCCCTCTGCCTGTGTCTCTGACTCTCTCTCTCTCTGTGTCTCTCATGAATAAATAAATAAAATCTTAAAAAAAAAATTAAGTTTTACTTCCTGTGCTCTCTGTGATAGCTGTGAAGGCTGACTAACAGGACAGAATTTATCTACCTTCACAAGGTGTAAAATATAGTGAAAATCACAAAGATCCACCAGTCTGCACAACTGGTAGTGCAAGTTCTACTAGGTCAGGTCAAGAGCCATTGCCCACATCGATCCTTACTCCTTTATAGATTTATATGAGTTTAGAAGACTTTGCTTTAAGTTTTACTGATCCCATCAGCTTCATAAACTCTTAGCAAAGGGATTAGAGGAATAGAAAACGGAAAGAAGGAACATGCTAAGAAGTGAACACTAACCTCCAAATGATACAAATTTATAGTTGTAACAGAAGTAAAAAAATTATACAGAACTGTATAACATGTTAGCAGTAAATATTTAGTATGCCTGGTCCTCAGTGGAAATATATGCTGTACAGTGAAACTGGGCATCGTATATGAAGGAGAGTTAGAAGAAAAAGTCTAATAAATTTAATAAAAGATAATTATCTTTGGAAACATAACTTTACTGAAGTTTCAAGAGGATTTCAGTACTAATAAAATATTTTACTAAATCTGATAACTTTTAAGTAATTTCTGTTACATTGGGAAATTTCCTGTTTGTCCAACTCAAACAGGACTGTTTGCTTTCTTTAAAAGTATTCCCACTCATATTGTCATCTTTCTGAAACACTGGTTTTTGTAGAGGGGTTATGAGAAGAGGAGGATATTCCTTTGGAGGGCAAGGGAAAAGAGTAAGAGATATGGAATCATAATGATAAGCTTTTACTTATAGTTTGTTAGGCTTTTGCAAATCCAGAAACTATCCCCAGCAACAGTGATTCCAACTGTGAGGACCCCTGGTATGTACAATTCAGCATCTGTGGGTATTTGTACTCAAACAGGGATTAAGTGAAAACAGACAAACACATGAACATTCACCCTATGTGATTTAGGGATGAGTGGGCCTTGGTGACTTCCAGGCTGTCAGTTCTAACAAGTGTCGTCAAGGCACTCCTCTTCCTCTTCCAGCTGATGATTACAGTTCTAGTGCTTTGAGAATTGCTCTGGACTTTGACTGTGGGGCTTTAGCTAGTTAATCAAATTCTATGAAACCATATATACCAACAGCTCAACCATTTACTTGGTATTTTTAAGATGTTGATGATAAACAAAAGCAAGCATAACTTCCATGTCCACAAATAAAGAGCCTCACTGGCTTTATAGTTTCTGAAATCTATCTGGGATAGAGTAGTTACAATCTATTATTTTGTAGCAATAAATATTAAATGAGCAGCTGTTATACACCTATTACTGTGCTAGACCATCTGAAGAGAACAGAAAACTATAAAAGGTGTGGCCCTTGACCAAAGAATAGTGAAACTTAACTGGGAAGGCTAGAAATACTCTACATAGTAAGATTCAAATTGTGTTAACTTTTTTTTTTTTTTTTTTAAATTGTGTTAACTTACGCTGTTGGTTAGATATCTACTTACTTCATGCACAGTATGCATTTAATAAAGTAATAAATGTTAGTGACGTTTTCTAGACTTGAACTTTAGTATGCTCACCCCATAGGATGCTGCATTATGAAGAGGAATTAAACCACCTTTGTCCTGGGCATTAACGTCTGCTCCATGTTCTAGAAGATATTCCGCTACTTCCAGGTTATTGTAGCCTGCTATTAGAGCGAAAAAGGCAAACATGTCAGATTAAAAAATATATATCTATATTTATATTTATGTATATAAATGACTAGAAAATGTCACAATTTTAATACTTTTTGCTTTAAAAATATTGCTCTCACATAACTAAGAGCCTTTGCAATAAGAAATTATACAAAATTATGTCAATCTAAAGCATTTTACTATTTCTGCTCAGGATTTCTTTCATCTTCTGGTAAACTGTATTAGGTATCCAGGAAAGAAAAATGAGCCTTGGAAGTGCTGGTGGCACTTACCTGCCAGGTGCAGAGGGGTTGAGTTTCTGCCCTGGGTGTCTCTGCAGTTGATATTCTCTGGGGTACAGAGCTTCTGCACTCTTGCCAGGCAACCTTTCTTGGCAGCATCCAGCAAGGCAGCATCTCCTCTCAGCAAGTCCTGGATATCTGTGTCTCCCTCTTTTACCAGATCTAATGGTGTATTTCCATCTCTGTTCTTTTTGGTTGGATCTGCTCCATGCTAAAACAACAAACAAACAAAACCAAATGGACTTTGTATTTTCTCTAGTATCCTTCTCAAGGTTTTTTTTGTTTGTTTGTTTTTTCAAGGTTTATTTTTAACTTCATCTTCACTAATCAAGGAAAGATATCGATTCTGTATACATTTTTTTTTGGGGGGTGGGCAATATCCTGCTTTGCTTTGTAAATTCTCTACTTAGCAATACAATGAATCAGCTCTGTAACTTTCCATGTCATATACTTTCTCAGTCACCAAGCTGTCTTTTGAAGCCTCTTCCTTTTAAGAATGGTCTGCAATTTACTTTTTGAAAAGATTTATTTCTGTATGTATGTATCTATGTATGTATGCATTCATTTCATTCATTCCTGGTTTTGCACATGTCATGTAATTTTTTTTTTACTAGATTTTAATTACATAAAGATATTCAGTGCATATCATGAGAAGGAAGTAAGAAGAGGAAGACACACCAGCGGGACAAGTACTTAAATCTATAAATGCTATCAACACAAATGTTGCTAATTTCTTATTATTTTCATTTTAAGTCTTAACACCTACTATGAAATTAGGTATAAATATACTTGCAATTAATTGCATTTTAAAAGTTTAATCATCTGTACCTATGAAATGAAATAAAGGTCAAAGAGTTTTGTTATGGGCCTGACAGACTGCTGTGACCCACTGGAGAAATCTGGAATAAATCAAAGTAGACAGTGAATTCACAGTGACCGGGAAGTTATTTCTTACCTCCCAGTGAAAACAAAAATGAACATCAAATACATTAACATTCTCAAGACTCATAAAGATATATCTGATACCGTAAAGGTGGTTAAGTTAGTTTCATAAAATTACGAGTTTCTACTATTTCATTTATATTCCCCAAATTTATCTGAGTAACTTTGTCTAAAGATTATTTTATATTTAATATCAATCCAATGTTAAAGTTCTTATAAGATACATATGTCCAATGTTTAATAATGAGCAAAGTGTTTGTTAATAATAAAATAGCTACTAAGAAAAAAAATCAAAGTTGATTAAAAATCTTTTTTCCACTCGTACAATGTTTTCTGACATTAATCCCATTAAGTATTGGATAAGCAGTACAAACTAATGCGATTCTTTACAAAACCTACCTTGATGAATTGTAATGAACTGAACTTAATCAAATCAGTTCAGAAAGGCACTTCAGACACTACTCAAAGCTACATAAGTATCATGATATCACACTTAAATATTCCCCTAAAATAGAAAATGGAAGCAGTGTCTATAACACTTATTGTACTTAATAATTTACTTCAATGTAATTTTTACATGCTAACCAAAAACTAAATTTAATTACTTTATATTTTATAATTTTTAAAATTACATACTTTTAAAAGGAGCTTGCAGATTTCGTATTTTCCTTTAGCTGCTGCTTCATGCAGAGGGGTAAATTTCCATAAGTCCGCCACATTGACAGAAGCCCCATGCCTTACTAAAAGCTCAGCTACCTCATAGTGTCCATATGAACAAGCATTATGTAGGGGCACCAAGCCACTAAAGAAAAGAAAATTATTTTAAAGACATATAACAGACCTTTGTGTTAAAATGATACTTAGAATAAAAATAATATAATTCTTCTATGGCAGTGACTATATGAACACTCATTCAAAAGAAAGAATTCAAAAGAAAGAATTCTCCTCTGGTCTTAAAGATACAATCCTTCATTTCCAAATAAGGATTAACAATTTCAAAAACAACCCTTTCAACATAAGGATTTTCCCTAGTTTCTTGGTGATGGATAGAAATTTCACAGCAATCCTATGTTTAAAACACATACAGATATATCCACAGAAAAGTTCCATCACAATATGTTTAAGTCAGGTTTCATCATTATAAAGAGCAACACTACAAACTGATTTCAGGAATAATCTAATCAACAATCTGGTTTTATCAATTTAGATTTTTTTCCATTTGAGTTTTCCTAATGAAAATTGCCTGCTTGCTTATAAAATATACAATGCAATTTAGTTAAATAAACTAATTTATGCAAGTGCTACCTTTTGTCCTTGGTTTTTATTTCTTTATTCCTAATAATTCAGTAGTGGTTTCTATGCCTAGATTTAAATATTTAGGCATCATGCAATGAAAACTCAAAATGCAAATGATACAGAAACTTCAGTATTCAGTAAGGAAAATAGTGACACCAACCATAAACTCCAGTCAGATGAGAAAATTTTAGCTGCCTCAACTTATGAACAAACTATTCTGAGATAACTCTAAGCTCCAGTTGAAAGGCAGATGGCATTCTAAAAGGATAGAAAGGGGTTCCCCCCAAAAAAGGGTGAATCAAAAAGATAAGTCTAAGTTGCATTTAAAACATGATAAAAACAAGGTATCAAATGCCTTTTTATTTAGAGATCAGTTTTTTTTTTCTTTTTTAATGTTTTGAGACCAAAAATACTAAGTGCTAATTAAAATGGGCAATAGAAACAAATGCTGGTTGCTCTCCAGGGCACTATAATACTTGGAAAGAGCTGGTAATATTATTACTGATTATTCAAGTCTGATGTGTCCCTTTTAAAAGATAAATAAATCCGTAATGATTAATTGAAGTCTAAATTGTATGGTTTAAGTTCCACAGTACTCTGGTATGTAATTGCACAGAAAAGTGCTTGCTTATTTCTATTTTGAGATGATATGAAATTAATTTAGAATATAGAAGCTCATTTCAATTAAAACATCCTTGTCTCATTTCTAAATATGCCATGGCTGCTTTAAACTTTGTCTAGATAAATTAAAATAATTTAGTAAACTAATATAAAAACATAGCATATCTGAATTAGTAAAAATAAAATTATATGTCTATTAATACCAGTGACTTTGGGATGGATGGCTTCTTTGAGAAGAGATTATATATTTTTAATAGCAAAAAGAAAAAAGAACAAAGAATAAAGTATAAACTATATAAACACATTCATATAATATAATAAAATACTGTTATAGACATTAAAAAGATGAGATGAACAATTAAGTACTAAAATGGAAAGACATTCAAGATATGCTACTGGGTAAAAAAGCAAATTAAGCTGCACAGAATGGCATCATCATTTATGTTAAAAACAAGCACTGCTAAAAAACAACAACAACAGCAACAACAACAAAAAAACAAGCACTGCTGCCACAACCACATATACACTGATTTATACTTTTTTAAAAATCTGGAGGATTATCACAAAATGTTATTATAATCTCTAGAAGGTGCGGTAATAGGGATTCTCATTTTCTATACTGTACGTTTCTATTTAGATGCTTTAAGTTTTCATTACTTTTTTAATGGTAAAAGAAAATTCCTAAGACTTCGAAAATATTTCCAAAAAATTGTTAAGCCCTCAATAGCTGAATTCTAACACATACCCTTTGTCTTTGGCATGGACATCGGCACCATGGTGTAGAAGGTATTCCACAACAGACACGCGGTTATAGCCTGCTGCAAAGTGTAAGGGTGTAGAATGCCGGCCCTCCAAATCTCTGCAATTCACATTTTGAGGGCTGCAAAGTTGCTTTAATGATACACACACACACAAACAAACACAAAAAGAGCATTAATATTTATTCATAGGTTTTGCTCCAAAATACTGCAGGCATCTTGGATAAGCTGTAATTTCCTAATGAATATTTATTTCAAAAGATTAGATAATGCAAGTGATGTTTAAAAATCAGCACGCTGCTTGGCTTCACAGTGTCTACAAATATTCTTAGTGTTTACAGAGCAATTTAATCTTTAAAAAAAAAAAAACAAAAAACATTTCCTGGCCAAAATCCTAATCAAAAAGAAAAACCCAGAATACAGCAAGAATCTTCAAGGCAAATTATGCCTTCATCTTTCATCTTCACAGGGTTTCCTTCCTGAGATTGTTGGCCCTAGCACATCTGCTTGTACCAGCGTGCTGTTAGCCATGCTTTCCTCAAGTAGGACCACCTGGCTGACTGCAGAACTACACAGAGTTCTCATCTCTGCCGACGTGGTCAGCAAAACACCTCCAGAAAAATGACATTAATTTTGCCTGGGCCATCCAGTCTGCCCTCTGACCCGCTATAGCACAGCCATGCGGTCATCAATGCTTCACCTGATCTTTGGGAGAGGACTGTCTAATTCTACGCAGCAGACTGGTTCTAGTCATGCTCTAGTGTTTCACCTTTCATCTCCTTGGGAATGCCAGCCTTTCCGCATAGGCTCAATTCTTTCTGCTTACAGAGGGGTGGGAAGCAAAGGAAGAACCAGCAGGCTGCACCACTGGCAGTGGCAGATGAATTTTAGTAACAACACATGAATAATAATGCATGACTGATCAAGAATCATATTCTTTCAGTGAGAGAATAATTTCCTATCTCTGAGGTTGATCATTATCTCCATCTTCCAGATAAGGAAACCAAAGCTTGGGGAGGGCTAAGCAACTTGTCCTTTCTCATAGAGTTGGTAAGGTACATGGTACAATAAAGGCTCAAACCTGATTTTCCTGATTTATAATCTCTCAATCTTTCTGCTACATCCTTGTTTACTCTCCTAATTACCCTCGTTCGGGGAAATGATGCAGAGAAAGGGAATGGAAAGAAGAACAGTCAAAAAGCCAAGAAAACAGGGACATCTTCTAGTCCACAAGGTATGACAGCAGAGCTTTCCAGGCATTTGACAATTTTGTTGCTGCTCCTGCCACTGTAATGAGCTATTATTATATAAAACCTAAGAGCCTGGAAGGCATGTGTTTCTACTGACTTACTGGGTAGGACCCTCACACTGGTAGGGTACAAACAAGACTTTTCAGGTGGTACAAGGATTACACGATGGAAGAAAATCTGGGCCATAAGGGAGAGCTTCAGCTCATCAGCTCTATATGGAGAAGCCCCAGACTCTCTAATCTCAAGAGCCACTGTCATCTGGCTGGGTCAAATATCTTACCCTTTCATGACAAATCAGACTGTGGCTGCCTTAATACATAAATTATAGAATCAAAAAACAAAATGAGACAGAAGTGAGTAAATTAATACATAAAACTAAAGAGCACAAAAATTGGTAGCGAACACCTTCTATTGGTGTCTTACATGATTGAAGCTGCTTTATGCGGCTGCCAGGTTTTCTTCAGGCTTATATTCTAAATTAACTTTTTTTGGGGGGGGGCAGAGAATATCAGCAAAACAGGGACGCAGTACGGAATGAAACACAGCTCATTTTGCCAGGTCACAAAAATAAAAGCCATTTTGCTTATTAAATATTTGCTTTCTAATATTTGGAAGTTCCTTATTCTCCATTCCATTTCACCTTCCTTTTGAATGCCAAAGCACTTTTACATTCTTCCTACCTGATTTTCATAATTTCAAATCCTTTACTCGGCACACAGCTTTTTCTTCTAATTTCTAACATTTTAATACTTTCTGAAGCCTCTAGGGAAAGAAATTTACCACGCTTAATTCTCACTTAATTTGTGCTTTGCTTTTTCTTCTGCCACTTCCATTCCATTCATAAAAATAGGTTGGTTTTTATTGTGAATGGATTGTTTAGGAAACCTGAAAGCTGTATTAGATTTGCCTACCAGCACATACAAAACATATGGAATTAAAAATTACATTATTAAGAAAATACTAAACTACTCATTTAATGATAATAGGCACATGTAGCAAGTCCTGAGATTATCATGCTGTGATGCAGAAAAGGAGTCCTGGTCACTTTTATATTGAAAGATTTTCTTTTATTGGGATACATTTCAAATGATGAAAAGTATGTAATTTCAATAAGAAAAAAAGTACATAGCCTTAGATCTAAGAGAACTTTAAAATTTCTCCTCAGTTTACACAACTGAAATTTACTATTTTTCTTTAAATAACTTTAGATGTTCTTGCATGATGGAAGAGATGTTAGAAGTGGTCACATACTGAAACAAAAAAGAATTTCTAGGCAACAGAGCTTGAAAGTGTTTACTGTCATTTTCAACCAGTATACATCAGCAAGAATGTTACATCAGTTTGCTAGTTTGCTTAATAAGAATAAAATTTAGCTTGTTAAAAATAACCTAGTATGATTGTCAGTACCAATTTGACAATTAGCCTTCCTCAAAAAAAAGAGAAAGAAAGAAAGAAAGAAAGAAAGAAAGAAAGAAAGAAAGAAAGAAAGAAGAAAGAAAGAAAGAAACAAAGAAAGAAAGAAAGAAAGAAAGAAAGAAAGGAAAAAGAAAGAAACTATAAGACAAATCCCCAAATCAGAATAAAACCTCTATCTCTATCTTCACCTCTACATGGGTGATTACAGATAGGAAGTATGTGTTTTAAAAAAGCATATTCAATATCAGAATATCATTTTATATTTGAAAAAAATTAAATCTATAATTTAATGTTAATGTTTATAATTGCATGTTTCTATATCACAAATAAAGGCTGTTATAAGAATGCTTTTCTAGAGCAATTATGAGAGAATCTAACAGAAAACTTGAAGAAACATTGTTACAAACTTTATTGTACTATTACCTGGGCTTGAATTAGCTTAGAAATTTACAAATGTGGCTAAAAATAACACTTTCATTAATATAAGTGGATATAAAAGAGTCATATAACCGGAAGGAAAGTGACTAAAGTGGTTTAATGGATATAAAGCACATACTAGAAAATCTTTTCTGGTTAAAGAGCTCTCCTGTTTATGGATCTACTTTGTTCATCCCTTTTATTGTTCGGATTTGAATAGTTTCACTTAGAAGCTTAAAATGTACTGGTTAGCAAAGTTTCAATAGTGCTACCGAGACGTTAAAAGCAGCGATTTACCTTCACAGTTTCCAAGTCTCCAGCTTTAGATGCCTCTAAGAGTCGATAGTCAACATCAGAAGTGCGTATAGGTGTACTTTCTGAATAAAAGAGAGGAAAAACTACTGTTGGTTTTTAAGAAATCAGAGTTAATATGGGAAAATTATTTGGTGAATGGAAAGAGAGACTAAGAGGTCAGAAATTCCTGAGGTCTAATCTATGGATTTTTCTCAATAGTTTTCAGATAAGAAAAAAGTGGCTTCTTGTTTCAATTCACATCCATCTTGTCCTAAAGCTACATTTAAATAAATTCAAAGACACACAAATCATTCTCCAACTGTACTATTCTAGTCTTTAAACTTTTTGGCCAACACTTGGCAAAAGGGAATAAATGATATAAATGATATTAAAAACATCTCCATGATACTTTGGCTTTACAAAGTATGGTAGCAAAGCTTTGCCATAGATTTTGTTGTGTAAACCGAGGGAAGGCACTCAACTTCTAGTGCTTAATGTCTAGCTTTTTTCTTTTTTGGCCTTGACTTCCTCAATATGAAATATAAGGACTACTTCCAAAATCAGTAATCTCAGAAAATATAATCAGTGTACAAAAAAGGCCTACTAAACACAGAAATTTGTTTAATTCATGTTCATTGAATGGCTTCAGGGAAATGCAATTAAAAATGTCTGTACAATTGGGAGGTGTGACACAAATGCTAAATAGAATATAATTAGATTAGGCTGTTAGGTCTAGAAGTATGTGGCTAACAAACAAAAGTGTTTTGATTATTACAATATAAACAAACCAAAAATTCATTACACATTGGCTCACATAATTTTTTTAAAGATAACACCATAGATTACTCAAAATACGTTTGTGGACATTACATGTGGCCTTTATAATGAGCAGGTATATACAAACTCATGTAACACAAAAGGAATAAAGTCACTTGGATTTTGACTAGTAATGGTGATGATCAGCAGATCACTTAACATCTTGGTTTTTGCACCTAAAAAGTCAGTGTTGGTTTCTCTTAAATCCGAAAGAGGATTATCCTATGATCAAAGATGCCTTTCTTGAGTCCACTGTCTATGTAGGAAGATCAAGTGATGTTATGAAAAGGTTTTAGATTTCAGAAGAAATACTTGAGCTCTTTCTAGTCTAAAGTGCTTCATTCAGGAGACTATTGTTTTACAGAATAGGCTATGAGAACTCTTCCATGTGTTTAGTCATGATAATACTTAGGTAAAATGATAAGATTAAAGCGAGGAAAGAAGAGAGTATTTCATATGATGAGGTACATTTCTGAAATATCAATAAATATGTTTCTTTAGAAGAGGGTTTATTATTTGTTAGTTTGTAGAATTGTGGAGGAAAGAAATCAGGTCTTGATCATCTTCATGTTCCTTTTCACAAAGAACATTCAAAAAGCATTTGCTGAACTGACTTCCATGCTATTTTATATGGGGGGTCAGTGAGTTTGGCCTATCATGGCTTTCTCTGGCTGCCTTTTATCCTGTTCCTTCTTGTCTTACTTGCTTCCATCCTCACTGTGCATGCCATGGCTGCATTTATGGGTGAGAAAGTCTGTGTATATATAACTTCTCTGTGACAGTGATTCTGGCAGCTGGTAAAACTCACTGAAACATCCTTCAGATATCTGTAGGTATTCCTTTAGATTTATCATTTCAACAAAATAAAATGACACTTGTTTATATATATGGAGTTAGACCTTTGGATATTTTCAGACTCTAGCACTTGAGGGATACAATTAATGTGGCTAAATGTTTTAATTCTAAGAACAATTTGAAATTGGCACACTGGTCTTGATGCAGATTACTTGCAAAAGGGTATATTTTACAATCAAGCAAAAATTTTTATGCAAATATTAAGAATGCTTCTGAGAACTATGGAGAAATCCTTACTCCTAAAGAGCAGAAAGTAGTTATTTAAAGATATTGATTCATTACTGTACAAATTATAGGGTTTTGCATCCATTATAAATCCTGAATAGGCTTAGAACAGATTCATTTTTAGAAACAATGTGACAAAGTATTAGCTGAAAGGATATATAGATACACACACACACACAAACACACATCAGGAACTTTGTACAAAGAGATGCAGAATTAAAAGGAGGATATAAAACTTAAGTTAAAAGCCAACATACATAAAAGAAGAGTGGCTGATATGCTAAGTACTATATTAGTAAATTCTCCTATAAGCACACTGGCTTTTGCAGAGTATGAAAATAAAGATTTCACCTAGAGTCAAAAACTAAAGATGACTTGCTTTTAATTTTTTCTCCAATTCTATTCTGGCTCACCAGGATAAAAGAAAAAAGAAAAGAAAAGAAAAGAAAAGAAAAGAAAAGAAAAGAAAAAAGAAAAAAGAAGGAAAGGAAAGGAAAGGAAAGGAAAGGAAAAGGAAAAGGAAAAGGAAAAGGAAAAGGAAAAGGAAAAGGAAAAGGAAAAGGAAAAGGAAAAGGAAAAGGAAAAGGAAAAGGAAAAGGAAAAGGAAAAGGAAAAGGAAAAGGAAAAGGAAAAGGAAAAGGAAAAGGAAAAGGAAAAGGAAAAGGAAAAGGAAAAGGAAAAGGAAAAGGAAAAGGAAAAGGAAAAGGAAAAGGAAAAGGAAAAGAAAGGAAAGAAAAACAACATCCCAAACCTAAAGTTTCAAATCTGGAAGGCAGTTTGTTATTATTATTTTTTTTTTTTTTTTTTTTTTAAATCTCTTGTAGACTGGGTGTTTACTGGACTGGTAATTGGTCTTCGTGGCTTATTTCAATGTGCAAATGCAAATGGGGATTTCAGTGTTTAGTTTAGCTATTATAAATCCCCAAATCCTTACCTCTATAAATGATTAGGTAAAAGTAATGAGATAACCATACTGGAATAAAGAGAATAACTTATGTCAAGTCTAGCCTCAAACTTCTGTTTAAAGGAACTGTCTGTGACACTAGAAATACTCTTTATCTGTGCTAATATAGTAGCCCCTGGTCACATGTGGCTACTGAGTACCTAAAATATGGCTAGGACAACTGCTGAGCAGATCCTAAACTTTTATTTAATTTTAACTAATTTAAATTTAGCCACATGTAGCTAGTAGCTACCATACCAGATAGAGCAGGTACAGAGAAAGCAGGCCTAGAGAAAAAAGTCAGATCTTCTGAAAGGATGTTTTAAAATGATGGTTTAGAAACACTACTATCTGACATTAACTTTGACATAAATACTGCCAATAGTTTACAATTCAAACTTTATTAATGTAAACTATTGGCAATTACTGACTTGGGAGCTGGAAGTACAGGTTTCTAAAAGTTGATATCAAACCTGGTAACAGGTGTATTTAAATGCATCGTTAAAAGGTTACCCAGATCAGAACTCCAATAACTTAGTATATACCCTATGTGATTGATGCATTCATTTAGGAGTCACTATACATATAACCTAGAATTTGATTTGTAAATGTAGGTATAATCAAAAAGTTCAGCTAGCACATAGTCCACAGACTACACAAATTTCTCACAGAAATCTTTGTTTAAAAAATTATATCCTTTTTCTTTTTTTTTAAGATTTTATTTATTTATTCATGAAAGACAGAGAGAGAGAGAGAGAGAGAGATAGGCACAGATACAGGCAGAGGGAGAAGCAGGCTCCATACAGGGAGCCTGACGTGGGACTGATCCCGGGTCTCCAGGATCACGCCCTGGGCTGAAGGTGGCGCTAAACCGCTGAGCCACCCGGGCTGCCCTAAATCCTTTTTCAAACAAAAAACAGTTCCTATTTCCAAAACCTTTCTAAGGGCAAGATTTTACTATATAATTCTACTATCTGTATTATTTTTCCAGATCAATAAAGAATATTAAGAATTAAACCAAAAAGTTCTGGCATGTCCAATGTTACACATTCATTTATTTATTTTTAAGATTTTATTTATATATTAATGAGAGACACAGAGAAAGGCAGAGACACAGGCAGAGAGAGAAGCAGGCTCCTTGTAGGAGCCCGATGCAGGACTCGATCCCCGGACCCGGAATCATGACCTGAGCCGAAGGCAGACGCTCAACCGCTGAGCCACCCAGGAGTCCTGTATGTTACGCATTTAATTACCTATATATGTTTTATCTTCCAAACAAACTTTTATGAAGAATTATCAAAATAATTGAATAAAATATTTCATTTGTGATTCAGTATTTATCTTTTATCAGAAGTCATATAGTCTAATTGCATTGCATTAGAAGACATTTAAATAGCATTAATGGATCTAATCTGCTTAATTTATTCCATCTTTTCCATTTTGTCAATTATCTCTAAAATTCTGCATAATTTTATTAGAAATTTTAATGTGATAGCTGTCTGTTTGCCTGATCTATGGTTATAACTTATAAAATCTAACTTAAAATTCAGTACTAAATGGTTCTTGGCAAAAAGTGGAAGAAAAAAATTTAGAATGCTTTAACAAAAGTCACAACTTTTAGAAATTATATTAGAATTTACTGAGAAGGCAGAAAGAATTCCTAGTCAAAGCATGATAATCTTCTTTAAGTAAATGTCCTATTGCTCTGTAGAAACAGAAGTTAAATGAAGTCATGTTTTTCATAGTTCAAGCTTGCAATCCTATAATAGGAAATTTCATTCCTTTAGATCTTTTTAGTTTTGATAGTAAAGGTGTCCTACACAGGGCTTACTTCAATCGTCTCAAGATCACCATCTAAGAGTGAAGTAGAATGATACTATCTATGAATGAACTAGCATGAGGAAAGTAAATCATAAGTAATAGCTTTTAAAATATGGTACAGATACACTTTTGAGGCTGGTTATCTCTGATTCAGACCTAACAACATATGTGAGCTCACAAGCCTGGAAAGCTCCCTATTTCAGAATAGAGGTGTAATCCTCAACTGTGCTATATTTTGGGGAACCCTTCAAAATTTGTGGGGTATACTTTTGTCTTCTAGAGTAGTTTTGTCCAAGCTATTACTGTTACAATAATTACAAATTATTTTACTGCAACTTACTCTCACTTTCCCTCTATATTTTAGTTAAGGAATTTAATATAGAGTTTTTAGAAGGTAAATATACAGTTAGGCCACAGTATCTGTAAATTTCATTTCTGGATAAGGAAAGGGGATGTTATAAAATATTCATTATGACAAGTGGGGGGAGGGCACTGTATCTGATGGAGTAAAGAAATCCGGGTTATAGGCAGAAGAAAGTAACTAGGACTTCAGATTCCTAGTCTCTAAGGCTTCCTTCTCCATTTTACTCTTCTAGTTTGTTATGTCCTAGAGCAGATATAACCCACAGACAGAATGAAAGGGATGGGAAACAAGAGTCAATTATACCAATAATTTGGTATCTAGCTCACAATTTTTTAATAGCAAGACTGTGTTATTTCCTCTAATTTGGGGGCTTGGGAAACTAATATACTTTCATGTCAGTTCTGTGTTTGACCTCCCTCAATCAATTAAATAGTTAAAATATCTAATACTGTATTAGGTAGGCACTGATATTCAGCAAGATTTTATAATTATATTTAAGCTAGAAAAAAACCAGATAATCTCATAATGGTGTAATGAAGTTAGGAATTATAAAAAAGCAGGTCAGATTATCACATACGTAAGAACAATTAATTGAAGACCATTACCAGATGAATGATTTCTAGTTTTCTCTATTTGATAGGTTTTAGAGCTGCCATAATTCCACAGTTTATATGAGCTTTAAGTCTCCTTTGATCATAACACTCATGAGTCTGGTTTTCAATTTAAAACTAAAAAAAAAAAAAGAGTATGCTTCCTTCTCATGACACCTACCTCACACTCCATCAAAAAGGTTGATGGCGGGGGGGGGGGGGGGGGGGGGGGGCGCCTTGGGCTAAACTGCAAACAAGGAAAGTTATGAAAAATATTCAGGCAAAGAAAGCGTTCCAAAGAGCTCCTTAAAATGAGTAGTGCAAAATTTGTCTGTTTCTATCAGTGGACATGAAACAGGAAGCACAGAATGTACTGTTTATTTATTTTAACTCACCACTTAGAATCTGCTGCACGGCCTCGTTTCCCATCTGTGCTGCTGTAAAGCCTTGTAAGGAGATGATAGAAGGATCAGAGCCGTAACTCAGCAGGAGGCGGCAGGTCTGCAGGTGACCTGCTAGCGCGGCTCTATGCAAAGCAGTCTGACCAAGGGTGTCCAGTGCATTCATCTGAAAAATCGTTGGGTGGGCACACAATTGAGTATCTACTCATTCCATTTTACACCCTAGCAAATACATTCTTATGAGAAAAATAAATTGTCAAGGTGTTTTGAAAAATGCCACAGACTATTTACTATTAACTTTTGTTTACTGCTTCTGAAAAAATATCAGTTTCTTACTTATCCTTTTCTGACCCCTTTACTGAAAATTACAATATATTCATCCCCTCTCGGAATGACTGTCTTCCTGTCTGTCTTCCACTTCCTGCCACTACACTCAACAACTAGAATGTAAGGTCTCTAGGGCTGGGACTCTGACATTCACTGCCTGCCACATCTAAGATACACATGAAATTCTTTTGGATGAATGGGTTTTACCAAACTTGCTCCCATAAAATAAAGACAACAGAATATGTAAGCAAAGACAATCAAAATAGCTAATTACATTTTAAAAAAGATTTTTATTTATCTATTTGACAGAGATAGAGAGAGAGAGAGAGAGAGAGAGAGAGAGAGAGAGAGAGAGAGAAACAAGCAGAGGAGCAGCAGGCAGAGAGAGAAGCAGGCAGAGAAAGAGGGAGAAGCAGGATTCCCACTGAGCAGGCAGTCTGATGTGGGGCTCGATCCCCGAACCCTGGGATCATGACCTGAGCCTTAACCCACTGAGTCATCCAGGTGCCCCACATTTCTTTTCTAATTTTAGTAAATAATTTTAATAGAATGCCCTCACTGAATTACAAATACATTTAATCACCCAAAAATAAAGATTCAAATGTTCCATTTTAAAACTTTGAACACTTATCAAGGAAGAATAATTTAGCTGGTTTGAAGACTGTTTAAGATAACATTCAACTTTGGGATCAGCTTCATAATTTAATCAAACCTGTTTTCCAGGATGCCCCAGTAAATACCTTTTATTCCAAACAGACCAAAGCCCATGTTCATTGTACATACTGCTTCTTTCAAAGAAACCCTTCATCTTTCTGGATTATGTAATTCAGTGCAACTTTCATCTTTCTTAAGAAGTCTTGATTACCTGAAGGCTTGATGATTACTGCCTTTCTGAATACCCATGTAAAGTTAATACTATTAACACTAGGCTAGGTTTTGTTATGGCTATTGAGAGTATGGATTGCATTATATAGATCTTCTGGGTCTTCTAGAAAGCTCCTCTTAAGGGAGTAAATTCTCAAATATATGCTAGCAGATTATTCTAAGCATTTGCATATACCCACCAAATACAAAATTAAGGACAGAAAAGATTTAAGATGACTGATCTCCATGTCTTCAGTCTTTCATCATTTTAAGTAAGGCTGTCACACTTGTTCAGGCAAGAGTTTATCTAAATTCTTAATGGTGTTTAACAAAATTTGCCATGAAATACTGACATATTTAATTAGATCTCATTTGCCACCAGAAAAGTGACTGTTTACACAGGCAACATAAAAGCACAGCCATTATTAGCATGTATTGATGGAAAACATAAGCTACCAAACTAAACTTCTTTACTTTTTCTATGAACATTCCTTTGTTACCTCACTGTAAGAGAAAAACTTAAAATTGGGAAATTCTGATCATTAACAGTTCTCTGTAAATCTGATAAGGAACTTACTAAATTATTTAATTGTAGTGACAGAAATCCTCAGTACAGCTTCTTAAATCATGGGAACATGGTTTGAGAATTACTACTTCAAAATACAGATATTACCAAGTTCTTTTTCAGCTCAAACTAGTGACCCCTCAATGCTGTCAATTAAGACCATCTGTAATTTACTTTTATACTTCCTACTATATATTTTTTAAAAAGATTTTATTTATTTATTTGAGAGAGAGAGAGAGAGCATAAGCAAGGAAGGGCAGAAAGAAAGAGAGAAGCAGGCTCCCCAATGAGCAGGGAGCCTGACATGTGGCTCCATCCCAGGACCCTGGGATCATGGCCTAAGTCAAAGGCAGACGCTCAACCATCTGAGCCACCCAGGTGCCCCATTTCTACTATATTTTAAAATCATAATTCGAAAAAAAAAATCACAATTCGATAGGCTTACTATGCTCCAGCTTTATTAGATTACACTGGAACCCCATTTTATGAAGGTGTTAGTTTCTAAAGTCATTGCAAAAGGTAAAGTTTGCCTTTGGTCAACATTATTCTAGCAATGTAATGGTACAGAGACCTAAGGTTTCTTAGTAAATTCAACACTCACCAGTTTTACCTTCAATGTGTGAGCAGATCAACTGAATACCAAAGTCATACAATATCTTTAAACACTTAAAAACACACTGTGTAAGGAGAGACTGCCTTATACATATGCATAGTGATACAGAGCAATACAGAAAACAGCAGCTTCCCTTCTGTCTCTAACTCACTCTGGGGCATACATTCTTGGAGCAAATCTGGGCAAAAATCACCACTCACTATTATTTACATTCACTTTTCTTGTTCCTCTCCCCTTCTCAGTTTTGGAGGGATGGTCCTGAACGCAGCTCCACTGACACATTCTCATTTCTCTACTGAGCTATTATTCTCTGTTTCACACTCCCTACACCCTTGTTGAAATTAGAACTAAGTTGTTTATCTCCTAAAAAGTCTCATAAGGAAGGGATGCAGCTAACATTTATTAAGCCCTTACTAATGTTAGGCTCTGTGCTAGATGTTATATGCAAATTGCAATCTATTTAAATACAAAATTATGACTTAATCTTAAATATAACTCTTCCCCTCTGTCGTCCTCACCCCCAGAAATACAAAGTTTAAGGACACAGCTTGGAGCTATGTGAATAGCTTATGTGAATAAGTGAAAAAAATAGAATAATGTATAAATCACAGTTATTGTTAATTTATAAATTTTTTATGTTTAGCTGAAAAAAAAATCCAACCAGTTGATGAGGACCAATTGATAATGCTAGAAAGTTAAAACCTTGATCATATACTGAAACTTTATGTCCTCATCCCTGTTTATGTATATAAGGCATTTACTCATTCCCATAGGTGGTACTGTATTCTAGTATTTCAGAAAACCAAACTTTCTTAAAGTACAACACAGACTGGCGTTAATTTAAAATTCTTTGCTTTAGAAAAATGCATATATTTTTTATTAGGAATTTTCCACTCAAACTCTAAAGAGTTATCATAGCAACAAAAGAATATCTATGGAGTTCTTTATCAGACAACAAAGCTGAAGCGCTGTGATT
The DNA here is from genome assembly GCF_053574225.1 of Canis aureus. Taxonomy (NCBI): domain Eukaryota; kingdom Metazoa; phylum Chordata; class Mammalia; order Carnivora; family Canidae; genus Canis; species Canis aureus. Next base: position 31,880,702 of record NC_135625.1, on the reverse strand, counting down.
AGTTGTAGAGAATTATCAACATATCATCAGAAGGACTCATTCCATGGAAACAAAGAGAACAACAAAACTAGAACAATTTGGTGATACTTTGTATAACTCAGAGAATGAACAACAATGGATGCCAGGGAAAATATTAAACAGACATTAGACAAGGGTTTTTGTGAGGAAGGATTATTCCTCACTAGACCCAAATGTCAAATTTCTCAGATTCCCTAATCTCAGGACTCCAGGCTTGTCTTTCTATGTGGCAGCTCTATGCTATCAGCTCCGTATAATCTCAGCCAAAGCCAAAAAGGATGTTTTATACATCTATTGGAAAAAAGAAACCTTTCCCAGCAGATTAATATGGCTAGGGCCAGAAATGCCTCCCAAGCCCACGCCTGTACCAGTCACTAGCAAGGAGAATAAGATTACCACAACTGTTTGAGATCAGCCTTCTGTGAAGCTCCCAAATCTGAACAAAATAGAGTTCTGTAGAGGATGTTGGCAAGCTGTGATCCATGGGTCAATTCCAATCAGCTGACTATTTTGTACTGCTTGCAAGCAAAGAATGATTTTTATATTTTTAAATGATTGCATTTAAAATGGTTATAGAAGTACCTACAACACCAAAAATATTTACTATCTAGAATTTTAAGAACATGTTTGCTGATCCCTGTTCTGAAGCAAAGAAAAGGAAAAATGATTGATGAGAAATTGGCTGTCAGAGTTATTACTGATCGTTAAATTGATTCAAAATTGAAAACAAAAATTAAGATCCCTTAACTTCCTCTTTTTTTTTTCTTTTTTCTTTTCCTAACTTCCTCTTATAATTAACTTTATCAACATGCTAATGTTCTGCCTTGGTTTATTTATTTATTTATTTTTTTACCAGCCAGCCATGGAATATAATCAGGGCTCCCTACAAAGTGGTCAATCTACTTTCTTTTCCCTCCACATATATATTCTGAAGTGGTTCAAGGCAAGGAAGCCAAAGTGTATGTGCCTTCCAAGGTATGTGATAAATTTGTTTTTAGAGGGCAGAAATAACTGTTTTATAGGACTATAGGTCAATCCCCATATCCCGATTTTTAAAATGGGTTATCTGGCAGGATTTGCATTGCTGCTCTAATTCAGTTTCACAGTGAAAAAGATATTTTGGAGCTAGTGTGATTATATTTCATTATGATCCCAGAGAGTCATAGGGAACTCTAATTGTTTAATGGTTCCCATAGGTTTGGATTTATTACTCTAACACCATACTATAAGTTATAGAAATGGGAACTGATAGTAATTTACTCTATTGATGGAGAAATATAGGAGATTAAATGATATGGGCATGTTATTCACAAATCTGTAATTGAAAGCACTGAATAAAAGGGCCAACCAAAGTCCATGACAACCTGAAAGTCATGACAACATTGGTTTTTTTGTCCTCTTGGCTTTGACAATTTTGACTCACACATTGAAAGTTCTTCACTCAGTCAAAAAAACAGGCTTAACAACATTTAAAATCTTATTAGATAAGAATCAAGCTTCTAAGAAAAGAAATAAACCAAAAAATACAGTCTAGTATTATACATATAATTAAGCACTCAAATGCTGACTTAAGCTCAGATAACCAAATGAGACTGCCACTCACAAGGATTTTTCTAAGAATTTTCAAATTAAATAACTATATGCATATATGTATGTATTGCTCTCCATAAGTTTTGTGTTTTTAACCTAAAAAATGTGTTTGACAGATTAAATCATTAATTTATTATTCATATTTTAAGGAGATACAATTCTTTATATATATATATATAATTAATTACATGTAATTATATATAATCTGCAATCACCAACATACACACTTCTGGAAGAAAATAGGGAGTGTTACATCAATTTTCTGATCAAGTCTTCTTTAGATCTGGTCCTCTATTCCCCTCCATCCCTATCTCTACCATAAGGCTATGATAGAGGGTGTCATCAAAGACTCTTACCATTCAGTGCTAAGGAGATAATTTTCACCAAAGTACAAAAACTGCCTCAAATAAGAAAAATGCTACATATAATGTGTGGTAATGTGTGGACAGGACCAGGACTAGCTTGAGATAAATATTCAGAAGGTGTCAGAAGAAAAACATTATCTGGTAGTTTTAGAGATAAAACATATTCCCCTTTTTCCCCTTCTATCTAGAGATTAAACACCTGAGGTATGCATGCTTTTCTATTTGTTTGAGTAGAAATTAATGGCTTTCCTACAGAGGGTAATTAGCTAAATGATATAAAGCTACAATGGCGTTTGGCCTGAAATATATAGGATATAAAAGTATGATTTAAACATGCCAAAACAATCTTGGAAACTAGCGAGCAGACTATAGGGAAATCGGTGAGGGCGTCTCTCAATATTGGAATCAGTGTGAATAGCCTAGTCTCAAAGTGTTAACCTTGAGACTGAGTTTATCTCTCTCCTAAACTTAAAGCTAGCATTGTCCATATCACTCACAACAGTTCTGTGACATTTCTGTAATTAACCATCTACTGTTAACTCATAATTCTATTTTAGCTGTTGAATATATGGGTATATTTCAATCTAAACTGGATTTCAAGTAACCTCAGAGCTGAAAACAGTCTTTGTATTCCTTTAGCTAGAATGACAATGTAATTTCCTCCCAAATCAGGACACTTTGCAAGTGAAATGAAGAGTGAGTAAATAAATAAATAAATGATAGGCATTAATAAATCTACAAGAAAGGAATAAAAGATAGGAATCTAAAATAGGTCTATGTCCTGGTGGACAGTCTATAACCCAGGGAACAGGTGGCAGGCATGTTAAAACCCTCTTAGCTTTTAAAAGGTAAGAAATATGATCTATCTTAAAAAGCTAATTTTGTTGAGTACTGCTAAATCATTATGCCAGATATTATGCACATACCTTGAATCTACATTTCTGTAACTGACTTTCTAGAAGACAGTAGTTTTCTAGGAAGTATTTATCTTTCTGGAGCAAGATTCTGTGCATGCTGCGTGCCTATTCAAAAATTTCCAATGGCTCTCCAAGTATTATGAGAACAAAATCAAAACTCTCCAATTGAAACTACCAAGACTTTGCTCCAAAATATCTTCTCAAGATTTTCATTATATTCTCCTTTTCAGTAACTACTGGACTCACTAATCATAACTTCTAACTCCTTTATCATCCTGATTGAGTCATTATTTAAAATATGATTTGTATTTTGCCAATTTCTATATATCTAATCCTGAACATTCCTAGCTGAAATCTTACTTCCTTCATGAAATTTCTCTAATCTTTCCCCTAGCCTGTTACCACCAGTGGAAGTAACTATTCTCTGAATAGCAGTCTACCCGTACTACCCTTATATACATCACTTTCCAATTTATACAGTAGCTATTCAAATTGACCGTGTTGGATAAGACAATTATTACTAGATTTTAAGTCCCTTAAAAGAGAAGACTCTTGATCAAATTCAAACTTCATATATACCCTTTAGTAACAAGTATCATGCCTGTATAAGTGGGTGTTCAAAACGGATGGTAACTAAATGGTTCATGAAAATAAATTGGTAAATTCTGGTGATAAAGGATCTGTTTTCATCATACTAGTGTGTAGACCAAGCAAACCCAACACTATTAAAATATTCTTTTTTAAAGAAGATCTGAGAGAAAGAGAATGTGCACACATACGTGTTTGTGGGAGAGGGGGAGAGAGAGAAAGATAATCCCAAGCAGACTCCCCTCTGAGCACAGAGCTCATCCCATGACCCTGAGATCATGACCCGTGCCTAAGTCAAGAATCAGATGTTTAACTGACTAAACCATCCAGGTGCCCCAACTACTAAAATACTCTCTAGCCAAAAATAAAAAATGCATTCTTCTTTCCCTAGAGATTTGAAGGAAAAAAAAGTTAAATAGTGTGGACAAAATTGTTTAATATTGAAAATAATGGACTTACTTACTCTGTGGTAAGAGTGTAATTTAATTTGATCTTGAAGTTTTTTTTTTTTTTTTGCTCTTAAAGTTTTTACTGATATTTATAGAGCATTGTTATCCATCATGACAGGAGCCAAAACCAAGAGTTGGATGTTTCACCAATTGAGCCACCCAGGTACTCCACTTTAAAAGGTTTTTATTAATCCTTTAATATGTTGTGAACCCACTACAAGAGTATAGAATTTGTCCAAAAAGTTAAATTTTAATATAATTTGAAAGACATAAAACTAGATTATTTACTAGGGGAACTTGAGTGTATCACTATTTGCAAAGCTTCACGATTCACGTGGAATTTTAAAAGAATCAAGTTCTCTGAAAAGAGGTGTATTATAATGGCATCTATTTATTTTGTTTTATTAAAAGGGTACTCACCTTCTCACATGCCCTAACTGTCTGAGAAACAACTCTCTGAGCATAGCTGATTAGACTAGCAGGAGCCAATCCAATGGCTATGTGCATGAACCGCAGCCTCATTTGGATTCTCCCCTTCTCATCCTTGAGACTTGGGAGAGACAGTAGCTATCGGTGGTATATTTCTAAGCCAAAGACACATAAAGGAGGGGCTGCAAAGCCCATATTTAGGGCATAAAGAAGTAAAACAGAAAAATACAGTTTATAAAAAGAAGAATGAAATAGATGAACAAAGACCAACAAAGAAAAGAAACCCAACCAATTGCAGAAAGAGAGACAGAAAATGCAGTCAAGGTATCCAACAGTTTCCAAATTCCTTGTTCTAGTCTTTTGTGACTGTCAGGTACAATTTCTGTAGATTATTTCTATGGGATAACAATATGGGTTATCTCCGAGAAGGAACAAGCGAACATTTATATAATACAGATTTCCATGTATGCTTAATCTAGATTCAAATGATCTGTTTCTGATAACTGTAATGTCTCTCAGACCCTGGCCCTTTTGCTCTTTACACCTATAGGCTCAAACTGCAGATATTTGAACTATAAGAGGTACTTTATAGCTTTGAATGCATTTTATTTAACATCTTAGGGCTAATAGAAACTGCTTATCAATCCACCTCTAGAAAAGCATTAATCAAATCCTAAGAACGAGCTAACACATTTTCCCAAAGTGAGCAAAGACTCTTCATCACTTCTCAATGTGAGAAATAAGCCTGTTGAATGCCAATTACTATTGACACAATTTCTTCTTACAAACAATATAAATAAATCTGTCAAATTAAGACAAATGAACAATCAAAAGAAATTTCTCCATGCTCCACACATTTAACAGATGCTCGAGTAATGACAAAATATCAGCTCTTTTATATATGGAATAAAAACCCACTTCTGAATGAAACCTTTCATTCTTAGGTATTAATAATATCATATGCAGCTGGAATTAAGTTCTACTTAATAATGATAGTAGACAAATCAGTAGCAATAGAATGCCAGGGTAGCTAACAATAATAAAGCAAAAACCTGCCACAAGAAAGATAAAATCTTCATTTCTCTCCCATTTAGGTTTTATGTAATCTTGCAAAGCTGGGAGTTGATAAGAGACACTTAACTTTTTAGAAATGGAAATTTACTCCACTATAAAAGTAGATTTTTCTTTTTAAAAATATTTTATTTAAATTCAATCTGCCAACATATAGTATAACACCCAGTGTTCATCTCATCATGGCCCCTCCTAAAAGTAGATTTTTTTCAAATGAGGTGTCTAATACCCCCATTTTCTTATAACCCTCCTTTCTTTACTAGACATTCATTTTTTTATCCTTTTTCTGAACATTGCCTGCTTGCCTCTCCAGATCCACATCTATCCCTCTACTTGCTCTGTGTCCTGGAAAACTCACTTGTATGGATCATATCAATGAGCTCTTTTGGTCTTTAAGTTCTTACTACATTTGGCCAATGAGAGGCAATAGCAGGAGACCGGTGGGAAGCAGGAAGATGAGGAGGAGGGGTTAGAAAAACTTTTGCGGAGGCTACAGGGTTAAAAGGGGGCCTTCCCCAAATAGCTACCTTCTCGGCTTCCGGGGACCTCTCCCCTTCCTTGCCCCTTGCCCAGAGTTGATAACATCTCCCCACTTGCTGCTATCCTTTGCTCATATTCTTAAACCCTGCCCACCTTTGTATATAATTGCTTTATTAAGCTTTCCTCAAATTACCCACTTTGAGTGTGCTTATTGTCAAAACCCTAACAAATACAATTCTCTACCTCTGTATCTTTGGAACACCACCTTCAAAAGCTGCCAAAACCTTTGTATAAAAATTGCCCAATTAAATGGCATTGCCTACACCTTGATTTCTCCCTGCAGCACTGAACACCTGTTCCTTCTTCATACTCCTACTGCACTCAACAGACACTGAAAGACCTGTCAATTTTCTCTTCCCGCAGCTCTCTTGAAACATGGTAATCTGCAAAGGTCCCTTCCTTAACTCTCCATATTTTTTCTACCAGGACCTTGCAACACATGATCACTATGTCAATGGCTTTCCAAAAGATCTTTCTAATCCTAGACCGTCTTTCATACTCTACTGGTGTATTTTCAACTGCTAGTTTTATCTACATGTTCCTATATCATATCAACTCTAAGTACCAAATTATCAAGGCATAGGAAACCAGTATTTCTCTCTAGCTTTCTCACTTCCCTGTATGGTACCACCAGTTTCTAAGTCCATTCCAATCCCTGATTAATTTCTAACAGTCCACCTCTTAAGTGGGTTTCATCTTTTTCTTCCTTTTTCATTGCTAATACCACTCAACTGGATTCAGGATTAGCTCAAGTTTGGTAGTTGCATAAACTTTCAAACTGGTATTTTCCATAGTATCTAGCCTACAGTCTTAATCATTTTGTATCTCAGTATTTGTTGAGTTAGTGGATCAAAACAAATTATAAAGAAAGTGATATATAATTTTTATATAAAAATTTAGACAATTAAGGGAAACATGCAATATATGTTTACAAAGACAAATATGGAAAAAATACAATGCTCATATTTACAAGTATGCTTAAAGTATTGCTTGTATGCCAGGTACTATACTATATACTTATATATACATAAGCTCATTTAATTTTTACACACACAAATACTTACAGAGGAGGTATTAATACACAAATATCACTGATGAGTCAATTAAGGTTCCAGGAAATGAAATTCAAGTTCATAAAACTAGAAAGTAGAGGACTATAAAGTGCAAAGTATGTCTGTCTACGTTATAATATGTTTATTTTAACACGCATACCAAACCTGAACTTTCTATTTATCATCAAGCTTTAAGCAAAAGAATGTTTTGACTTACATAAATATTAAGTTCTATCTAAGACAGATTTGTGATATTAGATCTCCCTATCAAATTCTCTGCCTTTTCTGATATATTAGCCTTAGCTTGGGAACTTGACATGAGGTAGGGAAGGAGGCAGGATGGAGGAAATAGTGTAAGAGAGCTGAGTCTTAATTCAAGTACCTTGTTCAGAAGGTGCTTTTAGAATCAAATGGAAAGCTAAGTTGTCCAAAAATCAAATTGAAACCATGAGTTCTTCAGACTAAGCAAGCAAACCGTAGGGCCCAACAGCAGCTAAGCTGAGTTTTTACAGTGAGTTTTTACTATGACAGTAGCCACCATATACACCAACCCTAAGGGACAGCAGCCTGTTTTGGAACCAGGGAGTAAGGATGGCAATTGGTATTTATTCGTTCATAACCCTGATTAAATATGTTTTTTTTTCCCTCTATTTTAAAGTGCTTAATAGAAGTTCCCGGTTTAGGTCAACTACAGTGGAAGGACTAGAGAGGGCAAACTAGTCTAAAAGTCATTCTCTATTACTGACAGGGTGTTTAAAATTATATGTGCTCCACTGATGGATTGAGATGTTATTGATGAAAACGTAATGTGAACATAAAGAGCAGAAAAAGATTGAGAACCATATACCTTGAGTAATGCTGACTGGATAGCTATTAAATAATGTTATTTTTCATTGAAACTTCACGAAATAAAATGACTCATGGGAGACAACCAATAGATATTTTCCAAAAATGAAGGGCACTGTTCATGGTTTTTCAAGAACGTTATAAATGCCATAGCTATTTTTAAAAATAGGTCAGTGATAAACATGCAATTCTCTTAAGTATAGCAGAGAGCCCACTTAGCTTAGTATTTTCTGCTTGACAGAGTAACAAGACATTGTTTATATAATAATGCACTAGTCATACTCTCAAAATAGGTAATAAATCTATAGAACTATTTCCTTTTGTTCCAGTTCATCCTGACTTTTTATATAAAAACAGCAATGGGGGATGCCTGGGTGGCTTGGTCATTAAGCATCTGCCTTTGGTCCAGAGCATGATTCTGGAGTCCCGGGATCGAGTCCCACATTGGGCTCCCTGCATGGAGCCTGCTTCTCCCTCTGCCTGTGTCTCTGCCTCTCTGTGTCTCTCATGAGTAAATAAATAAAATCTTAAAAAAAAAAAAAAAAAACAGCAATGGTCCTTTTTAAAGCAAGGATATCCAAATTTTGGGATTGTGAACCTTATGAGTGAAGAAATGTTTTGAGAACCCTTTCAATAAATATTTGTGTTCATTTGTAAATTGTAACAAATAGTGCTATACTAATACATAATGGATATGTGTAAAACTTACACAAAAAGAGAATTACAAAGGCTGGGAAAGAGATGAAACAGTTAAATATTTAAAAATATCCTATTTACTAATTTACAAAATGTCTTTTGGCTCGCTTAAAAAAAAACCTTAAAAAAAAACATAAAAACAGTAATGTAGATTTGAAGGTCTAATTCTAAGTTCATTTTCAATAGCTTGTCCCATTGACCACATTAGCTCAAAACATGTGACAGAGACATGTAGAACCAGTGGAAAAAGTACATTGTTAGTGATGCCTACTAAATCACAATGATGGGGCACCTGGATGGCTCAGTGATTGAACATCTGCCTTTGGCTCAGGTCATGATCCCGGGATCCTGAGATTGAGTCCTGCATCAGGGTCCCTGCAGGGAGCCTGCTCCTCTCTCTACCTAAGTCTCTGCCTCTCTCTGTGACTGTCATGAATAAATAAATGTCTTTAAAAAAAAATGCAGTCACTTTCTCATTTACTTTAAAATATGTAATATTTGCCATTAAGGGTTTATGTTTCTTTTTTTAAAAAATACCTACATACATGTAAAAAGTACCTACACATAAGTCATTTGTTATCACAGATGATGACAAATTTTGGACCCTCTTATTTTCATTTAAAAAAAAAAAGCACAACGCCTAAGTATAACAATTCTTGAAAATACTAATTTATGAAATAGACAACCTCTTTATGCTGTGAGATTGTCATTCCCTGGATTAAAAACAATGTTCCTTATGAAGGATCTACCATTTAGGATAGTATCCATAAATCCACTCATATGGACATGTGTAAAATGCAGTATGCATGATAACATGCTGAAAATGAACAGATGAGCGAGTTTGTCAGTGTCAATCCCTTGCTACTCAGACTTCCATTCTTCCCCAGGAAACACCTCGAGCTGACTCAGACAGGCTGACACATGGACCTAAGGAGGGAGCCAGCATCAAACTGTTTATTAAATATTAGCAGGTATTAATTTTGTTATTCAGGAATAAGGAAATTACTATTTTAATAAACTAAAATTCTAATATTTTTTCCTGTCTCCAATGGCTTGTCTTGTATGTTCCATAGAGTGTCTGTCTACTTTGGAGACTTCTGCTTTAAAATATACAGTCTTAAGGATTTAAAAATTTCCAATTTCATGTTACCTCTGAAAAACAACCAGTTTGCTTCCTTCCTCCCTCAAGTAATTAATAATTTCAGACAATGCCAACAAAAATGGTTACTGCAAAATTTCTTATTTCTTTAGTGTCAAGGTTATTTGAGAAAATAATTAACATTACCAGTTTAAAGGAACAAAAATGTTCTTTAAAATAAGTAGCAATACTCTATCATTTACATAAATTATTCTGATAAACCATCAATGATGCTGAGTATCAAAATCTACCAGTTCCAGTATTATTATAAAACAAGGTAGAGTTAAATGTATTCTGAATGATAAGACCATAGCTACATTTCACTGCTTTACAGAAGAACAATAGTAAAGTTCAATAAAACACAGGTAATTATTTTTATTAGTAACAAGACTTAAATCAGCTTTAAAAGAGAAGAGGTGACTTCAAATACATGGTAACAGTCCTTTACAAAATTCATTTTTCTTGGAAAATCAGAGAGAATGGTAAGAGCCTTAAGAGCACCTAGCTACTCAATTGCAAGTCTGACATTTTATTTCAGGTGTGTCTTACCTTTGCTCCATGCTTATGTAGAACTTCCATGACGTCATTGTGAGCCCTTTCTGCTGCAACATGCAGGGGAGTCATGAAACTATGGAGAGAAGAAAAGAAAATTTCCTAACTTTTGTTGCATTTCCCTTTTAAGACCTGCTTCCTCTGCAATTACACTTACTCTTTATTCTTTTCATTAACATTTGCTCCTTTTCTAAGTAATAGTTCTGTCACTTGCTTTCGTTTGGGATGCAGGGAGGCCACAGCACAGTGCTGTAAAGTAAACACAGCTAAGTTAATAAACTTATGTTGACAAGTAGACTTCAGAATTAAATAGCATCTGATGACTAGTTAGAACGTTGTTCTGTCAAAACATACTTAAAGATATATTTTACATTATAGAGATCATAAAATTCTTTCTAAATACACTGGAAGTACAAGACATAATCCTTCAAACTAAGGTGAAATGATTTTTGTTAAGCATTAAGAGAGACACTGTTTCTTTTTCTTTGGCTAATATATAATTATCCAATCTATACTTATTTAAAGGTATCAGAATGCTGCCTCTCCAAAGCTACAAATATCTACACCTGAATTAGTCAATCCTTTGTTAAGTTGTCAGCCACATAAATCAAAAGTTCTCAAACTCTGCCCCAGAGCTACTTTAAGCACTATATAAGCCTAGATGCCCAGGTACAGGCAAGAAGGTAATAAACTTGAAGGAATTTAGTGGAAGATGTATTCTCAGAAATTTTATGTTTTATCCTACATTTATACAATTTTTGGTATTTTTTGTTTTATATTAATGTTTGTATTAAAATGTTAAGAGTAACGAACTACTTACTAATAAATACAACGAACACTCCAAAAAAGCAGGCCAGGCTTACTCTGTTGCTTCGAGTATCTCCTGGCATAATGCTGGAGAACTTGAATGTATCTGAACTCTAGTCTGAGAGCCATGTATTTATGTGTGCATATAGTGGCCCATTTAAGTTTGATGACTCTTTTAATGTCGTTTTCAGAAAGAACTGACCACAGCTTGACTTTTTTTCTGCTGAATATATGTGGGAATGTTAACTGAAGCATATTTATAGGTCTGTGATAGAGGCATCATGTATGTTTAAATTCTGAATTTTGGAATAATTCTACCAGCCCTACACCTGAAATTTAATGTGGTCAATGACAAGGAAAATAAGCTAATCTTTCTGAAAGGGCCTTAAAAGAAAAAACATGAATAGTTTAAAAAAGAATTTGTACAGTCTGGAGCAAAAATTTCATACTCATTGTTTTTCTATAATGAATGTACTAACTCTTTGGATAATGAATAATTCTTTGGATAATTGCTCCAAAGGATGATGCAAGTACCACTGAAAATACTTTAATCTTTAATGGAAAACAAACAGTCTTTACCTAGCAACCATGAAAAAAAAAGATTCTAAGGGGAACATTACATCTTTTATTTTATGAAAGAATTGGCCACAAAAGTAGATTTGTTATAATATGGTTGGGTAAAAACACAGGTAAAAATAATTCCCAAATCAAGGGTGAGCAAATGTCTATTCTCTCACCCATGAAAGCAATTACCTCCTGAACCAAATTTAAAAGTCAATGCAACCAACATTAAAATGGAAATTTCAGACACTAAAGTTACTGTAAGGTTTCTGAAATGAAAATGACACTTTGTGCCTCCACTACTATTGCAGACCTAAGAAATGGATTAACAGTAAAATCTTACCAGCGCAGTTTCATGAGACTGTGGTTGTTTGAAATTAATGATTTCCAAAGCGAGTGTTTTTTTAACTTTGGCTAGGTCTGCTTCTCTGGCTGCTTGTAGTAAAGAATGACCTTTAAATTCATCTGTTAAAGAAAGAATAGTTGACATAAAAGATTTAAAATCTGTAAAAATCATTTTAGCATGATTATACATCAGAAAATTATTAATTTTACACATTGCTCTTATTTTATCAAAGCAGCAACAGATGATATGATGATAAATGTGCAAAGGATGTATAGTTAAAAATTTTGAAAAATGAATGCTTTGAAATAAGACTGTTTTATACTCTCAGAGTTCATAAAGACACTCCAGATAAGTTTTAAAACAAGGAACCAAAAATGTCCACCAATGGAAACCAGTTATAAACATATACACACTGGAATAGTTTAAAGCTCTTAATAAGAATGATAGGTCTGTACATAGTATCATGAAAGTATATATAATTAAATGAAAATTAAAGTAGGAAAGACAAGCTGATCCAAATTTTTTGTATTGTTACTATTATTTCCACCACAACTAAATATAAGAAATGATACAAAAAAAGGCACCTAGAAAAATACTCACCAAAGAATTAATAGCTTCAGCACAGAGAAGGGAAGAACTGAACTATGGGGGAAGTGCTAGAGTTTGATAATTTTCAAAGAACAATTAATATTTTATTATTTGTATAAGCAAGTAAGGGATTTTTTCAAGAGTGATTAACAGTATAAATAAAAATCCAATACTCTAAATTAAAAACTTATGGTCATATTTTCTATTTTACAATTTTGGTATTTTGATATGATCACTTGCTAACAAAAAACTGAAAATTGTTCTAAAAAGATACAAATGATATGTAACATAATGGATGATGTAGCAATCCTTGGCCCATATAGGCCTTTGCACCTGCCTACTACCGAACTGTTTTCTTTTCCTCTCTCTCCTCTCCTAAGTTCTCCATCTCACTCCCCTCTGTCCCTCAAAAGACAGAGAAAGACACACACAGACACAGATGTGCCTTAATAACTACTATTATTGTTCAATCTCAGTTTAGATACTCTGGATAAGTCTTCCTGATATTCCCCATTATTGGGCTAGGATTCCTTCTTATGAAGTCCACTGCACTTGCATTACCCTTATATCACAGGACATATCCCATAACTTTATTTGCTATGGTGGTCCTCTCACTTAGCATATTATTTGGTATATAGCACAGTGTGTATTCAATTTGTTGTGTGAATACTGAATGCTTATAAAATAAGTCATGGCATGTTCTGGGAGAAAACCATTTTTATAAAACCTCTTGTTTAATGGTACCTTATCATTGGTAAATTCCTCAAGTGTAGGACTTTGAAACTTCAGAAACTCAAAGTCAGGGTCAAATGAAGTAAAAGTAAACCAGTATTTTCAAATAACAAAATTATAGATTTTCATTTTAATGATAAAATTAGGGATAAATCAAGAGGAAGAATTACAAACTGCTGTATTAGGGAGCAGGATCCTGACAACTGTAAAGGAAAGCAATCTATTGAGAACTGATCTCAAACAAAAAGTATAGTTTTGCTTTGGACATCAGTCTAGAGAAATTTAAACTGAATTCAAATCATACTGGCTTTTTCTCTAATGACAAATGTTCTATGATTATCTAAATGATAAAAGCAATTCTAATTTTTCAATTGCCCCTTTAAATTCAGGAAAGGGACTCAAAAAAATTAAATGGGCAAATTTATGAAAAATATAAAGAATAAGACGGCAGTACTAAGGAAATCAAGAAATTAGAATGTAATAATACAATTAAACAACATGATATTTTCTCAAATAACAAGACGTAAAATATTCCTTATCTTTGCTCTTTAGAAAAAAAGTAAAGATTTCTGCCCAAATTGACTCTCAAATTTAAAATATTTTATTGATATATACTCAATATTAAAAAAAAGAGAGAATGGAAAAATCTATCTACAATATAAAGGTCCCTCTAAATGCAAAGGTTAAAGGTTTGTTTTTTAAAACCACAAGGAAGTACTTAAGTAGCTAAAAAGAAGGCAGTGAAACTGCAAATTTCTCAAACTTATTCTGAAAACTTAATATTTATAAAATGCCTTAAAGTTTCTCTTTAAAAAAAAAAAGTTTCTCTTTTAAGACAAATGCATTTTGAAACAAGAATGAAAGCTACTTTTATTATTTTTACCTCTAGTATGTGCAGAATCCAAAATACCTGTTCATTTAACTTCATGGAAACAACACATTAAAAAAAAGAAGAGCAGGAAAAAACAGTGTGTAATGAAAATGCTGTAATGATGGGTATGATGAAAATATTGTTCTTTGTTTTTGTATAATTTTCTTAAAAAGAATTGTGTCATTGTGAAATGCCTAGTTAAGGCAGTGGTGATGAAAACCATAGTTAAGAGAAGTTCCAACTTTGTTAAATTCTTTTCTTCAAATAATTCCTTGATAGAATCTTATTTAATAAAATAAAAAATACTGAGGTTGAAAAATAATCAGGGAACTTCTTTCACAAAACTATACAAATTTCCATTAAATCATGTGTACCCTGGAACCAGATAGTCTAGTGAAATACACTATAAAAACTCTTAACAATACTCATAATTGGCAAAATATTTAAAAGGAAAAAGAAGTTAAAGGTGACATGGGGGATAAAGCTGAGCCCAGGGGATAAACTAAAAGAAGGAAATTAGAAAAAGATTTTTAAAAAGTTTTGAGTCAATAAACTTGCTGTGCATAGTGCACAACGCACTGTGCTGGGCTGAGGGTAGGTAGATAGATGGGCCCAAACACAAATACCATCAGTACATTTTTATTAGGTAACAAAGCATCATGCTGGGCTAAAAGACAGTAATAAAATGAAAAGTTGGGCAGCCCCGGTGGGTCAGCGGTTTAGCGCCGCCTTCGGCCCACGGCATGATCCTGGAGACCCAGGATCAAATCCCACGTCAGGCTCCCTGCATGGAGCTGCTTCCCCCTCTGCCTGTGTCTCTGCTGCTCGCTCTCTCTCTGTCTCTCATGAATAAATAAATAAGATATTTTTTTAAAAGAAAAAAAAAGTCTAAGAATTTAAATTTCATTGGGAAGACAGAACTTAAACATAGAAGAATGACCTATATAATGCAAGATAACATATGACAAGGGTCATATGAGTGGAGGGAGAATAAAGGCATTTCTACAAGGATTCATTGCTAAGATATCTGCACAGTTATAATCTGGTTTGTGCTGGCCTGTAATCTAATTGATGTCATCTGTTCCAATATCAAAATAAGTTTAAATTTCTACTTGAACAAATGAAAATTACAACTCTTCCTGGTTTAACATAAACCACTTTAAAATCTCCTTAAGTTTGTTTGTTTATTTATTAATTTATTTTTTAATCTGCTTAAGTTTAAATGACGTTTAGCATCATTTTGACTCTGCCTTTTTCTTAAGTATCATTTAAAGATTTTCCTCAGGCATAAGTCCAGTTACCGGATTCTTAGAATCCTGAAAGAGAATACCAACCAGGGGACCAGTTAGATATTATTACGTAGGTGATGCATAGTTTAATTTAAAATGACAATGCCCACATGTAGAATTAAATATATTTCAGTATCTGATATGATAACTAAACATAATATGGTATCCTGAATGAGATCCTGGAACAGAAGAAGGACTTAAGGTAAAAACTAAGGAAATCTGAGTAGAGTATGGTCTTTAGTTAATAATGTATCAATATTGGTTCATTAATTATGCAAGTGTATCTTACTAATAATGTAAGATGTTAATAGGAAGGAAAACTGGCTATGGAATATATGAGAACTCTACTATTTTTATAACTTTTCTGTAAATCTAAAACTAAACAAAAAGTTTACATAAAAAACATGCATATGTATATATAGGTAATATGTATCAGCATTTAAGAATATTATTTCTGCCAAATCATAAAAGGACCTTATTTAAATTGGGGCAATAACTTTGTCAGCCTGCAGTGCTTGGAAAACAGTGAGTACTCAATAATGTTAGATATCAAATACTATCACCAATAGTACAAGAATATAAACTCTGTGAGCTCAGAGCATTTTTTTCTGGTTTGTACACTGTTGTATTTTCAGTACCTGGCACACAGTAAGCATGGAATAAATGGTTATTGACTGACTCACCCTCATTAGCCTTAAAAGAAAAGTACAGGATCAGAAATAAGGATTATAAACTAGTGTGAAAGAATGGAAAAGTATCATTTAAGTTGGACAAGACACCAGTTTAATAACTAAAAAAATGAGATCTTCCAATTTACAACGAGCAATATTGAGTCTGGGATATAAATACATACAAGTCAATCTCTCTCGGAGCTCAGGAGTTGGAGCCATATCTACAGCACTTTTGCCATGGCAATTGACTAACGTAGGATCAGCACCATGGCTAAGTAACAAAGAGCAGACTTCCACACGATTCTTAGAAGCAGCCTCATGGAGTGGAGTAAACTGCCAGAGATCCATAGCATTAACACAAGCTCCATGCTGAATTGAGAAAAAAAGTTTTAGGTCAGTGATCATTTTGCTGGATGAAGTAAAACTCAGAAGATATCTTTTTCACTGTATATTTCAGTTATGACTCTTGAAATGTCAGTAAGTATTTTTATTTAATTTCAGCTTTTAAAAACAATGTACAAAAAATTTACCAAAAAAACCCAATTTACATTTAAAAAAATGTTAAGGCAACAGTAATATTTTTAAAAAACATTTTATTTTCTTAAAACTCTGGTCCACAAGTCATGTGAGAACTTATGACAAATTAGAAAAAAAGCAAGTAATATTTACTTTTTAAAAATTACTCTTACCTTTAATAGCAGTTCTGTGACTTCATAATGTCCATATGAACATGCATTATGAAGAGGCACGAGTCCACTAAAGGAAAAAAGGCCAATTAAATACTGCAATTTCAAATAATGTATAATCATTTATCCAAGAAGTATCAACCTTGGTAAGTTTTCTCAGTTCAGATGTCCAAGATTTTATTAGGATAAAAAAATCAGATTACATTATTGTAAACTAATGAATTTGGTTTATTAATAAAAGATGATCCTTATATACCAGATGAATGGGATAGCTATATTACTGGCTTATTGAAACTTTCAATTTGTCTTATCTCCCTTTCTGGAATGTAACTTGAGTTGAAAAACAATAAATGCAATTGGGAAAAGTGAATTGCATCAAATTATAGAATTGCAGTAAAATTTACTAATTTTAGACATTACCATGAGAAAGCCTCTTTAATAAGCAGAACACGAAAATGAAGCCAAAACAAATTTACAAACATTCTTAAAATGCTACGTAGGCTGTAAAGAAATGGGATACGTGACTTTGTCTAGTGTGAACGAACTTTAGTGTTTCAGATGCTGAAAATAAAGCATAACGCTCCACCCGTGAAACGGTTAGGAAAAGTAAATGGATACCCCTACCCTTTGTCTTTCGCGTGAACGTCAGCACCGTGCTGGAGAAGAAGCTGCACTATCCGAACTCTGTTGTAGCCCGCTGCTAGATGTAGAGGCGTAGACTAGAAAAGAATAAAAACATGACCCCTCTTGAAATAAACCACTCTTGCTCTGTCATCTCATCTGTGTTTACTTAGTCTGAAATACAATGAATGCTAAGATACACAGAAAACATTGAGTCGAAGTGCCAGAAGATCACATTTCATAACTGGATGAGGGACAATTCATTTACCTCAGGTGTAAATTCTAACTTCAGTGCCATTCATCTATTTCTCCTACTTGTTTTTTCCTTTAAATTTTATTTATTTATTTATTCATGAGAGACATAAAGAGAGAGGCAGAGACATAGACAGAGGGAGAAGCAGGCTCCCCCCAGGGAGCCCAATGTGGGACTCGATCCTAGGATCCTGGGATCACGACCTGAGCCCAAGGCAGACACTCAACCATTGAGCCACCCAGGCATCCCTCCTACTTGGTTTTTTAAGGCTTTCACTAATCTAGCTCTATCCTACCTTCTCTACTTTATTTCTTACTTCTTTCCAACATGAACTATTCTCAGTGTTCTAAGAAGACCCGTTCATACTCCTCATAACCAAAAACATTGTACTTTATCCTACTTAAATCCTGCCCACTTTTCAAGTCTGAGCATTTAAATCCCAATGCTATCATAAGGCCTTCTCTAAAGAGGTGGCTCTCAAAATTTCTCTTGATTAAGGAGGTTGAAAAGCCTCTCTAAAGAACAATTTGAAGAAACTTTAGTGGCAACCAAAAGGACAATGCACCACATTTATTCCATGTGGCTGTCAGCAACGGATCAAAATTAATTTGCTGTATCGGATGCAATGACATATGACAAGACAGTATTTAATTTTTCTATTTTATGTACTATATATGCAGCATAAATACAAAATATGGTTTCTTCCCAACTAATTTGTGGCACATTAATTTGAACCAAGTTATTAAAAGGTTCTCTGCTCATATCTAATATAATTAAAATAAGTAAACTTCTTACTTTTTTTTTAAAATGGAAATAACATTAATTAAAAGATTTTCTGTGACCACTGCAATTTTTCCACCTTTGCTCATTTATTTAAAGTTTAAATACTGTAACAGCTCTTCACACAGGGTCTAATATACCTTCTTAATGTACTCTCACTTTTTTCTGTTCATCTATTTGGGCCATGATATAAATATCATGTAAGATTTTCAATTTCTTTTCTTCATATACTATAAAAGGCAGGATACAAAAGAATCACTAAATACTATACTATCTAGTACTGCTTTCAAGGCACACCATACATTTTATATGTTCTGACAGCTTCTAAGTTTAGGAAATATTTTTGAGCAGTATACAGTTAATAATGAGGAGACCATGTAGATCAGAAGAGCATACCAAAGAGGAAGTCAGGAAACTTGATTATATTCCTGGATCTTATGAAACTGTTTAAGTCATATTACCTATACATCTCAGCCTCTTCATGTGTAAAATAGCATCCATCCTAGCTATCTAAAAAAATGTGCTATGAGAAGTTTTCTTCCAGATATAAACACTTCTCAAATGTAAAATACCATATAAAAATAGATGATTAAAATTTTTGTATCATTAAACAACTTGCCCATCCAAATTTCTGCTTTCAGACACATGTCGAATGTTACTGCAAATAATACTGCCAGGAAATATCAAGTTATTTTCAAAGCTGTTTTTCTCCCTCCTTAATATTTTAAAGATGTTCCTTAACCATCTTCTGGTTTGTATCATTTCAGACTAGAAATTTGCCAACATCCTTATGTTTGTTCTTTTGTACATGTGGCTTCTCTTCTGGGTACTTTAATATTTTTTCTCAATCCCTGGCTTAAATTGCTTAATTTGATTGTGAAGTACATTGGTATACCTCCTGTTGCTGCTGCTCCTTCTCTTGTGATGCTTGGGGCTTGTTGGGCTTCTTAGATTTGTGGTTCATAGTTTTCACCAAATTTGGAATATATTCTATTATTTTTTCAAATATTTTTTTCTGCCCTCTCTCCCACCATTCTCTTTAGAGATTATGGTTGCTTTCAGAGTTTGTTCTTAAGCTTTGTTAAACAGAAACAGAGCAGTCTTTAGCCTAGGACTAATTTTCCCCTTCCAGTGGGGTATCACCCTTCTGAGTACCTATGATACCTAATGAGTCAGGAAGTTTGTCCACTCTGGCTGGTAGCACCAGAAACAATCACGGATGCCATGTGACTTGACTTGCCAGGGTTGTTACCTCTAACGGTCTTTCAGTAGGTCTTTTTATCACCCTCTGTGGTTTCCTCAGACTCATGTTAATTAGTACTCAGTTGAAGACAGTCAGGGGGAGTTCCACAGATCTCTGGAGCTGTCTTCTCTGTGCAACTCTCTTTTCATGGCCCTTCAACCTGCTAACTCTTGCCACAGTCTCACTAAACTCTGAATTTCACCTTCTCCTCTCAGGGAGACCAATGGACTCCTCCTGGATTTCCTCTCTCCCATTTAAGGACTCGAAAAGCAATGCTTCCTAGGCAGTAAGCTAGCACAATCACACAACTCAGCTTATTTAATGTTTCTCTCTCAGGAATCACTACCATGTACTGTCAGATGTCCAATTTGTGAAAACCATTGTTTCATATATTTGTTTAGCTTTTAAAAAATTGTTTCAGGAGGGAAAGTAAAACTAGTTTCTGTTACTCCATCTTGACCCACCTTTAGGACTGAACTGGACTTCACACTCTAGTTGTGAAGCTTCCTCAAGAGACAATGAGTAGTTTGGATATCTGGTCAATAAGTCAGTAAGCTCTTTTATAGGACTTAGCTGACATTTAATATTACATGAAAAAAGTGACATCTTCATTACTGATGCACAAAAATATTTTCCTTTTTCATACTAAAAATCTTTCACAAAGTCCCTAAATGGATGAATATATATACATACATTATTTATTCAGAAGGATAAAACATAAGAAAATATTTAATTTCTGGGTTTTTAAAAATCACTGAGAATAAAAATTATTTATAATGCTTTGATAATGGTTATGTATTTACTTTCTAAGCTATTGTATTTAGATAAATTAGAAGACTCTGTAATTGACAAGGTAGGAAGTGATAGGAGGCTTGAAATAAAGCAGTTGTGAAAAAACAGGGTTGAGGAGTGAGTGCCAAAAACTGTTATAAAGCAGAACTGACAGGATCTGATAACTGACTGATGCAGGTGGTAAAGGGTATGGCAGTTCCAGTTTGGAAATGTCAGCAACAGATGGAAAGAAAGGAATGATATAGGTTGGAAAGGGGAAGGGAGGAGAGAAGAGGAAGCCAGACAGATTCTGAGGTTTGGGTTTATCAATATGGCAGTGATTATGGGACTAACTAGAATTCAGGAATAGTAAAGGCTGAACACTAATTCGGTTATCACTGGCATTCATATAAAATAATAGAGTATTAGGGTGCCTTGGTGGCACAGTCAGTTAAGTGCTTGGTTTCAGCTCATGTCATGTATCTCAGGGTCATGAGATCAAGCCCCACATTGAACTCTACACTCAGCACAGAGTCTGCTTAAGACCCTCCCCTATTCACCTTTTGCCCTCCCCCACCGCCCTGTGCTCCAAAATAAATAAAATTTTAATAAAATAAAATATTTCAGCATCTGCTATGTGGCAGCACGTTAAGTGCTAGGGGTAGCATGGTAAGCAAGAAAGGCTCAATACTTTGCCTTTATGAGTTTTCTTATTCCTCCGAAACATAAGTCCCTAAATGAAATACATATATACTCATTTTTCAGAAGGCTCATTCATTCAGAAAGATGAAGAAACCAAAGTCTCGCTTCTCAGGAATCAACTAGAGAAAAGCAGACAACTACTATTAAGCGTAACAAAGACTGTAGCAAGGGAAGTTCAGGATGTCATGAGAGGCTAGCAGCTGCATACCAAAAACACTCTGGAGGCCAGCAGAAGAGGTTATGGAAGAATCTCAGGACTGCCTCCCGAGGGTAGACTTGAGGACAAACAGCAATCACTGAGACAAAAGGTTGGTGAACTTTATTCCAGGTAGTAGGAAGAGCACATATTAATACCCACCAGACATGAAGGAAATAAAAAAAATTCAGGGGCTAAGTGTAATATGTGAGATTGAGGGAGATTCTAAGATCAAGGGGAAAACTCTGAAGAGCCTGAAACAGAAATTAAAAGATTGCAGTTTTGGAAAGACTGCTCTAGTTATTCCACAGAGAATAAACTGGGGTGGGGTATAAACCTGACAGCAGAAGACCCAAATCAAAGACTGCAGGACTAACAGAGGAGACAGGTAACAATGGTGTCAGTTGGCAAAACGGGAGCAGCGCCTAAGTAGAGGTAGCTGAGCTCTTAAGGGAGTAGATAAACTCACAGGGAAAGTAAGGACAGAATAAGCCAAAGAAGCCTTTCTAAGTAGTAGTTCGAATGTGGATGCTAATTATGCAAACTTAATAGCATCACTAGAAGGCACATACAAATCTGTAAAATGCATACAATAAATTTGAGAAAATGGTAGAAAGCAAAAAGAAAAAGTAAAAATTAAGAACAAAGGATGATTAGAACAAGCATACACTCCTAAGAGCCCAGAGGTTTTTCCTCTAGAACAAAGGGCAGTAGGTATCATGTTTAGCATCTAAACATTCTATACCAAATACTATCTTCTGATGCAAAGCAATTAAAATCATGTGGGCTAGGACTAAATTTAATGAATGGTTAGCACACAGTGCCAACTTTACACCTCAATTACCAAATGGCAAAGTAATGATAAAAGTTAATTTTCTAAATGCTAGGATAATTAGCAGAATGTAATGTAGGTTTTGAAAAAAAATCAAGCAGACCCATTTGTAAAATATCCACACATGGTACTTGATAATTTGTGGTGTTATAAACTAGTAAACACAAGAAGCAAACATTTAAGACATCATCATACACAGGCCAGCAGTCACCACCAGTTTGCATATCTTAGATTTATTCTTAAAACGGATCTGTTGTTGGAATATTTTAAAAGTCAAGAATGAAGAGTGATAAAAAGTGTGGAACATGGGCAGCCCGGGTGGCTCAGCGATTTAGCGCCGCCTTCAGCCCAGGGCCTGATCCTGGAGACCTGGGATCGAGTCCCATGTCAGGCTCCCTGCATGGAGCCTGCTTCTTCCTCTGCCTGTGTCTCTCTGTCTCTTATGAATGAATACATAAAATCTTTTTTTTTTTTAAAGTGTGGAACTGCAAATATAAAAACTATTTTTTCCTGCTGTAAGAGAATATTACTGATATTTCATACTGTAAAATGTTTATAAAAAAGAATTCTTACTTAAAGAAATCTCATAATTCAAAGTTTCTTTTTTTTTTAAGACTTTATTTATTTATTCATGAGAGACAGAGAGAGGGAGGCAGACGGAGAACCAGGCTCCATGCAGGGAGCCCGATGCGAGACTCGAACCAGGACCACCCCAGGATCACACCCTGGGCCGAAGGCAGGTACTAAACTGCAGAGCCACTCAGGGATCCCTTCAAAGTTTTCTTCTTGGAATCAGATCATAAAAAACAAACATATATATCTGTCCTTGCCTTTTATGATACAGATTTGCAGCACAGAATAAAGCATGTAAGATAGCTTTAACTTACCGTACACATACATACAGAGCAAAAATAGCATGGGACAGCCCTGTTCAAAAGCTGTGACTGCAACCTTACTGTAAGTCCAGGTGCCACAATATAAGGAAATGAATAAAGGCTTTTAAATTTGGGGTTTGTGTTCTTGCTTTGCAAATTGACAAGGTCTATGACTTTGAACTAATCTCTCAGTGTCTTGGAGCCTTGCCTTCCAGTGTCTGTAAAATGAGAACTGTGATTCTTACCATTTAAGGCTATTTTATGGATGACAGAAAACTGTATAAAGTATCTAATACAGTATCACACAGAAAAAGCTCAATAAAAGTAGTTATTACTTATTATCACCTTATTAATAAGTATCTTACATATTTAGTAGTTACTTTTTAGCAGTCATTTATCAGTTCTCCCCTTACTTTATCTATTAGTACTATTTGACATAGCTAATCACGTCCTCTTTCTTGAAATAGTTTTCTTCTTGGCACCTAGGACACGAAGACCTATTCACTGGCTACTCCTGAGTCTTTTTTTTCTGGTTGCTCCTCATTTTCTTGACATTGGAATACTCCAGGACGGTGTCCTTAAATCTCTTTTATTATCTATACTCATTCCTTTGGTATTCTCATCCAGTCTTGTGGCTTTAAAAAACTGTGATACACTAAGAACTCCTCAATCCCACCTCCAGCTCAGTTATCCTCTTTGCTAAACTCCCGACTCTCCTAATCTAACTTTCTACTTGACATCACCACAAGGATACATGGGAGACATCTCCTGCTTATCATATCCACAAGTGAACTTCTAGTATTCCCTCCAAAACCTACAACAAAGAATTTCCTATTGCTGTCAATAGCAACTCTACCCTTTTCATTAATAAGGTCAAAAACTTTGAGTTTTTCCTGATTACCATCTTTCTCTCACACACTATGCTCACTGCGTCAGAGTATTTGTTGGCACTATCTCCAAAGTATCTCTGGAATCCAATCACTTCCCTGTCACTGGCCTGGTCTGTCTTCATCTTCTCTCAGTTGGCTGAGTTGTAACAGCCTTCTACTTGGCATTCTTGCTTCCAGCATAATCCCCTCAGAGTCCACCCAACACAGAAGCAGAATGATTCTGTTAATATATACCAGTTAGATATACCAATCCTCTGTTCAGAATTTTCCAAGGGCTCTCATCTCCCTCTAAGTAAAAGCTAAGTCTGTACAATAATCTAGAAGGCCATAAAAAAATCTCTCCCAGTACTACTCTTCAACTTTCCAACCTCATCTTTTACCTTTTACTCTGCTCTCCCTGGTTCACTACACATGGCTCAAATGCCCTAATTACTAATTAGCTGAAATGACTGGGAATTAGATTGTACTTATAAATGAAATACCTTCTGAAGAAATTAAAGGTCTACCAGTAACACAATATTCTCCAACTTAAATTTAATTTCACATGTGACTTCTTAACAATCCAAACAACAATGGAAGACAAAATATTCCTGAGGGTTAAATATCAAAATAAAAGAATCTTATGGATACATAAGGCAGTTATCTGCTTTCAAAGACCTATATATTATGGGCCCAGAATATAAAAATTTAATTTCTAAATCTTTTTTTTTCCATTGAGCAAAGAAATGATAACTAGGTTTTAAGATTTAAATGCATTATTATATATAGTCAATCCAAGAGGAATTTTAGCATATATATATATATATATTTTTTTTTTAATACTTTATTTATTCATGGAAGACACAGGGAGAGAAGCAGAGACACAGGCAGAGGGAAAAGCAGGCTCCATACAGGGAGCCCAACGTCCAGGATCCAGGGTCTCCAGGATCACACCCTGGGGCTGAAGGAGGCACTAAACCGCTGAGCCACCCAGGCTGCCCAGCATTTATATTTTAACACAAAACACACATTGCTTTTCTCACAAATGACTGCTGGGTCCAGAGGAAAGCGTTCCTTGATCTGATTGTGCTGAGGAAGCTTTGGAAGTTAACCATTACCATAGAATATCCCAATCTTTTTAACACTGTTCTTCTAAAAAGCATAAAATATAAAAATTCTTAATTTCTTAAGACTGTTATTGTATTGTAATAATGCACACTCTTTGGCACATTCCTTAGATAAGATTTTAAAATGAGATCCCAAAATTCCAATACTCCAAAAAATTATCTCTTCTCCTCTTGTTCTGTCTTTGGACAGTTTGTTTTTGAAAATAAAATATAAAAAAGATTGCCAAAGATTGGTCCTAAAACTATTTGCCACAATCTTTAACACTTGTCACAAAATAACATACAGTAATTATTTGTCTCCTCTCATCTACCCTGAGCTCAGAACAGAAAATATATCTCAGTTTCAGGTTTGAAGGCTTAACAGAGTATCTTATACTTAGCAGGGTATTAAAAAAAAAATTAAAGTTATTGTCAGCTTTTGATTTACATTACGAAGAGGCAACAGAGGACACGAAAAACCCAGCTTGGTGAATTTGAATTTAAATTTGTGTGAAAAATATACACCTACATTTCAACACAGGCCTGGGTGATGTTTGATGCATTCCTTAAGAAAGAACAAAACCACAACTGTGAAGCCATGATATAAGTCATCAGAAAGCTGTCTAACCTCATGCTATATAGTGTATTTTGGTTTTTATTAAGATAAACGCCCAATGTGGCCTCGATCAAATCCTCTGGAATTTTCCACACTACAGTAATTGACTCATCCAGGTTTGCCCAAGATTTTCCTGGTCCCAAGAAACCCATTCATCCCAGGCAGGCGGGGATGCTCAGTCATCCTACTCTAGCTTAATGCTGAATGAATTTCTTGGTTCCTGGAGCTGTCCCAAGTCCGAAAATTGTGTGTGTGTCTGCATGTGCGTGCCTACGTGCAAGGGCACACAGGCATTCTGAATAAAGAAAGACTTATTCCTCTGCCAAACTAGGAAAAGAATCCTATTAAAAGTTGGCTTAAAAGATAACAAAGGATACTTCTCTTCCCATTTAACAATTCTTTTGAAAAGACTCAAGTGTAGTCTTCCTCAGTCCATACAAGCTCCACATACTATTCAAGTTCTTCCTCTGGCCTCTTGCTCTTGTTATAGTTACAGAAATGGCTTCATAAGGTAAAAATTTATGATCTTTTCAGCACTGAACACTCATGTCAGCATCACCCAGATTCAACAATCATTGATTATTAAGACTTGGTTACAATGGCATCTGCCATCACTCTTTTATCTTGTATTTTTCCCACCGGAGAATTCTGAAGCAAAATCGAGACACTGTTAACATTTCACCCTTACGTATTTCCTTTTTTTTTTTTCTTTTTAATTTTTATTTATTTATGATAGTCACACAGAGAGAGAGAGAGGCAGAGACATAGGCAGAGGGAGAAGCAGGCCCCATGCACTGGGAGCCCGACGTGGGATTTGATCCCGGGTCTCCAGGATCGCGCCCTGGGCCAAAGGCAGGCGCCAAACCGCTGCGCCACCCAGGGATCCCCCCTTACGTATTTCCATAGGTGTCTCTAAAAATTATGGGCCTTTTCTTTTAAAACCCCAAACTTACTCTAACAAAACGCTGGTAAATCCATCTAATACCCATATAAAGTACCTTTCCTAATTGTCTGAAAAACTTCGGAAAGTTGGTTCGCTGGGTGAGAGGGTCAATTTTGGGGGGTCTTGTGCCATTAAGTCTCTCTACATCTACAATGGTCTTCATCTCTCCTTTTTTCTTTTTTCATGATCCTGACTTGCTGAAGAGACCTCGTTAGTTGCTCCCTTCCCTGTGTGAGGATTGCACTTGTGCCTAGCTGTATCTTCTGTGTTTCATGTAAATTGGAACTTCCTCTTTCATGTGCAACCTCTTTAGTAAGAATATTTCATAGACAATACCTCAGTATCATAACGGGGGACATATTACATCTGGATAGCTTACTTTTCGTGATAAGATTGCACTGTGTACCATCAATTTTGCAATTACTACCTCTGTGAATCTGTGAATTCCGGATATCATCCTTGTAATTTTCTTAGCTTCCTGCCATCTTTTTATAATGTGTATATATAAACAAACAGAAGATCACTACACTGAAAAATTCCAATACTTAGTTCTGCTTTTTTATAAGAACATACATTCAGATAAGATTTCAAAAATGAGGTATCACATATCTATTTTCTCAGTTTTAACTGCTCTCAATTATCCATTAACTTTACTCACTATTCCCTCTCAAATAGAATTCCCTTTTAAATTATAAAAATAGGGGCACCTGGGTGGTTCTATGGTTAGACGTCTGCCTTTGGCTCAGGTTGTGATCCTGGGATGCTGGGATGGAGTCCTGCATGGGGCTCCCTGCATGGAGCCTGCTTCTCCCTCTGCCTATGTCTCTGCCTCACTCTCAGTGTCTCTGATGAATAAATATTTTTTAAAAATTATAAAAATAATGTATTCCCTCTAAAATAATATAAAGTAAAATGTTCTACCTCTTCTTCTAGCTCAACAAACTCAAGATAACCACTGTTTTTAGATGCACAAGTACCAATTTCAGATTTTTTTCTATGACATGAACATGTTTTTCTGAGTTCTTTTTGCTGTTGTTTTGGTCACACAAATGGATCATATATTCTTCTGGAATTTGCTTTTTCGTCTTGAAGTATTATTATATATAAGTTTACCTTATTCTCTGTATGGTATTTCCACCATGTAGCTGTACCATGATTATGTACAGCTAGTTATGTTTAATCTCTGCTCTGGCTATCTTAACATAAAAATACCTCATTCAAACTTATCATTTGGTTAAGATAGATCAGTATTTCCCTTCTACAAATAAAATAGTATTACCAGACATTAATATAAAATTCCAGGAGAATATAATAACCACATCATCAGAGCTTATTAAATTTCATTCTTGCAGAGAGATATGATAATTCTGCTTGTTAGGTATACCTAAGAAGTTCTTTGAGACACTGATACTTTAATCAGAATCAAAACAACCTGCAAGCTAGAGAAACAATATGGGCATGAGTCCATGGAAATACGTATCACTGATGCCTGACTTTTGAAGGAGATTTAAAGTAGTACCATAATGAAGATTAGACAATCTCCTTGAAGGTTCTCAATTCTTGGGCTTTTATAAAGAGAATTTAAAAGAGAAACTATCTCGGGAATGAAAACTGATGAATCCAAGTAGAAATAAAACTTTTCTAAAAAGATATTTATACTTTCTTTCAAAAACTAGGTCTCCTTTAACTTGTCTCTTCTAATGATTACACATTACTGGATCCTTCTATAGGAATGTTTTCTTTTCCAATCTTTTCCTCTGGTCCTGGGCCTCCTGATCAATGGTTCTCTAAATCACAGTACCTCGAGCAAAATATATATAAATGGTCTCATCACAGTGGACTATATCAGTACTCTTACTTTGCAATGATAGGCATGATACCACTCCTAGAACCTAAGAGAGTTTAACATATTAATGTTTTTCAGTCACAATCTCCATAATGAGGAAAGTTGGGTGACAATAATACTGGTCTCCTCACTGAATTATTTTCTGGCGAAAATGAAATAGAAGATATGAAAACATTTTGAAAATACAGAGTAGTTTACTGAAAATAATAGCTAAAATCTACTGGGGACTTTTGAGGTACCAAGCACTATTCAAAAATGTATTATAGGTATTAACTTATATTTACTCATATTTACTTTACACACCAATTACCAGAGCTACAAACAATATTATCTCCATATAAAGGGGGAAACTGAGAAACAGAGAGATTAATATAGCAAGTTAATAGCAGAGTTAAAGATCAAATCTAGGCATCTGACCTCAGAACTCCCATTCTGCCTTCCTTCTTTTCCTCTGGCTGGGTGCTCAGGTTCTGGATAGCATGTTAAAAAATGGACTAACATGACTAAGTGGCAGAAGAGTAACTCCTGGCTGGCAGGGATCACACTGGTAGTCCTGGCTACCTTAGCACTGATCCATAAGGGTACTATATGTGAAACCCTATGAATAATGAGAGTGTGACCATACCTCTGGATAAGGATCCCTGAAATGGAAGACTTCTTACCAATAGTTGTCTAGAATAGTAGGCATTAGAGGACAAAAAAGAATAACAGGAAATTGAAATTGAAATTGGATAAGATGATTCATCTGTGTAGATATGCTACATGAACAGAGGTAAATATGACTGGTATTTTCCAAATCAGAGAGCATATTCTTCCAAAGTAACACATGTCGTCATCTTTAGGAGGGAACCTAAGGCATTTGAAAATTTGTAGAATTTATGGAATATCTTTTTCTTTTTTTTTTTAATTTTTATTTATTTATGATAGTCAGAGAGAGAGAGAGAGAGAGAGGCAGAGACATAAGCAGAGGGAGAAACAGGTTCCATGCACCGGGAGCCCAATGTGGGATTTGATCCCGGGTCTCCAGGATCGCGCCCTGGGCCAAAGGCAGGCGCTAAACCGCTGCGCCACCCAGGGATCCCGAATTTATGGAATATCTTATAATGATTCTGTACCTCAGCTGCCTTACACAGTAAAAATTTATTTTTAAATTGAGACTATAAAGGACTATCTTTAAGCGTACGTACTGGGAAGAGAAGGAAAGAACCACACAAGAAAGAACAGGAATCCACAGAGGAATATTTGTGAGAATAAAGTTCTGAATGCCAACTTAATTCAATTTTAACTTAACGTTCTCATCATGGAAATTCCAAGGGGATTCTTCAACAGCCAGACATTTGTTTTTCTCTTTTCCAGTCTCAGATTCAGCAGAATTGACATGTATGCATGAAAATGAGTTTCTAGCTTCCTCTCATTGGGTTTGTACAGTAGAAAAAAAAAAAAAAAGAATGCTTAGCACTCTCAGAAGGTGCAACATTAATTTTGCATTGTTTAATGAGAAACAGCTGGCAGACTCTATGGAAACCAGGTTTCATGTCTGATACTAACCTGATGCTTTATACCTGTAGAAGAAAAGTTTTCACACTATTCAAACCTCACATGAATTCCTTTTTATAATTAATATTTACAGTCTCAGGTTTTTAAATCTAAACATCAAAGATTCTAACATTCAACAGACAGTTGACTACTCTGGAAACAGGACACAAGTTACATCGATTGGCATCTAAAGATTATGAGGGAATCATTCCATGTTAGATTATTAAATAGTCATTTTAATCATGTAAACTGGGAGAAATTCCTGTAGCTGATTTTAATGTTGTTAAGAGCTCTAGGACTTGGGAGATACGCTATCACCTCAAAGTTCGTTCAGTGATAAAGTCGTTTCTGAGCTTGCGTATGTGAATTTGACAGCTAAGAGCAGCTAAGAGCAGAGAGCTCCAGTTCTGTTCCCTGCCAATGGCCCTTTCCCAAACTCCAAGAGGTACTGAACTCTCTCTGAAACTAGATTACTTTAATGGGCATTTTTATGGTATTCACAGTAGGGTATTATCATGTTACTATCGTCACAAAAGAAAATCAATATATGAAATATTTTATATTTCGAGTTTGTCTATTTTCAAATTTCCTAATTTGACTACCCAGATATGAATTTCAATTAATTATGTATGGTATTCATAGTGTTGTATTTGAAGTTTTACTACTGATGCTATTCTTAGTAGAGAAAGACGTTTTGTTATTAGTCACCGAAAACAGTCTTTTTTGAAAAAAGAATATTATGGGGATTCTTGATGCTTTTAGGAACTTTCCTTTATAATTCTAATTTAATTGAGCAAGTAAGTAAGTGGATGAATATGAATGGGGGAAAGGGATTTAGGCTTCCGAAGCAATTATTACACAAGAAATATTTTTTAAAAAGGTAGTGATACAAAAATAACCAAGTGTTATTATAGACAGGGTGTTTTGTGTCCACACCCACCCCAGCAAACTCATATGTTGGAAGCCCTAACCCTAATGTGGTATTTGGAGACAGGACCTTCAGGAGGTAGTTAGGGTTAGATAAGGTCATGAAGTGAGTCCTCCTCATGATAAGGTTAGTGCCCTGATAGATAATAAACACCTAAGAGCTTGTGTGTTATCTCTCAGCAAAAAGGTGGCCCTACACAAGCAGGAGAGCCCCTCATGAGAAACTGACCATGCTGAAACTTTGATCTTGGACTTTCCAGCTCCAGAGCTCAGAAATAAATTTCTGTTAAGCCACTCACTCTATGGTATGGCAACCTGAAACTAAGATACTAAGTAACTGGTACAAAATGAGTTAAGAAATTAGCAGTTTATATTGGTTTTATATTATGGCCAGACCACAGTGCCTAATAATGCTCAAAGCTACAGATAATCTCGAAGTTCTTAAGTCCATAATTAACTCCTCATTTTTTGTTGCTTCTCATTAAGCCAGAAGTTTCTGA